>NC_056746.1:1552782765-1553120265 GCF_019279795.1 Protopterus annectens | reverse complement strand
GTAAATGTGAAGGCCGAAAACAAGAACAATGAGACAGTACTAAGCCAGTATATACAATAATGGGCATTATATAGACACAGTAAATGTAGTCATCCTTTACAATAGTGGATTTTTTCATTGAGTAACTGTTGAGTAGTTTGCAGTTATATATGCAGGCATGCAGGAATTAAACCGCTAATTGTGTCTCCAAAGCAGGTACATGCTTCTTCTTCTTCTTCTTCTTCTTCTTCTTCTAAAAGATGATATTTTCAACAAATTTTATAAGACTATTTCTTCGGGAAGGTGATTCCAGGTTGCAGGAGTGATTTTGTAGAAAGCATGTCCTTCTATGGAGGATTTTAAGTGAGGTCTGATAAGAGTTAAAGTATCTCCTTGGTCCTGAGAATGTAGGTCAGTTCTTTGAATGAGAAGGTTTGCCTCAGTGGAAAGCAGTGCCCAAGAACAATGATTTTCAAAACAAGTGTACTAAAAATCATTGGTGCCCAGTTTTGAATATGCAGCCAATGAAAACCTTAAGTAGGTCACAGTTGTGAGCCTTGTTGCCAGCTAATAAGATAAACCTGCATGTTTTATTTTAAGCCATTTGTAGCTTTTCTGCATCAGAGATGGAATGTAGGCGCAGGGAGAACATATTCCAGTTTGAGTATAAGTACAATTCTTGTAATTGCACAATGTGCATTTAGAGATAGGAGATAGTACTTTTGCAGGAGGGTTTCAGCTGAGATAATATTTTAATGACTTTGAAGTTTGTGTATAGTGCAAAAGAGAGTGATGGGTCAAGCAGAATCCCAGAGTATTTCTGTAGACAGCCAGCTGCAATATGATTGTTCCAGTTATCCGTTTTAGTAATTTACAGGCATCGAGTCATTTTTAGGAAGTGCTAAATAGCATGAAATCGGACTTGTTAGGGTTAATAATTAGTCATTGGTTACTGTCCGCTTAGCAAGGTTAGTGAAGCTAGTAGTCAGGTATTTTATTAGCATCAAGAAGAAATAAGTCCGCAAAAAAAAAAAAAAAAACAGATCAAAAACTTACCTGAACTCAAGTTAATAGTAATTGAACAAAATATATTTGCTTCAGTTTATTGCTAAATGAAGCAGACAAGCTACAAAACATACAAGCAATACTGCTTATTTTATTCAAAACTATTCAATAATCAGCACTGATACTCATGCAATTAAATGCCTTCCCACCCAGATTATGCAATACAACTTCAATAATAAAGAAGAAAATTTCAAATAATTGATGCTCTATTGTTAACATGCTTTAAACAATTAAATATTCAATGTACTAAAAAATTTGAATAAAAGCCTACCTATAAAAAGTTAGAATAAAAACAGTATTAGTTTTCATTCTTGTATACTAGGTTATATGCTACAAAATACTCAAGAAACCTAAACTCTTTTTTGTTTATAAAGCTATCAAATACATAATCATACTATCAATTCATGATTGTATGCCAAAGGACACATCTCTGAAATCCTCAGCAATAACTAGAAATACTTACAGCCCCCCACTTGGGTGGGTTTGACATACTGCAGTGTGTGTGTTCCATTGTGGTGTTGGAGAAATGCTTTCTTTCCCCGATGTTGTCTTTTTTTGTTGTGAATGTTTGCAGAAGTGAAGTTTGGTGGTTTGGGGTCGATGAAGTTAGGTTCGCTAAAGTGAATTTTTCATGAACTGATATAGATCCAGTTATACAGGTTCTCTGTGAAAAATTCCATATAGTCTACTGTGAACTCAGGATTGGGAGAGGCACTGAAGTTTGACAAACTTTCATTTAATAGGATGTATCTTCCTTTGGAATAGTTCCTAACTGCTACAAGATTGCAGGGGTTACCGATTTGATTCTTATTTTGAAGTAGACAGCTTTGTGGTACTATCTCACAAGTAAGGATGTGACACTATGGAGGGGGTTACAGAACTCTCCAATACTGGTGAGTACTAGACCCGGTATGTTTGAATCCATGGGGGGGTGCACACTACCTGGTCAAGGATACTTCATTAATAATGTCCAGGAATCATTGTGCCTGTGAGTATAATGCAGTGTATGTGTCCCAGTCTATAGAGGGATAATTAAGTTCTCCCATGAACAGGGTATTGTTTAATGGTGAGTGTCTCCAGTAGGTCTATGAATGAACTATGGGACTCTAGGGACATAGCAAGTGACCTGTAGCTCACTAGAATATGGTATGGGACTTTGTCTATGGTGATTTGCACATGGATAAATTCAAGGGCCTTGTCCTGTTTAACCAACCTAGAGTTATGCTTGTTGCTAATATAGATTGAGACTCCTCCACTTTTTGTCTCTGTCTGCTCAGCTGATGGTCTAAATGTGTGGAAAGCACAGAAGATTTACACTGCTGGATTACTTTCTGCAGATTTAAACCATGTCTTGGTAACACCACATATATCTATATTCCCCAGAGTGAAGAGAGCTTGTATGTATGGAGTTTCTTGTTTGGGTCCCTAGCATTGAGCAATAATTACTTTAGGTTTATTTGGGTTTTACTTGCTATGTTGGCAGATCTGACAATTTGGCATTCCCTAAAAAGGTATTAATTGACAAGAAAGTGTTGCTGCTCTTATCGCTGTTAAGAGAAAAACAGGAATGTTAGCATAAAAGAAATGTCACTGACAAGAGGATAAACTGCTCTGTTATTTATTTATTCATTCATTCATTCATTCATTTTTACTTGTTGACAGTTAGGTGGACTGGTCATAACCTCTTTCCAGCCATGATCCAAGCCAAAAGGCAAATCCAAGTAATTTTATAATAAATTATAAATAATAAACGTATAACAGCATGATCAAATAACAGCATGTGCATCTTTTTTTTAAAACTGTACACTTGAGCAAAGATATTTTGAAAAATCTTCAGACTTGCCAACACAAATGTTCTAACAGGAAGCACTTAGATAACATTCAACAAAGCAGAGACGTAGAATGTTACAACTTAGTTTCCTGATGTTTACAGAATATGAAAAATATGCATATATACATACAGCTATTTTCTATTTACAAAACATGTGCATAACATTGCTATGATCAGTGCAAGAAACAATAAACATGAGGAACGGAGGACAGGATATAAATTAGGAGGCAACAATAAGAAAGCCACAGAAATGTGAAGAGGATATCAATAGAAGGCATTAAGATAAACATGGCCACAAGGCTAGAGTGAAGGTGTAGCAGAGTGGCTGCATTAAGATAGGCATGATTTATCAGATCTGAATACTGACTGAAGCAATTCTCTTAGCTAAGATCAAGTAATACATTTTGTATCCATGAGGCTAGTCTGCATGAAACTGTTTAGCTGCCTCATTTGTATTCTTTCTTTAGACAAGACTTCAGATGCTTCCTAAATAAAGGTAAAATATGGGTACATGTGATTTTATTTGCTATAAACTCTCCAGGACAATGCGTCTATTAAAGGTGTTTTCACAGATACTAAGTGAAAACTGTGTCCTATGAAGTTGACTGCTGTTTTATCTTCACGGATAACTGGGTGGGTTTATATGATACGTTTATTTGCTAGAAGATGGTGGTGCCCTACTAGAAGTTTGAAACTCTAAAATCGGACTTTCTGTCTTTTGAAAAATGGCTTGTCATGCTCGGAATGTAATATCAAAGTCAAAGCTTGATACAGCTAAAACGTTTTTTTTTTTTTTTTTTTTTTTTGCAGGGGAAGCCCACTCTTCACAGCCCTACAATTTACATACATAGTAGTTGAGAATGCTGTACTTTTGAAAAGAATGAATACTCCAAGATACAGCATGAACAGCTTTTTTTTTTTTTTTTGCCAAGGCACTACTACAGTTCTTTCAGCAGTTTAGATGATTGGGTGTACATTTTACATTTTGAATAGTAAAATAATAGTATTCCCCTGTAACAGACAAAATGGATAAACCAAATAATTCTCTGTAGTCTGCAAGTGTGAAGTATTATGCATAGTTTCCTATTGGAATGTAAGCACTTGAAATCCTGAGTACCAGAAAAACAAAACAGCACAAAAACAAAACAACCCCCAAAAAAAACCCAGGGAAGATCAGATCTCGAAAACTGCATTTCTCCTTAAAACTTCTTTTTGCATGGGGGGGGGGGGTGTTCAGCCTCCTACACTCACTGAACTTACTGAACTTATATATACCAAGACAGAGATTGCCATACCTCAGAGAAATGGGGATATTCTGAGAAATGGCACCTCGAACATGATATATGCAAGTCAATCTTTTAGCCATTCAGTCTCCACATTCCAGCACTCGCTCTAGCATGTCCTGACATTTCAAATGGTGAACATTATGCATAGACTGAATTGCAATAATGTGCAAAGCATACTCAGACCTTGGTATAAATGCACTAGCTGCAATTATCTTACCTTACAAATCTCAGTAATTAGTAGCGGGGGTATTGGAGCTGATTTAATACCCTGGTAGGTTAGTATGCATCTGAAAGGGATGAATTCTGAAATAAAGAGTTTCATTGATGATTATGCCTTGGTACTTTTGCTGTGTTGTGAAAGATAATTGGATGTCAGAAGGCTCAGTGATAGGGGAAAGTTGTAATTTAGTGCTTTTTTCTTTCTGCTAAAAAATATTACCAGATATTTTTGTGAATCAATAGCCCTTTCCCCAGTGGCACAAATGTAAATGGCAATGCCATTGATTCCTTCATTACTGGCATGGAAATAAATCATAATGATGGTACTTTTTCACCACTCATATCTTCATCTGATTAAGAGATATGTGTTACAAGAAGAACTGAATAGCTTCATACACTGCTCTAGTTAACACTGGCTAGTTTTTTCAGTGTCATAAAATCAGTATGTTGTTTGAACATTTTTTGAATCATAAACAAAATGATTTTTATTAATTTTTAAATTCCATATAGAGAACACTGGTTGATTTTAACAGCCACAAGTACTATAACTTACAGTACATCTGTAGGAGGCAGATAGATTTGGAACCTGCCTCTGGCGAGAATTGGACTGCTTAATACTTGGGGCTTATACCAACCCAGAATCATTACTAAGTATTAGCGGTTGCAAGGATTAGACAAACATGCCCTTTGAAGAAGATTGCAGCTTTTGTGTTTGCATTGGAGTCACGTAGGCACTAGATGTTTGTTTTTCCTCTAGGGAAGTGCACACTAGCAATGGCAGAGGGAATATGGAGATGCAGGATGATGTTTGTTTCAGATTAGTTTTACATTTTACTACAATTGCATTTCATCACAGAAAGTGTTTTTATTTATTCTGCAGAACATTAGAGAATGCAGCAGCTATCATTGTCTCTCAGAAACTTTGCTCCAAGGGTTCAGGTACCTCTCATGTTACTGTAGCAGAAGCAGGTGTATGCAGGGACATGAACTATAAGTGTGAGCAGACGATTCAGATCTTTTTACAACTTTTTTTTCCTGAATTAACCCAATCTTCATTCAGAAACAGCACTGGAAAAACTATGGTCAAAGAAATGCACATTATGTTAACAGTCAAGTAATTAGAGATAACCCAGTCAGTTCATCTCAGAATTATTTAGTTAAGTCTTTCCTTGAACATTAAACTGATTATCGATCGTACAAATTTCGTTCTTTTCTCCGGTGCATTTTATATAAAAAGCAATAAAAAATGGCTTCTTTAATTTATTAACATTTCTAACAGCTGCCATTGACATTTATAAAGCATAGTCATCTAAGTTTGAAATTCTGCTTGAAAAAAACTACCTGGTTCATATTAAAGATTGGCTTTTTATACTGTTTTGTGTGCAGAATACAATGAAAACCTTAAGAATCATACAGCCAATAACTAGTGTAGTGTGTAAGGAACAGATGGAGAATCATTTAACATTTCTTTAACACTGTTGATTGGGACTAATTAGACTATCTCCAATTACTCTACTTAGTAACCAAAGAAAATTGTTAATGTGTTTTTAAAATGTAGTATATGCATACACATACAAACAGCACACACATCTGGCATATAGTATGAATGTACATGCATACATTTAATCTATTTTAAATAAAGAAAATTGTTACTGTGTTTTTAAAATGTGGTATATGCATACACACACGCAAACACAGCTGACATACACTATGCCTGCACATGCATATATTTAATATATTTTAAATAAAAAAAATTGTTACTGTGCTTTTTAGAATAAGTTATTAACACACTCAATGCATATCTATATACATAGATAGAAAGAAAGTCACTTACTCTCTCTCTCTCTCTCTCTCTATATATATATATATATATATATATATATATATATATATATGTAAAGTATTACCATAAATCCAGAAGTGCTTTGCTTAAGTCACATATTTTAGACAAAAGTCAAGCTGATTTAAGCAGTTTCCTTCTCAGAAAACAATACCTTCCGAAACATTCATAATACTTATATCTTTAACAATAAAGAAATGTTAATACATTTTTAATATCATTATTTAAATATGAAATGATATTCTGCTACAAACCTAAGGTTAAAAAAAGATTTATATTTTATTTTATTTATCTATTCATTTATTCATGGGATATGTGATTTGGAACATTTTCAGTCACAACCTGGTAGTCTGCTATGAAAGGAGAAAGTTAATCACAATGATAGAAGAGATTAAACTAGAAAAAATGTTAGAAAGAAAATAAAATGGAAGAAATGTTGTGCAGAAGCCAGTTGACAGTGAAACGTCATTTGCCACAATATAGTAAGAAAATGAATGGCTTTGGCAGAAAGATGGAAGCAGCAGGGCACCATTATTTATGTTTTACATCCAGTGTAGACCTGAAAAAGCAATAAGTCAAGGAACAGCCACAACTTCAGACAAAAATCATCTGTAAATGCTTCTGAAAAATACTGAAGAGAAGATAACATACTGCTAAGCAGTTAAGCTTCAAGCCTAGTAAAAGAGAAAAAAAAAGTTTAATGACATAGTGAATTTACTCAGTTCACTTTATTCAGTCTAATCCATTATATTCCTGTCAAGCAGAAATGCAGACAGCTCTAATAGTGTGAACAATCTGTACTCCAGACACTGAGTGTCGTAAAGCTGCAGCTGTCCTGATAGTAGATGATGGGGGGGGGGGGGGTCTGTATAACAAACGAGATGCTGTGTAAAACAAAAATTCCATTCAGAAGCTCAGCTAACTGCCTCAGGAATGAGATCAGTAATGTCCTTTGGATGAGATGTTAAACTGAGGTCCCATCTGCTTGAGTTGTTTTTTTATCTCAGGTGGATATATCAAATGGCCCTTATCAAAAAGAGTAGGGAAAGCTCCTTAATGCCCTGGCCAGATTTCTTGAATAGTATAAATGCCACCTTGAGTCTCGCCTTAAAACATGCCACTAAGCTAATGGAAGCAACCCAGTCAGCAAAGGATAAATACATAACTGAAAATAAATAAAATACCAGGATCAATGTTTTGTTGTTTATTTAAATACCAAGTTCATAGGCCACTTTGTGTCCTGTGCAGTCTTACAAAGTGGAACCATGGTAGATGTCATAATTAATGTAGTTTTTGTCTGTGCTGTGCATGAAAAGACCGGACCTACCTTATGAAGAACTTGTTTTAAAAAGCAGTGAAAGTCATTGACAATGAAACAACAGTTGTCTGTTAGGATCAGTTAAGGACATGCTTCATGTTTGTTACCCTTTTCTTTTAACCTCAGGTCAAAATGACCTTGCTGAATTCCAGATCTGCATTACAGAGGACTGAGACTGTCAGCAAAGTTTATGCTGTCATGAAAGTCTGTAAGGTTTCAGTTTTTCCCTACCCACACAAAGAAAAAAAAATATCTGAACCTGCAACAAAATGTTAACAGCTAGGATATCATGCAAAGTTTCACTTCCAAGTTTCATTTCTGATTTTCAAAAAAGGAAATCAGAAGAGGATGTTTAACATAACTTGTCTGAAAAACATGATTGCAAGGTTTTATACAAGCTTTGCAACACAGTAATTGAAACATGTAAAAGCATGGAAATACTTCAGGGAAAATCCAATCTGGAATGTCTTACTTTGTACACATAACACTGACTGATTTCATATCGATTCCTCTTGGCATGTGCTCATTTGCAGATATTCCACTTTATCTTTTGCTTTTGGAATGCAGTTGTTTAATCTAATGGTGAGAAACATCAATTAAATAAGTAAAACTCAGCACTTACATCCCATGAGCTGCAATTGCATAATACGTGGCCTTTTGCAAATCATTTAACCGCTTTTTTACTGACCATTTTCAAAAACCTTGATCTTAGTACGTATATCTCTTTTTTGGTTCCCTTTATGCAAAGTGATTTTTGAACTATTCTCACAAAAATTTCATGGAATTATACTGTGATTCATAGTCAACAGAGCAACTACATCTTGATTTTAATGAGAACCTTTTTAATGCTATTTACTTATGTCAACGTTTAAAATACTATTAAGACTCACTTTCATACAGAAATAGTTTAAGGTGCAATTCCGAGACATAGTGCACAATGCATAGAACTGGTGAGAAGAAAGCTTGAAAATCTTCTGGGCATCATTGAGAGAGACAACCACTGGAAATCCTGCACCTATGAGTTTCTTCCTGTAATTGCATAGTTTACTTATTCTGGGGTTCCACCATAGAGGTCTATTGAAAAATAGGAACATCCAGCTAAAAGTCTGGATATATAATTAGCATAACAATTAAATACAAAGAGCAGATAACTCTTCCAGCTGGAATGCAGGATACTAATGACTCTTCCAGCTGCCAGTAGGAATGTAGGATACTAATAACTTTTCATCTGCCAGTAGGAATGCAGGGTACTAATAACTCTTCAGGCTGCCAGTAGGAATGCAGGATGCTAATAACTCTTCAGCTGCTAGTAGGAATGCAGGATACTAATAACTCTTTCAACTGACAGTAGGAATGTAAAATACTACTCAGAAACACATTTAAATAACAGAGTGACAAAAATGTTGGAAAAATATAAGCCTATTATCAACGACATAATGTAAAATCTGTAGACATTAACAAAACTGTATTGAAAAATTCTACCACACAAGGTCAATAATTTTTCCTTCAGAAACAGGGAGTTTTCATAGGTATACATTAGGGTAATGACCACCAGGGCCTTTATATATCTAGCCATGCAACCCAACCCAGTTGTGTCCCTGTGTAGCATGGGCATTTATTAGGTGAGGGCATGTTAGGATGTTTCTAGAGGTTATAGTGGGTATATTTACTTGGGCATTACTTTCTGCCTCAGTCTATCAGAGACATAGGTGTCAGACCTGGGGTGAATTTCCAATTTTCCATCTATTGGTCGAGGTTACTCTTAAATAGGGTAAGGGATGGACTCTGCTTCACATTGATGGGGAGCCTGTTCCAGAGCATGGGGATCCTGTGAGACACATATGTCTCAGCAAAATGTCTTCTTTAGGTCACAAGCAAAATTTAAATTCTTGGATCTAGTGGTTCTGATGTGGTTTCTTTTGTGGATGTGAAAAGATCTGAGGAAGCCTTGTATGCCAGAAGGAGACTGAAAATAGAGATAGGGCTTTAAGTATATAAGATACGTGTTCTATTTGTTTAAATTAGTATGTTAGTCATGTAATGTGGTTTTCTGTGTATTAGACAGCTTCAACAATTACATGTGATGACTGGGACTTCACAAAATGTGTGAAGGGGTAAATCAAGACTGAAAATAAGGAAATACCTCCAAAAACAGGTTGATTCTAAATCAGACCTGAAAATCTAAACATTTTTCCAAAACAGGGTTGGTTGAGAGATGTGGTTGTAGGTACTGATACCTCAATGTAAGCTTCAAAGTAGACATATACCTTATCTACAAATGTGGCAGTATGCAAGATGGAGTCACTGAGTTGAGGGGGCTGTGTGAATTGCAATAGATCATACATTAGCTGGTGTACATATGTCTTAGAGTAGTTTCTAAATACAGAAGAGCTTTGTGTTAAATCAGGTTTGACCTTTATAGTGAATGTTACCGTACAGAGTTCAGATTTGACCAGTAATGTGGTGTTGTTAACCGTACATGATGAGCATATTGGGGGCTATACAAGTAAGAAACGTGTCTAGTATTTTTGAACTCCCTCACTTGGACTTGAAGTTGGTCAAAGGAGCTGTCCTTAATGAAGTCCAGGAATCCTTATGGAATTACTTATTTCTGCTGGTGTAGGTTTTTCAGTTAATGTAAGAATAATTAAAGTCTTCCAAGAGAATAGAGTTGGGTTCACTAGGCAGCAATGTCAATTTGTTTAAATAAGTCTCATGGGCTGCAAATGTCATAGAGGGGGCATATTAGCTGGCTATGATGTGGTATAGGATTTTCTATACTGTGAGAAGGATATGGAGGAGTTCAAGGTCATTGCCTTGTCCAAATAGACTGGACATGAACTGCTTTCTTAGGAAAATGGACACACACCCCTCTAGTAACAACATAATTTTCAGTGCTGGGTATCAAGGAGTGGTAGGTATTAAAACTATTCATTGTTGTGGTGCTATCACTATTCTGGAACCATGTTTCAGTAACTATGGAGGTATCTATATTTTCAAGAGTGAGGAATGCCAATAAGGAAGGCAATTTCTTCTTTAGTCTTCTATCATTGTATAGTGTTAACTTTATATTATTTTGATTTTCTATGCAGATAACTTATTAGAATGGCCTTGACTAAAAAGGGCACCATGGAAGAAGGAAATGTCCCAACCAATATACAAAAGCCATAAGAAAAGAAGTGTAGCCAATCACTAACAAAGCAGCTGAGGATTTCAGTCACCCCCCCCACAGGCTAATTTATATTGGACGCCCTTAGAAGGATACCAATTTCTAACAAATTATTAAAGTCAACTATCTTTTGTTTGTATTGTGGCATAATTTTTCACCAAGTTAATGCTCAATACTAGTTTTAAATCCATTTGAGAAGCATATTCTGAGAGTTCCATCAAATCCCTCTTCTTATGATCCAGTTAGATGAGTGTGTTCAGTCCCACATGCACAATGTCCAGATTATAAGTGTACCTGTTGTTAAAGGACTTGACAGTTTGACAGCCCTACTGACATAATGTGCCCTGGCATTTGAGAAGCAGATCACCTTCACTCTGTCTTTGCTCAGTTTGGTAAGTTGAGCATCTGAGTGCCTGACTATGGAGTCACCTATGGCCAGAACTTTGCCATATGTACAGCCTCAGCCTTGCTGCCTTACAGCTTCTTCTTGCCAGTTGAGAATCTCCTTTATCCTTCTATTTTGTGTAGTGTCGGACCTGATGATGAATGGTAGAATGCAAGATATAGACTTGAGAGCTTTGGTTGATCCCTTGACTAGGAGTTCTAGGAGGCTTGAGCATAGACTTTTTAATGGCATCAGCGAATGGCAGTGTTGTGATTATATTAAGAGGATGTTGCATAGGTGTGGATGGGGATAAGACAGTGCTATGTGCACTGCATGCAACTGACAGAGAGGGACATCTTTGGTTTAATTAAGTTGCTACATCTCTTACAAAAATAATTCCTTGGGTTGAGTTGGAGTTTGTTCTCAGTGAGCATGTGACAGTTTTTACACTGCATTAAGAACATGGCTGTTATAAAGGTGGAAATAGAAAGGGATTAGCCTGCTATCTCTCCATGTTGACAAAGACTGCTATATGATATGAGTTTGTAAGGGAAATAAAAGAGGGGCTGAGGGAGTATTCAGGGAGAAAAGTTTGTTGGACTGGTGATACATTCAGTGTAACTTTGTATAGTCAAGATCATGTGGTACCTAGGCTGCACAGGCAAGCGCAGCTAAAAGGAAGCTCATGCAAGGATGTACAAGTAGTTGGCACAGAGCAGAAGTCAGTTTCTAACTCACAGGAGCTAGTACACGTTGAATAATATGTAGGAGAATGGATTCATGATGGAAGTACAACAATCACAGCTGTTCCACTCAGTAAAAGGTAAACAAACAAATGAAAATAAATCAATGACAAACAAGTGCAACCTGAAGAAAAAAAGTACTTTAGCTGCCTAGGGCATGCAGCAATTAGTCCAACTCTCACTTAGATTAACTAATACTTCTATACGCAAGATGGCTGCTGCAACTAGTGAGATTAACTGAGCACAAGGAATAAGCTTTCCTGCCTTGGGTTGCCATCTTTTAAGATGGACAAAATGGGACATTGGGGTGTGGTAATATGACACTGGCCACACCCTCTGCCATGACATCACCACAGGAGTTGTGAAGGAGATCTATTTATGGGTACAGCACTGTGAAGTTATTACATCATACTGAAATCTCTCACAAAACATTTAAATGTTGCAGCTTTAACCATAAAAGTAAGGCACTACTGCAAAAACACTTACAGCTGTATATTAAAAAATAAATAAATAAAAATAAACTCTAAATTCTACATATTACACTAGCCATAATGATTTTGAACAAGAAAACTAAAAAAATCTATGTACTGTATGCAAGCACACATTTTTTAAATGTGTATAATTAAAGAGAGTATGTTTACTGTAAATTGAAGCAAAAACTCCAAATTTTACTTATTACGCTAATTATAGCTATTCTAAACAAGAAAAAGCAATTTCTGGCATCTGAGAGCCAGAGTACCTTCACTCTGTCTTTGCTCAGTCTGGTAAGGTAAACATCTGAGTGCCTGACTCTGGAGTCACCTGCAACATACTGCCTACTATAATCAAACTAAAATAAATTGCATATTTCTTTTTAAATGGGTATTTTGCATTTGATTTGATGGAATGAAGAAATGCCCAGTTTATATAATATTTGTATAAAAGTCACTGCGTATCATCTGGTAAGTTATTGTAATTAGCTCAGCTACAATGATTTTGTACTTCTGCCCATTTATTTTAACTAAAGAAAAAAAACTGTCCACAAATGCATTGGATGCTAGTATAAACAATACCATAGCATACTTCTCAACATGAAATCATAAAAAATCTGGACAAAGCCACATGAAAAATAGGTACAAATCTGCATGTTGTTTAACATAAAATTTGCATACATAATTGTGTAACCCCACCAACTCTGGTGGAATTGTGGGAAATGAAATTTAAATGCAAATTGAGGAACAGACAAAATATTACACACAAAATAAACAGAACAATAGTGTTTTGTTTAAATTAATATTTGAACTTGTATCAGTCTTTGAATTTGTGCAAACTGCAAAACTAAAATACAATTTTCTTTTATAAAAATAAAATTAACTGCTTCAGCCTTCTACAGCCAGAAAATAAATGAGCTGGATTTAAACAGAGGAAATCAGCAGATAGGTAGATTTACAGACTGAGCACTTTTTGGCAAATGCAATCAGTTCTTTCAAAGCAGAGAAGTGTAGCAATTAATTGAATTCAAATAACTGTAATCTATGGATTTAGCTAACACTAGGATATAATTTCTACAAAGATCATAATTAGAAACAATATTTTTGGTGCTGCGGTAGCATTGTCACCTCACAGTGAGACGTTGCCCGTTCGATTCTCAGTTAGAGCGTCTTCTGTGTGGCGACATGCGTGAATGGGCCTTCCTTCATTGAAGGTTGTGCGTTAGGCCCGGCAAGCCAGCACGTAAAAATCTACTGCCAATCATTAGCGGACCGGAGTTCCATTGTGGCGACCCCTAACCGGGAAAAGCCGAAAGACACAATAACAACAATAATATTTTCTATGGAAAATATTTAAGAAATCTATTGCAGAGCTATCCATGCAAAACATTACATTTGAAACACTTACATTTAGGCTCCTGAACTAACATTGCCTTTAGCTGTTTTTTTAAAAATGATCATCTACAAATAAAGTGCCTGTGGCTGTTGCCCTTGATGAATAAATTGCCTATATTACATTAAAAACTGATAAGCTGGTAATATTGCAATAGGGAAGGGATGGCAAAGTGATAACAGGTTCATAGTTACTAGGTATGTCCACCAAAGAGGACATTCTCAGGACTGCAGCATCCACCCCTTCTGAAAGTACAGCTCAATACAATCTGAGCAATCCATCTACATACTGTGGGAGCAGAACCCACAGCCTAATGCAGCAAACACAAGTATACTACCTGTTGTGCTACACCACAAACAGACTTGGCATAAGTAGCACTAAACTTCTCTCCCCTGAAGAACAATGCAGCACAAGAAATCTAGAAAAAGACAAAATTTATTGGGGGTCCAAAGGCCCAAAACCAGGGACACATTTAAACATTGCTTGTATAATCTTAGAAAGTTGCTAGAATAAAATGTTTTCTGTTACCATGTGTTTCCTGAAAGATAGGAAGACTGAAATTTAGATCGCTGTCATTATTTAGTGAATTCAGTTCTCAGTGGTTTGCCAGAAAACCACAAATCTTAAGAAGAACAGACCAAAAGTATGAGTCAAACATTTCAGACATTTCTTGTACCTAAAGTACAGGGTTTGAGTCTGATTAACCTTAACCACCAGTTATACCTAACTGGGGCATTTTACACACACACACACACACACACACACACACACACGCACTCACATGCAGAGATGGACAATTTATTTCTTTGCTTTTTTATTTACACACACACACACACACACACACACACACACACACACACACACACACACAGTCCCAAAACTGAAATGCAAAAAGTCCAAGCCACCTCTAGCTTGCCTTACCTGGGGTATGCATTGCCTGAGAAGATTTGTAGTAATGAATGGCTCAGCTCGGGTCAGAAACACAAAAAAGTCAAAGTCCCCCCCCCCCCCCCCCGGGAAATTCAGAAATTAAAGGACTTGTAGTAATGAATGGCTCAGCTCGGGTCAGGAACCCGAGGAAATTCAGAAATTAAAGTGGCCACTCACGAATTTGTAGCTTCCCAATATGTTGCCCTCAAAACCAGCATTTACTAAGGAATTTGGTAGGGGCCACTCCGGAATCCATGGCACTGCAATATTTTGCCCTCAAAACAAACATTTACCAAGTAATTTGGTACAGTTGAGACTGAGGTATGTACCCTAGCAAATACAGAATAAAGTACAGTCAGCTTGGACCCTACTTTGAAAAGCTTCAGCCACCTTCATCTGGTGATAAGCATGTGGTACATAATTCTAGGAGAAAGAGCTTGATTGCTAAGTAGTTCTGGAAAAGACTGTCTTAATCTGAGGGCTATGATCACATTGAGTAAGTCATTGAATACAAAGGGCTCAGCTAAAGATAACTTAGACATTGGTAAAAAGTAGTTGTTTTCACTCAGATCACATCACTGTTCTAAGTACTTGACTGCTGTCTCCAAGAACACAATTAAGTCTTTTTTCTGCTTGTTGAAAGAAATGCTGTCTAATGATTTTCCATCAAAGAAATCATCTCCTGATCTTGCCTGCATTTTTATTTCATGAGAGAAACTATCAGTGAAAATATCTGCATGTCAGTATTGCTGCGTTTTCCTGTATACTTACATATGTATTGTATGAAATCAAAGAGAACACCACTGAGAAAGTACAAATAGTATTGGGGCAGTGGAGGCAATGTATTCTCATCAAGCACATTTTCTGACAAACTACTGCTATATATGATGGGGGGGGTCTCCTCTTCTCCTTGGGAGGAAAAATATGACTGGAGCACTGGGAGATTTTTAATGCTCTCTCTATGGCTGACAGGAGTGACAGACATTTTGTTGAAATGTGCCTTAGCAGATTCTCAAATTCCATTTGACAAAACTCAAAGAAGTCTTTCCAGTCTCTGGTCCTTGTGGCAAAACAAAAGAAGTGACTGAAAAGTTTCATCACAAAGACTTCCATGTGATAAGGTAAGTGTGCTTCAACTATTTTGCTCACATTATGAATTATGTGGGCACCACAGCTATCCTTCGGAAGTGGTGGTCACTTTTATTTTAATCTGGTGTGCACCCAACATTTCTTTCCCTAGTTGACACTAACCTTATCAGCCCCATATGCTGAAATGCTGTTCCAGGACAAGGAGTGCTTTTCCATAATGTTCAAAATCTGCTGTGATATAACCTGGGTAGATTCATCAGGGTCTTCATAGAAGCCAAAAAAGCCATTCACCACTTCTTTTTTAGAAAAGTACCACACAACAAGAGGAAATGATTTAAATTTCCTTTGTTAGAAGGATCCAATGACATGGCTAGTGAAATGATTGGTTTCTGCAAGTCACACAGGAGGCATTGCAATGAGTACAGTGCCAGAACATTTTCCACAATGGCTACAGTCTTGGTACTTCGGCAAGATAGTTTCTTTGCAACATCCAACTCACTGTATGACTGGCTGGCCAATTTTACTGCACAGTCCAAACTAGTGTGTGTGTGTGTGTGTGTGTGTGTGTGTGTTATATATATATATATATATATATATATATATATATATATATATATATAATTGCTACAATGATATTAAGTTCTTGTCCTTCAAGGTTTGTGTTCCTTGCCCACTTTATCATCAGTGTAGATCAGTGTGTATATTGTACCTATTCCACCACTGTAGTCTGACAACATGTGCTCGAGCTAGAGAGTATGCTGTGGGACAGCAGGTAATGGTTGTCATTCCTGTCAGGCACAACAAGCTGCAAGTAGCTTGGGAGGGACCCTACAAGGTGGTAAGAAAGGTAAGTGATGTTAACTACATGGTGGAACTGCTAGGCAGGAGGCAGGGGCACAGATTGTACCATGTTAACATGATGAAACCTTACCATGATAGAGAGGCCCTTGTGCTGAACATTTTCAGTGGATTGCAGGAGGAGTCTTTGGGAGATCTGGTGACTGATCTCCTCAGTGAGGTCGGACTGACTCCTCAGTGGAAGGGGTAGCAATGTCCCAGCAGCTATCTCCTACCCAGGTTCAAGAAATCTGAGCAGTGATACAGAAGTTTGGGGACACGTTCACTGGGAAACCTGGGTGAACCCACCTGGTGCAGCACCGGGTGGATACAGGACCCCAAAGGCCTATTAGGCAGGCCCCTTATAGTGTGCCTGAGAGAGTCAAACAGACTCTGAGTGAGGAGATACAGGAGATTTTGGAACTTGGGGTGATTCAAGAGTCGAATAGTCCCTGGGTCTCCCCAGTAGTTTGGTGCCAAAGAAGGATGGCAGCACCAGGTTCTGTGTGGACTACAGGAAATTAAAAAGTCACACAGAGTCAAATGCTTACCTTATGCCTAGGACAGATGAGGCCCTAGAGCAGCTGGGTGGGGCTAAGTATCTTGCAACCATTGATCTTACCAAGAGTTACTGGAAGGTGCTCTTGACTCCCAGTGCTAATGAAAAGTCAGCCTTTGTGACTCCTTTTGGCTTGTATGAGTTCACAAAGATGCCCTTTGAGATGAAAAATGCCCCAGCGACTTTCCAGAAGCTAGTAGATCATATCCTACCAGGAGCAGGAGGGTTTGCCCTTGCTTACCTAGATGATATTGCCATCTACAGCGATTCCTGGCAAGAGCACCTCTAGCATGTTAGGGAGGTACTGGGCAGACTACAGAGGGCAGGGTTGACCATTAAGCCCAGCAAATGTCAGGTGGGTATGGCAGAGGTCTCCTACCTGGGACATAGAGTGGGGAGTGGTAAGATCAGGCCAGAACCTGCCAAAGTAGAAGCCATTTAGGCATGGCCTGCACCTGTTACCAAAAAGCAAATGAGGGTATTCTTAGGGACAGCAGGGTACTACAGAAAGTTTGTCCCAAGTTATAGTACTATAGCTGCTCCCCTCATAGACCTGACAAAGAAGAACAGAGCCAGCCAGCAAAATCCAAAGTTGTTAAGATGGAGCCTAGGGTTGCAAGCATATGATATGTCAGTGCAGCACCGCTGTGGGATTGGCAATGCCAATGCAGATGGACTCTCAAGACAGGGTATGGGGTAAGGTATACTCAATTAGACCTAACCCCCTCAAGCAACATTTCTCAAGGGTCACTTGAAAAACTACCTTGAGTTCCCCAGGGGTGGGGAGATGTGTGAAGATAGGTGAAGGCTGCCAGCCTAGCCAGATAGAATTTTGTAGATAATTCTGTCATTTGTAAATATTAATATAAGCCACAGGCTTGTTCTCTTAAATGGGAAAAAATTGTGTTAAATGTGGAACTGCAAAAATGTAACAACATTGCACTCTGCTGTAACAAAGCTGATAAGTCAATTCTTTGATGTCAAAACCCGGAGCCGAGATGTCTAGATAAAGGCATTCTGCCAATTGTTTTGAAGCCAGAGTTAATGGCTAGAATTTGCATGTATACTTTCTTTTATTGTTCTGGCTTCCTGACCAGCTGCAAGATCAAGAGCTATTAACCTCTGAGAGTCTGTTAGCCTGAGAACCAGAAAGAAATGATGTAATCTGAAATGAATCAGTGGTACTGTGTTATCAATTTAAGGACAGAAAGAATGAGAGCATTAGAGCATTTGTCTTGAGAACATCCAACTCACCACTCTGCCTGTGTTTATATGTAAGTAGTATTTTAGAACTGTGTTTTTTCTTAGTTATAGCTAGGAAAGAGAAAGATTAGACTAGTTTGTTTTTCTGTGATGTCAGAACCCTTCTACTGTATTAAGTATTTCTCTGTGATCTCTGAACTCTTGACTAGCACTGTGTAGTAAAAAGCATTGTCTTGTGTTTTTATTATTTATTATTAAATATTTTAAACCTTTCAACTGTGGCTGTTTTGTGTAGAGATAATTTAAGCTCTAAGAGTACATTGCATGTATATAGTGATACTGTACCAAATCACTCCAAATAAGTCTTGACTGTTTGGTTGCACTTACCATTTGGATAATATTGCACTGTATAATTGGACACCCTTTCATAAGGGCCTTTGAGTAGCTGATAAATATTAGCTGGGTGGTGGCAGTGATTTCTGCCGTATAATCTGGGTAAAAGGGGCACAGCTGGAGAACCTGTGCCAGCCTTTCTCAGGAATGTCTGTGTGGTTGTATATAACTCTTATCTCAAAGTGTGTGCATGTGGGTCAGCTACTTGGGCTGGGACATGCACACACTTTGAGATAAGAGTGTGTGTGTGTGTCAACTACTTGGGCAGGGGCAAGAAACACTGGTTGGACAGAGAGGGTTCTGGAGGTTTTAGCTTGCCCACTAGGCTGAGATCTGGACCCTATAGCTGTGCCAGAGAGGAGTCTTATTGGGGATCTGGAGAGAAAGGGAGAAACCAGCCCCAGACTGACTGTGATCTCTGTGTGCTCTTAAGGGAAATTGAACTTTACTTTGTGTGTATTTATTATCCTTTCCCTATATGGATGCCCCTCACTGGTGTTAGTGGTGAGGATCAAGGTTCCTTGATTGCTGGGCCAGTGCATGGGCATCTCAAAAGTACATACACATTTTTACTTCTAAAAATGAACTATCACTAAACAATTCCACCAATAAAAGCAAACTATCTTAATACAATCACAATAACATGTATTAGTAGAATGTCAAATGCACTATGTCTATCTTTGAACATGCCCCCAACCCAAAAAATAAAATGATATACACACCTTTTCACATTTAAAACTACTTCTTGAAAGTCATCACTAAACAGCCATTATGAAATAGATTACAATGTGCTATAGATCCCACATACTCCATTTACCTCCGAACATAGCATTAATTAGAAAAAAAATAATAAAACCTATAGCACTAATTTATCCAGCACAAAGAAGAAATAAATAAAAGGCCCAACAGCAGCACAGCCATATTTGTATTATACCTAAAGCAGTACATTTTAAACTTCTTGAAGAAAGTGTTTCCACCTACAAAAGCAAACTATCCTGAAACAGCCATGCCATGTATTAGTAGAATGCCAAATGTACATTTAGCTCTTAATAAAGATATATACATACATTTTCAGTATTAAAATTAGTTCTTACAAGTCATCACTAAACTTAGCCATTCAGATCACTTACCCCTAAGTACTAGTATGACTCAGCCATAGTCTATGTGGGCATGAATGACCTGAGACATACCTCCTTGGACTATATGAAGAGAGACATGATTGAGCCCTCAGAATATGTGTCACACACAGATATGAGCCTAGCATTGAGCAGCCTTCTACCATCTTCAAGGATGATGCCACAATACCAGCAAAAAATGATTGACTGTAATAATTTGCTTAGCTACTTGTTTCATTCCAAAGGCACCCAAAACATATCAGCTTGAAAGAAGATTGTTGATAGGCCACTCTGCTTTGCCAGGGGTGGTCTTCACCTGTCACCTCTAGACTTTTGGATATTGACCAAAACATTATCCATCCCTATAGTGCTTTTTTAAGGCATTTCCAAACAGGCAAACCTTTCAACATAACAAAAGCTACTCAGGATAAGCTAAAGATGTTACTGCTCAAAGCTAGGAGTCTCAAAAAGAAACTGCACTGCCTAGAAGTTTTTCTTACACTGGAGAATGCTGATGTCTGTGCAGTTACTGAAACATGGTTCAATGGCATGGAAAGCACTCCAGCAGTGCATGGCTATAATGCCTTTCCTACATTCTGACCACTCACTGAACATGAAAGAGCAAAAGTTAGAAATGTATCTATCTACATTAAAGATAAGCACACCTCAAGGCTGGTCAAACAATATGACCTGCTTGAGCTACTCTATGTACAGCTATCCATGGGAAAAATCCATTGCCATATTCTTGCTAGCTAAAGGTCCCCCACTTTCAACCAAGAAACACTACATCATACCTGACATTACTAGAATCACTCGCTATCCAGCCTAGTAGTATATTCATGGGTGATTTTAACTACCCCTCCATTAACTGATAAGCATACACAACCACAAACATGCAGACCCAAAGATTTCTTGACTTTGTAAATTCAAATGCCCTAGAGCAGCTAGTCTGCACTCCCACAAATATCCTAGATCTGGTACTCACAAATATGGGAGAGTGCAGTACCCCCCAACCTCATAAACAACTGCATAGAAAATGCAGTACCAGACCAAAATAGTCCCAGGTCAAACTGCAAAAACAAACCACCCTTGTGGACCCTGGTATTAATAGTTTCTACAACAAAAGAAAGAAAATCTTGTCAAGAAGTAAGGAGGAATGTGCAGAACAAAGCAAAAAGTCCATCATCAGTCTAAACAAGTGAATCAGGGAACTATTCAAGTCTCTGAAAGCAAATTTTGAAGTGAAAATAACCTCCAAGGTTAAATCATTCTTCCTAAACTTTAATAACCAAAATCAAAAAAAAAAAAAAAAAGTAACAACAACAAATCCATATGGTGAAAATAGATAAAGCATACGATTGTGCTGTAAGCCTTTTCATCAGTGCATAAAGAGTACACACACAAATCATTAAATACAGTTCGAAACTAACGTAAATCTTGCAGGCTTTTGTTTATGAGTATGTTTGAGAGCATTTGTGACTACTAGCACATCTAATGTCACTCAAATGCTCTGATATTCTCAACTTGAAAGACCTTGATGTTCACAGAACATGTACATGTTGCCAAATATACTACCCAATCTGAGTTACAATTTCTATATACCAAAATGTCAAAAACAGTTGAATTTCTGTTTTATCATAATTTTTTTTTTTATAATGATTAAACAAGCCAGCCATTGTTTTCCCCTTCTTGTAAGAAAACAGTCATTTAAGAGGTAACAATTCTTTTAACCTATCATCCATAAGTAAAACATTTCAATGTTTATACATTAATCCCATCATAAACTATGTATTATTGCCAAAGTTAGTAATAAGCCTGATAGGTTGTCTCTTATAACTATCTTTCACTTGATATTTAAGTAATACTGATCTAGAAACTTGTTGTGCAGCTGTAAGGGCTTGTTTGAAAGTATGCATAGGATAACCTCTATTACAAAATCTGTGAACCAAATCCTATTCAGTCCTATGTAAGTCATCAGTAGGTGAACATATTATTCTGAGTCTCAACAATTGGGACTTGGAGTATTATTGATAAATATGTTTTGGATGACAACTGGTGGCATGCAGCAATATATTGAACAGGTGATACTTCCTAAACATGAAAGCAACATCAGATCTCCATACCAACCAGCAGTCATCCAAATATCTATGTCAGATATCCATAGAGCTCAAAAATACATTATGTGACTCATCATATATCAGCTTTTCCTCTACATATGGTATGGAGATCTGATGTTGCTTATTTACAAGAATTTATTGAATATTTAAATGAGAATAAGTGAGGTATCCATTTTACTGTAAATTATCATTCTAAGGTCATTACAGTAATGGTGAATGGTACTCTGCAAAGTTTGGTGTTTAGAAAGTATCCCCAATTCAATACTTTACTGCATGCCACCAGCTGTCATCCAAAACATATTACCAATAATATTCCCAAGTCCCACTTTTTGAGACTCACAAGAATATGTTCATCTACTGATGACTTACATAGGATTGAATAGGATTTGGTTCACAGATTTTGTAATAGAGGTTATCCTACGCATATTGTCAAACAAGCCCTTACATCTGCACAACAAGTTTCTAAATCAGTATTACTTAAATATCAAGTGAAAGATAATTATAAGAGACAACCTATCAGGTTTATTGCTAACTCTGGCAATAATATATTTTTATGATGGGATTAATGCATAAACATTGGGATATTTTACTTATGGATGATAGACTAAAAGAACTGTTACCTCCTAAATGTCGATATTCTTATAGGAAGGGGAAGACAATGGCTGGCTGGTTTAATCGTTATAAAAACTTATATTACTGATAAGCAGAAATACCAACTTAATTTGGATAGGAAAAAATTAATAGGCTGTTACCTATGTGGGCATTGTAGGTTGTACAAGTTTGTCAGAAAGAAAAATTGTTTTACTTCTCAGAATAGTTCAACTGTTTTTGACATTTTGGTATATGGAAATTGTAGCACTGATTCAGTGGTACATTTGGCAACATATACATGATCTGTCTTTTATGTGGGGCAAACATCACGGTCTTTTAAGTTGAGAATATCAGAGCATTTGAGTGACATTAGATGTGCTGAAGTCACAAAATGCTCTTTACATACATATTTTGAAACATGCTTCTGCAAGATTTACATTTATTATTATTATTGATAGAGTTTAGATCCGCGGTGGTGGTGCTGCGGTAGCGTTGTCACCTCACAGTAAGTCGCTGACCGGTTTGACTCTTAGTTAGAGCATCTTCTGCGTGGAGACATGCGTGAATTGGCGTACCTTCGTTGAAGGTTGTGCATTAGGGCTGGCAACTCAGCAAGTAAAAATCAACTGCCAATCATTAGTGGAGCGGAGTTCCCCTGTGGTGACCTCTAACTGGGAAAAGCCGAAAGACACAACATTATTATTGATAGAGTTTGTGCTCATATTATTGAGAAAGTTGGATGGCATCCAATGTTAAGTTATAATGAGCAAATGTGGATCATCAAATTAGGGGCATTGTTTGCACCAGGCCTTAATGAGCAGTTGTAATGACCAATATGGCTTTTGGGAACTGTATTTACTTGGTCGTGTTGTGTACTTTTCATTGCACTGATAAAGGCTTACAGCCAAAACTGGTATGCTTAGACTATTTTTCACCATATGGGTGTTTTGTTTTACAATTTTGAAATTTATTAAAATTTAGATGTTTGAGAACTGACTTGAAGTGTGGGCTTTTTGTTTTTGTGTTTGCCATGGAGTTTTTTGGGCCCTGCACCTTTCCATATTTGTGTGGGATTTGGTGACTTTCTAATTACCTATACTTAGCCACAAGATATAGCAAAACTGCTGGATTGCAAATGCAACTCAAATTTCACCTCCCCATCACCTCCAGTTCTCCTCAAAAAATACCCTCCAACAGTACACTGACAATTATCACAAAAGAACAGGTTGCCACTGCACTCTCAAAAGCTAAAACATGGCTTCAATGGGGCTTGATGATATACCAGATTGCCTTTTAAACAGCTTAAATCAGTACTTATCTTAACTATTAGGATTTCTATTTAATCACAGCCTCTGGACTGGCTTTGTCCTAGTATAGAGGGCAGCAACAGTCATTCCTCTGCATAAAGTGGGGCCATCTACTGACCCAGGAATTTACAGACCCATGAGTTTGACTAGTCTTATATGTAAGGCCATGGGAAGAATAATCATGGACCTGATAAATAATGACATTGGAAACCTCTTTACACTGGACCTGACCCAGTTTGGCATTGTCAAGGGCAGGTCATGCCTACTGAAGCTTGTGGATTTCCTTGAGAAAGTCACTAAGGCCATGGATGAGGGCAAAACAGTATGTACCACCTACCTCAACCTGGCCAAGGCATTTGACACAATTCCCCACTCGGGTATTATAAATAAACTAGCAAAGCTGGGCAGAAATCCCTATGTCACCAGATAGATAGTCAATTGGCTCACAGACAGGACGTGGTTAAAGTGGGTGAATCCAGATCCAGCAAGAAGGCAGTAACCATTGGTGTGCCACAGGGCACAGTGCTAGGACTACTTGTTTTTGGAATACAGTTCTCTGATGTCAAGGCTAACGTGGAAGGTCTCTGGATGACAATGTTTCCCAATGACTGCAAGTTGAGACAATCATTGAATTCTCCAGCAATGCTAATATCCTTGAAGAGGGTCTACATCATATATATGGTTGGTGACAGAACCATGGCCTAAAACTAAATGTGAAAAAAAATGCATTATCATACCCTTTGGGAAGTCAGATACCCTTGCAAATTACAACATTATTAGCACACCCTGAAGAGCAGACTCAGAAGTAAGCAATATAGGTACACAAATAGATGGTAGCATGAACTTTGACTGCCATGTGTCTACAGTGTTGAGGAAGTCCTTCTATGTGGTCATGCCTCTCAGCTGTCCAAATTTTTGCAGAATGACCAGATTTTCACCTCATATTTTTGTTCTGTTCCTCATAAAATTTGTGGTTTCCTGCCAAATTACTGGGATGATCTCAGAATTGAAGTCACCAAATAATGACATATATTTGAGTTTAAAATTCCGTACCTTCCAGAAAATGCATGCTAAAGCAAATCCTGCTATTCTAGCAACTTTCTGAGTTTATAAGAGCAATATTTAAAATGTGTCCCTATTTTTTGGCCTTTGGCTTTGTTCCCCCTTTTTGTCAGGCTTCATCAAGATTTCTTGTGCTAAGAGGCTGAAAGGTATGTATGTGGTACAATTTGTAAGTAAAGGGATGGCATTGAGATCCAAGGATATTATAGTCCCAATGTACTCAGTCCTCATTAGACCAATGATTGAGTACAATGTGCCATTTGCCATGTACTTGACTACGCACTTACAGCAGCTGGAGCAACCTCAGAGGTTTCACTCAAAAAAACACAAGGTATAAACATGTCCTATGAAGATAAAGTAAAAGCACTATCCCTTTACTCTGTCTTCGACTCTGTACTGTCTATTAAGGGGTGACCTATGCATGAACTACAAGGCACTCACAAATACAGCCCTGATGGAGTTGCT
Organism: Protopterus annectens; assembly: GCF_019279795.1. NCBI lineage: Eukaryota > Metazoa > Chordata > Ceratodontiformes > Protopteridae > Protopterus > Protopterus annectens. The sequence goes on along the minus strand of NC_056746.1, from coordinate 1,553,094,899 downwards.
ACACATCCACAAGTCAAACATCCATGAGGTCACCTGATTCAGGGATCAAAACTAAGTCAGTGACTCAAAAACAACATGCTGTAGAGACAGATATGGGTCTCAGAGATGGCCCCTTCTTTGGAACAGGCTTCCTATTTATGTTAAGCAGAGCCCTTCCCTGGCCCTCTTCAAATCCAATTTGGATGAATAGTTGTGGAATCAGAAATTCACAGCTGGAGTACTGTCTATGTCTCTTATGTACAGGGTAAATCCATAAAGTACTCAAGGCATAGGCACAAACCCATGCCATCCTCTTGCCTCCAGTGGCCATATATTGGGTAAAATCAGATTATATGGCTAGGTTTTTAAGGGCTCTTAACCTAGTAACCTCCTATGGACCTATGAATTATAAAAAAATACCCAAAGCAGTACATCTTAAATGAATAAAATGTGCACATTTCCGCCAAAAAAGTTTAAACTATCCCAAAACATTTCCATCTGTAGAGGCAAACTATCCTGAAACAGTCACAATAACATCTATTAGTAATACATGAAATGTACTGCATTTACCCCTGAATATTGCTCCCATCAGGAATGAAAAAGTTATACACAGACACATTTTTTTCTTCTTTAAAAGTACTGCTTTAAATCATCCCAGAACAACCACTATTGATTCCAATAATAAAATAGACAATTATATATATACTATTTTTACAACTTTAAAAACTACTACTTGCAAATTGCAGAACCACTACAGTAGTACAATGCTCCCCATTTACCTCAGAACATTAAAAAATAAATATTGGAATAAAACACAATAGTTCAACTTTTAAAAAAGTTAGTCATAAAATGCTACTTATACTTATCACTATAGTCACAGGGCCAGATTCACGAGGCCTCCGTGTAAGAGTTATAACTCTTACATGGAGGCTGCAGTTAAACGGTGTGATGTCAGCATGTCATGCATATGCATGAGGTGCATGAGGCATGCTGAATCACACTGTAACTCCTACACGGTCCGTGTAAGAGAGTAGGGGGTGTGTCCGTAGGCCAAGCCCTGCATGCGGACACGCCCCCGGAAGTGTAGAATGGCTGAAAGTAAACAGCCACGAGAGAGGCCATGGAAATGTAAATAAACACACTACACAACACATTCCCCCACAGACCATCAGTGTACAAAGTGAACAGAGGCTATAAAATGAAAATAAAAACTGTTTTATTTTTTTTTTAACCACCGTAAATGTGTGCTACTATGTGCCAGTGCTTGTGGTGTGCTACTAGCAACTACAGTTAGCAATCAGTGGAAAAGGATATGAGAACTAAATATGTAAAGTAAGCCAAGAAGAAATAGCTTAGCAGTAGAGTTGCCGACTTAAGAGTAGGCAGGCAGGGTTCGAGCCCACACAACAACTTTTTTTTTTTTTGTAAATAAGCACTAAAAAAGCCCCTGACAGTATTGTACAAATGTAAAAGTATACCCTTTTGTAAAATGGAATGAAATGGAGCATATATATTGAAGTAACACAATAATAAAAATAATTAGAAATGTACTGATAGCTAAGCTGCTGTGAGACAGAGTGCCCGTAGCTGAGTGTTTAAAAAGCTGCAAACTGTATGCCCGTTGCTAAGCACCGGTTTAACAGGCTGAAACTGTTTGCAACTAGCTGTGCTTAGCTCAACATGTGTGTCACTAGCCAATTAAGGTTTATCCCAGCTCACACCGTTTGCGCCCCACAAGCTAACTGGCAGTGCATACAAGCTAGTCTCAAAACGAAGCAGACCTGCCTTTAAGTGCTTAAAAGTGCTTATGGCATGTTTGATTGACAGGTCCTCAACTCATTTCTGTCAGGAAAATTAAAAATCAGTATTCAGATTCGAACCCAGGATACCATGCACTAGAGTCAAGGTACTAAACCACTAAGCCATGACAGCAATAGTTAGAAATGTAGAAATAGCGTATACATAGGATAAAATCCAGAATGGAGCATGATAAAGCAGTTTATGTGAAGTAGATACAATTCCAAAATGGCCAATCAGAGAAATGTGCGGGAAAAGCGGCATATATAAGCCCCATAGGCGGGAATACACAGCAGAACCGATTGTAGAACAGACCTGCAGTCGGAATGAGTGGAGTAGGTGAGGGACGTTGCTTTCGAGCACAGCGTTGAGGTGTTGAGGAGTCCAGATACATGGTCTGGCTCCTAGTCCATCATCACGAGGCCCAACTCATGCAGGGCCAGGTCTCATGGGGAGCATACAGGGCGGAGGCATGGGACCAGTTGGCTCGTGATCTGACCAGTGCTACTGGCATTCCACGCACTGGTGAGCAGGTCCGTCACCACCATGCGGACCTGAAGTGACGTAAGCAAGACCAGTTGACCGAATGGATCCAGGAGGCCCGAGATATGCCCAATGCCCCACTACTGAGTAAGTTACATTTTACTTATGTATGTAAGGATTTCAACTAGCTGATACCATGGAGATGTGTAGTCCAATATTACTTCTTTCGTATTACAGCTGCAGGTGTCCGCTCTGCGAACCGCAAGACGCATGCCCGTAGGCTGGCGCGGCTGCGCCACCATGCAGGTTAGTAACCCCACCCAGTACTTGTAAATAAAAATTATACTGTAGCATGTATCAGAACACTGCAGTGTATTGATTAAAAGTAATATAATGTGCAAGCAAGAATTGAAATTCTGCAGGTATGGCTGCAACAAGTTCATCAGTATGCAAGTGTAACTGGAAATATAATTGATAGAAATAAATAGTGCTGTAATACAGATGTCCCACCATTAATTAAATATAGTGTAACCTGCAGTAGTCTCAAGAGTACAGCTTCAGAATCTGAGGTAGTCACATGTGAGATATATCCCCTGTTGAAATGCTGAATCATGACAGAAGTGAGGCTGTTGGAAAGTGTTTGAATCACCACCGGTCTAATATGTGAACAAAGCCTAGAAGTACCAACCTGAACTGTGAAGTTGCAGGATGTGTGAGAGTGACAGAAAGGGTCATGTATGAATAAATAAAGTAGTAATAACCCCTGAATATATTAGCCACAGTGTGTTTCTACAGAACTAAATGCATGTGGGAAGTACAAATTAACATCCCAAACTGATTTCAGTGTGTCAGAATCTGCAATGTCTAGGCCAAAATCTGTATATGGTGATAACAGTAAACAATTTGCAGATAGAATGAATGATTATCTGACAGACTAAACAGCCATAGTTGTCCCCTGTCCTGTCATCAAAGTGTAGCAGGATGATGTATCTGATCAAATTCAAAATAAGTAGGATAGTGATGTATTTGTAACAGGTGTAGCATGACAGTCAAATAAAAATTATTTTGAAACATCAGCCTCAACTTAATTGTGTACCTATTACAAATGTATATCAATGTGTAACTTATGAATGTGTCATCACTTTCTATCTCCACCCAACCCTATAATTCCATATAACAACACCCACTAAATATTGGTATGTGAACATTTCATTAACCATGGACATTTGTCCGTTTAAAAAATATATGCATGTCTGTTCGTGCATGTGCCCTGTTCATACCTGCAAATCTGATGGCCTGTTGCCATTAATCAACCCCGCATGTTGTTTGATTGTGTATTGCTGCTCAAATAATGCATGTGATATTGATATGCCCCTTGTTCAATGGTGTTAATATCTGGGTGTTTGTTTAATGGGAATACCAATGCATGCTGTTACAACTAATCTGAATGGAATAATATGCCACTAACCCAAACTAACATAACTACTCACAAACCTAGAACGCTTGGGAAGGCAGGTCCCAGTGGACCCACCTCTCCCACCTCAGCTGGCGACTGCACCTGGCACTAGTGCCCAGGCTAGAACCTCCTCCGGTGGCCCTGTGCCACCTTCGGGTGGAAGCGCTGCAGGGGATGGGGCCCGTCCCCCCTCTCCAAGTGTGGCCGGAGGAGTTCGTCCACTCACCCTCCAAGGTGTCCGGTCTGTGGTGCGAAGGGAGATCCAAGACTCCATTCTTGGGCCCCTACGCCAGCTCGAGGCTCATGTGGCACAGCTAACGGCCCTGCCCATTGCACCGCCTACACAGCCCCCAGCACAGCCCCGTCCTGGGCTGTGAAGGAACAGTGGCAACTGCCTATGTGTGGGGATATCAGTTCCACTGTTGCCATCTGTGGGCTCATGCGTCTTGGATATCCCAACCTCCGTCCCGCCAATTGTGTAACCCCCACGGTGTCATACACCTCTGTATGTCTTTTCTGTCTTGTCTGTTAACCTACCCAACCTACCTCCCCAGCTATACCGACTTCCTTCACCTGACATACCACTCTCACCTGAAAAAAAAAGGGCACTCTGTACCCACAAAAAAATTACGCCCCATACATAGCTGTCCATGTCGCACACATGTCCGCTTGACATTGAAACTGTTAATTACAATTGGCTTTACAACAAACATTAATGTTGTCCTGATACCTCTCTCAGGGGTGGAAGGTTTCAAATGTCTCACCAAAATACATGGAAATACACAGCTGTTGCTGCTAAAGACATGGGCATCTATGGGCCTTACCTACATCCCTCTTGCAAATCCCATGCTTGTTTCCCTACTGTTTTACCCTCTTTGTGACCCCTTTTCACCACTTTCCTGTCACCCCTTTTTCTTTTCTTTCAAAGAAAATAGCTGGTGTGCAAGATGTTAGCGGAGCTCACCGCCAGCTGCCAAGATGTGAGCTCCGCGCAAACGAGCGCAGACCTGGTTTTAAGGGCTTAAAAGTGCCTTTATGGCACTTTGATTGACAGGTCCTGTACTCATTTTGAAAGTCTGGAAAGAAAAATAAATTCCCACTGCCAGTCTCGAACCCAGGACCTTGGTAACATTAGTCTGTATGACCTACCACTAAGCCATGACTACCATACAAGAACATAGTGCTAAAATAAATGTAACATGTAATAGTAGGAATCAATATAAAGGCACTATAGGAGGTGTACTACCCAATGCATTTCAGGTAGAGTTTTAATGGCCGAATCACTGGATTCCCACACTAGTTCAGTGTTAACAGAAACAGCCCTACTAATTGTTCACTTGTACATAATAATGTAAGGTAATGTACACATAAGAAGGTATGTATATGTACACATACATATATATACATATATAGTAATACATATGAAATATAGTCGTAGGTGTCAGTATCCATACACACTCACTACAGGAAACAGTGAAGATAAATGCAGCAGCCAGAATCTGCAACACAGCCTGACTCCTGTAAGACCTACTAACCCCTTAACTGCTGGAAGGTGTCTCCAGCACTTTGATTGATAGACCCTGTACTCAATTTGAAAGCAAAATACAAGCATACTAGTAGGCCCTACCACAAGACCATTGTAACACTAGTCTGTATGACCTACCAGCAAGACATGACTCTCATACAGGAATATAGTGCTAAATAAGTGGAACATGTAATAGTAGGAATGAAGATAAAGGCAATATAGTATGTGTACTACCCTAAGCATGTCAGACAGACTTTCACTGTCCCAATTACTGGATTCCCATACTAGTGTGTGTTAACAGAAACAGCCCTGAAAATTGTTAGCTTGTACCCAATATTGTCAGCTAATGTACATATATGACAGTATATGTATATGTACACATATGTATATATAGCAATACATAATAAATATAGTTGTGGGTGTCAGTATGCATACACACTCACTACAGGGAACAGGTGGGTGAAATGCAGCAACCTGAATTCACAACACAGCATGAAGCATGAGAGATGTACTAACCTTCACACTCACAGAACATTTTCCAACAGCATACCAGCATGGTCCACGCCCTTACAATCTGAAAGGGCAACGCCTATCTCACATACCTTTTTATAGCACTGTCCTGAAATCACAGTGAGACATGCAATCAGTACACAACCGGCTGTATGCAATTAGCCAATGCTGCCTTACAATTGGTGCAGAGGCCATCACATGGGCCTATGCAGATACCTACAAAAGCATTCAGTACCCACACTCCACACATGCAATACAGTCATTGCACAAACCTAATGAGAAAGAGAGAGAGAGAGAGAGAGAGAGAGAGAGAGAGAGAGACAGAGAGAGAAATAAGAAAATATACAGACTGCCAGCAGCAAAACCGGCAGCAGCAGCAGCAAACAGCAAGCAGCAAGCAGCACCACTGACACAGCAACAGCTGCCACAAACACAGGTAATGCAAAGCAGCAGGTTAATACTGTGTTTACTGTGACACCTCCAAATGTATCATAGTTCACTATCTATAGGTATGTCCATGAGATAGGTTGTGTGTACATAGTCCTGAAATATATACATATGTAATATTGCTGTACATGTTGCCCATACTTAAAACTTCCATAGCCTAGAACACAAGGCCAGTTGTGCATATGATGCAGTAGTTACCAGGGTCAGTAGATGTTACTCCTCATTGGTGTGGGACCACTGTGTATGTATGGCACTGTTCAGGTACATATCCTGTAGTATGGCCAGGGATTAATATCAGTCTGTCATTTGGTGCTATGTCCTCCAGGGGCGAATGTAGCACACATCAAGGGATACCATTTCGTAACAGTGATGCTATGTGTTCTGCAATGTTGAGGGTGTCCCTCATCTGGACATGTGAGAGGATAGGGAGGTTACAGTCATCTGTGATAACTAATTCCACTTGTGTAGGAGAATGGGGGGGGGTACCTGCACCTAAACTGTCTGCAACAATGTCATTTTTAGTTTTGTTTGTATAGGGTGCTGTCAACATCACTGCTTGTTAAGGGTAATGTGCACCCTGCAGTGCATAGCCCCATGTGGAAAAAGCCACATCCCACCCCCATCATTGTGCACACACACTAACCCCACCCACAGTAAAACACATACTTTCCATTTGCAAGATTCAAATCCATACCTAACTGTGTTATGACAGTAGAAGCAGACACATTAGCAGAGTGTGCTATTTTCAGTAGTTGGAGAAATCCTTTCTAATGCTGTACTTAGAGGGTGCTGACATCATCTGTGTGTAGGAGGAGGGATGTGCACCCTGTAGTGTGTTCTCCCAGTTGGCAAAAGGCACTTATCCCTCCCAGCATAATGCACACACATAAACTCCACTCATACTAACACACATACATTTCCTTTGCAGGATTCAAACCCCTAGCTAACTATGTTATGACACTGGAGAAAGACGCATTAGCAGAGCGCACTGTACGAATTACTGGAGGACTATAATACAGGTAATATAGTTATAGAGTATTGACATCATCACTGTTTCAAAAGGAGGATCTGCATCCTGTACTGTACTGTCACAGTTGCTAATAGGGGCATTTCCCACACACACATCGATGTGTTCGAGGTTTGCATATGTGGGGGATCCAGTACTCCAGTGTGATTAGTATATGGTTTAATTGCAACAATGAGGGATATACTCCCAGTGGTGAGCATTTTGTACTCATGTTTGTGATGATCAGGTCTAGTATATCTGCCCCTCTTGTGGGAAGGTTGATTACCTGTTCCATAGCTAAAGAATGTCTGATCTATGGGAACCCTAGAGCTTGGGTATTGTGGCTTGTGTAATGTTCACAGTCTATGTTTGGGTAGCTGACGTCACCCAGTATGATGGTGTTTGCAGAGCAATCTATACTCTCCTGTGTGAACATGAAGGCTGTGTGGGAGTCCTGAGTTTGAGAGGGCGCTGTAAGAGCTCCTCTGTGTCTCTTTCCATGTGGTCCAGGGAGGTACGCCTCAGGTTGTTTGCACCAGCATGGACAATGACTGCCTCATAGTTGTACTTGCTGTGGAGTGACCTGTGTGCCTGTGTTATGTGGCACATTCTATCACCCGACAGGTAGCTAAATGTGACCCTCACCTTGCTCAGTCTGGAGGGTGGCACGTCTGTCAACAGCTCATGTCAAGCAAGTTCACACCCCTCAGAAATGATGTGGAAACCTTCAAAGGCCCCAGGCCTGTGGAAAACATGGACCAGACTGCAGATACCTGTATAAATGCATTCTATGGACACATTCAGGAATGCATGGATCATGAAACCACATATGAAAGCATGACCCAATTCTCCAAAGGCAGATGTCCTGTGTGCCGGACACCAGCCATAAACACACTATACAATAGAAGGATGACGCCACTACATGATACAACAAACTCCCAAAATGTGAAGGCATCACTGATGAGTATTGGAAGACAACTACAGGCACCCATACGATTGTCTATGGCCATCTTTGAGAGAAGATTCCACAAGCCACTGAGGATAATCACAAGGCTTTCTGTAGTTATGTTAGGAACCTGGGTGGTACTACCCAGATATGCTCAGAGGTAATCCAAGATGTCACACGAAATACAAAACACACAGACATTGCCATCATCCTAGTGGACAGGTTCACTGCTGCCTTCTCCCCCCACCACACCAAAAGGGCAAATATGTCTCGCTGCAGAGTGCTGCCCCCCTGACATCACAGATGCTCAGGTAAGAGATGCCCTTCCCAAAGCAATAAACACTGCATCAATGGGACCAGACAGTGTCCCAGGCTGTGTCCTACATGAACCACAAGAAGAGCTACACCCAGACATAACACTACTGTTCAATCCCAGCCTTACTACATGATATGTGGCCAAAGAGTGGTGTACAGCAACAGTGGTCCCTCTACATTCAGGTGGTGCCTTCACGGATCCTGGACACTATTCGCCCCATATGTCTGACTAGCTTTGTCTGCAAAGCTATGGCAAGGATCATCATGAACCTCACATATCTAGATATTGTGGACCTACAGACATGTCACCATACACAGTTTGGCTTTGTTAATGGCCGATCCTGCCTCTCAAACCTGTTTGATTTCTTTGAAACAGTCACCAAGGCCACTGTCAAGGGGAAGGAGGTCTACACAGCCTACCTGGACCTTGCATAAGCCTTTGATACAATACCCCACTTGTGCATTCTAGGTAAGCTCACCAGTGTACATATTAACCCCTATGTCACTATGGTTATTGCACAGTGGCTCAAGGTCAGAACACACATGGCTAGAATTGCTGGAGCCATGTCAGCCTCCAACCTGGTACAAGTGGTGTCCCACAAGGCTCAGCCCTGGGAGCTGTCATGTTCATTATATATTTATCATAGGTACAGGCCAACATGGAAGTACTGTGGCTGAGCAAGTCGCAGGTGACTGCAAACCGGACACCATAATCAACTCTCCAGCTAACACACGCATCCTCCAAAAGGGCCTCTTGCAAACACACGACTTGTGCCACAGCCATGGCCTCAAGGTGAATGACAGAAAGCGTATAGTCATCCCCTTTGTCAAACACAAAGTGACCACAAAGTACCGCATATGTGTTAATCCATTAAGTGCAGGCGAAGGAATTATGGACCTTGGGGTACACAGGTTGATAGCATTCTGCCATTTGACAACTACATGGACCAAGTGGTTAGGAAAACATGTTATATGGGCCACATCATCATGATGGGATCCACATGTAGATCAGGGGAGGACATTGTGCCCCTTTACTCATCCCTCATCATGCCCATAATTTACTATGATGAACCTGTTGGCATGCACCTTACCAGACACCTGCAGCAACTGGAAATACCACATACGTACCTCAACAAGAGGATCAAAGGGCTCAAACAGATGCCACATACTGACTGGTTAAAGAAACAGCAGCTCTACTAAGTGGCATACTGCCTCTTCATAGGCAATCTGTGCCTGACATATAATGCCATGTCAAACCCTCACTTAATGGCCATGCTGCACCTCAGAATATCCAGATCCCATCAGGATACACACTGGAAAGACTTGAACCTCAGGAGTGATATACATAGGACATGCTGGAGGGGCACATTCACAACTCAGAGGCTCACTTCATTCCTGAATATTATCCCAATAGAGGTTAGGCAGAGTGACTCAGTGACTATCTTCAAGAGTGATATTAATGACTGGATGTGACATTGTAGGGTTACCCTGGGTATCACCTATGTGTCACTGTGAGACAGAGGCACAGTATACTAACCTTGGAAAAGGGCATAGCAAGACAGGTTTACAATGCATGTTGAAAGCCACACACATTCTGGCTAGGTGGATACATGCCCTGGGCAGACATCCCTGTATGAAGCTATGGACCTCTGTATCTTGTTCACCATTGGCCCTATGTGCTGTTAATCACCAATGCAATCTCAATACTATGGTAGCATGTGCAAAGGTCAGTTGTCAGTCACCTCTATGGTACAGTCGTGGAATATGTGTGTCATGTAGTAATGTCACAGCTGCCACATGTACACAGTCAACCCTATCCCCTACCCATGGATGTACAACACATTTATGAGATGGAAACACATGGCCAAACTGTGGACTAAGCACTCTGAACCCAGTACTGGCATAACCTGTCGGGTGGCATGAAATACTACAGTGATAGCAATACCAATCTGATGTGGACCTACACGGACAGCAATACAAGCATGGAAACACACCGGGCCAGTTGTGGAGCCTAAGGATAGCATCATGCATGACTGGTAGACATCTCTGCAGCTGGCACACAGGCATACATTAGGCCTGCACACAGCACGCACAACACATAGCACACAAATCCTGTGTGCCAAACAAGCACAGTCTGTACAGCTATACAACACTACTGCCGCAGTTGTGTTAGGTACTTTTATTGTCCAGTACAGTGAGAACATGCTCACCAGGCTGGACAAGGTGTAGGTCACAGTGATATGCTCATGGGGTACTGTGGTCCACCACATAACACAAGCATACAGGTCAGTCAGTTGCATGGACACATATGACTCAGTCATTGTCCATGCTACCACACCTGATGTGGGATGTCCCTCACTGGGATACATGATAGGGAACATGGAAGGGATCACTGAGCAAGTGACACAGGCTGGTAGAACCCTGACCTTGGTTGGCATCAGACCCTCACCAGGGATTCTGACATATTACTGAATGCTAATGAATTAGTGTAGCTACAACACTCTAGCTGAACGGTTCTTAGCATGCAGTCACTGCATTGCTATGGAATTACGTCTTACCACTCCCACAACAGGTGGAAACATACAGCACCTGTACATCAACAACAGGTAGACTATATGCCCCAGACCAGGTGTGTATCCCTTACTACTAGGCTGATAGCATCTACATCTCACACTGTATATACACATCCCACATGCAGCACCTGCACAGAAGACCACAGTCATAATGTTACCCTGTGCACATACCATGTATTCACATGTGGCAGGCATCACACATGGTAACTATTGAAGGTCACAGGTACATATGTGTATTTGGCACACACATACATCATGTGTGCATTGCCATAACTGGTTTGATCAATGTCATGCATTATTGTGAGGGACAACCTGCACACATGGGCATTCTGTGTGGGCAAAACACACGTGGCATGTCTGTAATCAAAAGCCATACATAATTGTGATATTGTTTAGAAAGGGGTATGTGCATCCTGTGGTGTGTTTTCCCAGTTGCCAAAAGGGATGCTCCTTTCATACACACTTACCTCCCTTCAGACACACTTGTCACTTGCTGGATTCAAACCCCTACCTTACTATGTTATGACACTACAGACGGACGCATTAGCAGAGCTCACTATTCGCATTACTGGGAGAATTCCTTTCCCCTGGTACACTTATAGGGTGCTGACATCATCATAGTTTGGAAAGTGGAATGAGCATCCTGTGGTGTGTTTTCCCAGTTGCCAAAAGGGATGTTCCTTTCATACACACACACTTAGCCCCCTTCACACACACTTGCCAGATTCAAGCCCCTACCTAACTATGTTATGACACTAGAGACAGACACATTAGCAGAGTGTGCTACTCGCATTACTGGGAGATTTTTTTTCCCCTGATATACTTATAGGGTGCTGACATCATCAGAGTTTAGAAAGTGGAATGAGCATCCTGTGGTGTGTTTTCCCAGTTGCCAAAAGGGATGTTCCTTTCATACACACACACTTACCCCCCTTCACACACACTTGGTGGATTCAAACCCCTACCTAACTATGTTATGACACTACTGACGGACGAATTAGCAGAGCGCGCTATTCACATTAATGGGAGATTTCCTTTCCCCTGATATACTTATAGGGTGCTGACATCATCATAGTTTGGAAAGTGGAATGAGCATCCTGTGGTGTGTTTTCCCAGTTGCCAAAAGGGATGTTCCTTTCATACACACTTACACACACACTTACCCCCCTTCACACACACTTGCCACTTGCTGGATTCAACCCCCTATCTAACTATGTTATGACACTACAGACGGACGCATTAGCGGAGCACACTATTCGGATGACTGTGAGATTCCTTTTCTCCTGATATACTTATAGGGTGCTTACATGATCAGTGTCTAGAAAGGGGAATGAGCATCCTCTGGTGTGTTTTCACAGTTGCTAGGAGTAACATTTGGACTAAGTGTGTGAGCATGCCCAGTTCAGCCTTCCCATGGCATGTTGTGTGAAAGATGTCTCATTTATCTAAGTGTGTGAGCATGCCCAGTGTGGGCTTTCCTTATGTTGAACTCTGCAGCCCATCACATTTGTGGATGAGTGTGTCCTTCCACAAATACCTCCAGTTTATGGTTGTGTGTTCTGTGCCATGTTGTGTAGTTACTGTCCAAATGCTTTTTGTGTGAACACAACAGGGAGTATACTGTGGTTTTGCATGGGATACTTTGCACACAATTGTCAACATCTGTTCATACTGACCTAACACTGTAGTACTGTATAGTGTAGTGGTTCAGTACTTTCACTGTGGTGGTCAGTATCCTGGGCTTTAGTCCTATCACTGCTTTACATTTCCATAGTGTGCACAACAGCCTGGTTAGGGTCCAGTTGTGCACATCTGCACAAAGGCGTTGCCTCTACGGACCCTTGTAATTACTGCCCCATAAGCTTAACAAGTCTAGTCTGCAAAGCTATGGAGAGGATCATAAATGAGCTCATAAACAAAGATATAGGGGACATGCAGACATTGTACCCGTCCCAGTTTGGCTTGGTCAAGGGCAGATCATGCCTTTTGTACTCGGTTGACATCTTCTAAACGGTCACTTAGGCCATTGTTGAGGGAAAGGCAGTCCATACAGCCTACCTTGGCCTTGGAAACACTTTCAACACAATACCCCACTCAGGTATTGTGGAAAACCCTACCAACTGAAATGTAAACCCATATGTCACAAGATGGGTTGCAAACTGGCTTAAGGATGGGACCCACAGGGTTAGAGCTGCTGGCACTATGTTAGACTCCAGGCTGGTCACAGGTGGTGTCACACAGGGCTCAGTCCTTGGCCCCCTATTGTTTGTCATGTACTTCTCAGAAGTACAGGCCAACATGGGAGGACTTTGGCTGACAACGCTTGCAGATGACTGCACACTGGGCATTATAGTGGACAGTGCATCAGACACGGATATCCTTCAGAAGGGACTCACGGTAACTGATAGCTGGTGCCAGAGCCATGGCCTGAAGTCAAAGTGCACAACATGTGTAGACATACCCTTCGGGAAAAGCAAGGTAACCCCAAGCTACCATATAGGTGGCAATCCTCTAAGCACAGAGGAGGTTATCATGGACCTGGTGACCCAGGTTGACAGTCGCCGATCTTCTGACACTCACGTTGCTAAAGTGGCTAGAAAGACCTTCTACATTGCCCACCTGATCAGGATGGGATTCACATCCAGATCTAGTGGGTCATTGTTCCCCTGTACTCTTCACTTATCAGACCGGTGATTGAGTAGAATGCCCTATTCTGGATGTATCTCACCCAACATCTGCAGCAATTGGAGACACCCTGAATGTCCCCCACCTAAAGGATCAAGGAACCCCAACATCTGTCATATGCTGCCAGATTGAAGACACTCCCGCCTATTCACTCACATACCGTCTGCTTAGAGGTGACATGTGCCTGACATGCAAGGCCATGTCCAAACAGGGATTAATGGACATGCTCCACCTCAGAATTGGCAGATCCACCTGAACCACTAGTGCAAGTGACTTACACCTTAGCATGGATGTACGTTGGACATGTTGGAGGGATGGAGTTATCACTGAGACTCCCTATGCTGTGGAATACAATCCCGTCCATGTGAGGCAGAGCACCTTGCTGGCTGTGTTCAAGAGGTATCTTGACCTGTGGATGGAAGGTCATACGCTTAACCCGGGGATCGCCACTGTGTCACTGCTGGAGAGAGGCACGACAAAATAATGGGCACAGTACTGTTTCCATATAAGGGTGGTGTACACCAACAAACTCTGGGCTAGGCTTATACCTGCCTTATGGAAGATAGCCTAGTATAAACCTATGTACCTATGAACCTATCTGACCATGTTGCATTATGTTCAGATGTGAACTACTTACAACAGCCTCATCCAACATCAGTAGTGTATTCCACAACATGGGTGTACATTGGCAAACACTACCGATGTGCCCTAGGCCATTTCTAATGCTAGTCAGAGAGTGTGTTTGTCCGTCAACACATTGTAAGTGTAGTTTGCCATGACATATGTCTTGTTTAGTATACTGTGCCTCTGTCTACCTGTGACATAACATTGATACTCAGGGTAAACCTACCATCTCCCATCCACTCATTAGGAATCCTGTTGAGGGGAATCAACGAGTGACTCTATGGATAACCTGTACTGGTAGTTTACCCATGCGTGGGGGTGGCTTCTGTGTTATGGATAATGCAGTACAGCCTGTCCTATGTATGTCAGTGCTGGGGTTCAGGTCCCTCATGTGCATAGCTCCCTGCCATTCAGATTGTACAAGGTGCAGCATGTGCATTGATTCCGGCTTGGACATGGCTTTCTACATCAGGCACAGCTTGCATCTGGGTGGACAGCATGGCAGTGTGTGGAGCTGCACTCTGTTTAATCAGGCGACACATTACATGTGTTCCAGCTCTTTCATACTCCTGGTGAGGTACTGTTGTGGCCTTTACAGTTGCTGGATGTGTCTGCATGAGGTATACCCCACAGGGGCTGTTGTGGTCATTTCTAATGCTGATGAAAGATAACTGCAGAACCACAATGACCTCCCCTTAGCTAGATGTCAGAAAGCATGGACCATGCAATCACAAATAAAAACAGGACCCTCTCCACAAAGGGAAAGTGGCCTGTCTGGTGGAACCCAGCCATAAGCAAACTGTATGACAGATGAGGGATACTAATGCAAGACAGAGCTACATCTCCAAAAGGGAAGACAGCTGTGATCGGCACTAGTAGAAAGCTACATTATCTCATAAAGACATGCAAGGTCAACTTGGGGACATAAATCAACAAAGACAATGAAGGTAACCACACTGCTTTCTTCAGTTATGTCAGACACCTGGTTGGGAACCCTCAGATATGCTCAGAGTTGGTACACAACAACATATATTCCAGTGACCTGACAGATATTGGCAACATTGTACAGCTTCAGTGCGATTTACCCTCCCTCACCCCCAAAAGAAGATAGTTATCACAGCTGTATGTAACCTCACTGTCATCTTGGATGTCCATGTGAGAGCCGCACTCAGCAAAGACAAGTACACAGCATCAATGGGAGCTGCTGGTATCCCCGGTTGCATGCTATGTGAACTCCAGAAGGAGCTGGACCCGTATATACGAATGCTATTTAACCTTAGCCTTGCTACAGGATATGTACCTGAACACTGGCGTACGGCAACAGTGGTCCCACTCCACAAAGGAGATGCCTCCACAGACCATGGCAACTACCACCACACAAGCTTAACCAGCCTTGTCTGCAAAGCTATGGGAAGAGTCATTATGGAGCTCTTACACAGAGACATTGCTGACCTACGGACCCTTGTTCCCACCCAGTTCAGCTTTGTACAGGGCAGATCCTGCCTTTTGCACCTAGTTGACTACTATGAAACTGTCAGTAGGGCCATCGATGAGGGCTACGCAGTCCACACAGCCTACCTGCACTTGGCTAAGGCCTGTGACACAATACCCCACTCAGGCATCATAGCCAAGCTCAACAGCTGACATATAACAGCATATGTCACAGGATAGGTTGCAAAATGGCTAAGAAACAGAACCCATAAAGTCAACATTGCAGGTGCCTTGTCAGATTCAAAGCCAGTCACAGGTGGTGTCCCACAAGGATGTGTCCTGGGACCCCTCTTAATTGGTATTTACTTTTCAGACGTGAAAGCAAACATAGGAGGGTTGTGGCTGACAAAGTTTGCAGATGACTGCAACCTAGGCACCATAGTGAATACATCAGCCGGCACACACGTCCTACAGAATGCCGTCACAAAGGTGGATAGCTGGTGCCAGATGCATGGCCTGAAACTGAATGCAACTGATGTGTATTCATCCCCTTTGGGAGGAACAAAGTACCCACAGATCAATACATAGACAGCAACCCACTGAGCACAGAAAACAAATGAGACACCTGGGGACACATGTAGATAGTGACATCTCGTTTGACACCCATGTTGCCAAAGTGGTTAGGAAGACTTTCTATCTTACCCACCTTATCATGGAGGGTTTTCCATCCAGATCACAGGAGGTCATTGTACCACTATCCTTCTCCCTTATCAGGCCCATGATTGAATACAAAGCCCCATATGGTATGTACCTCACCCAGCACTTGCAACAGCTGGAGAGACCCCAAAAGTACCTTACCATGAAGATCAGGGGTCTTCAACACATGTCATATGCTTCCAGAATAGAGGAAATCCAGCTTTATTCAGTGTCATACCGCGTACTTACAGGTGACCTATGCCTGACATACAAGACCATGTCCAATCAGGATTTGGTGGACATGCTCCACTGCAAGCAATCCAAATCCACCATAACCATGAGAGCTGAGGATTTGAACCTCGGCACATACATGTATAGGACATGCTGGAGGGACAGATTCATAACTCAGAGGCATCTCACACTCTAGCAGAGTATCCCAGTTCATGTTAGACAGAGTCCCTTACTGACTCGCTTCAGGTGACATCTGGACAACTGCATATGAGACAGATGCACAGACTAGACAGAGGCACAGTCATGTTATTCAATTACGTGAGGGGGTCATAATGTGTCACTACTAAGTCAGAGGCACAATATTCGGAATCTATTCTGTACACTTATTACCACTATAAGGGGTGGCAATAGCCACATCACTATGGCTAGGCTTATACATGCACTAGGGCAGATAGCCTAGTAGTAAACTATGACACTATGAATCAATGGTGTATGTGTAGGTATTGTCAGTCAAGCACTATGATGTGGTTTGGGGGGCTTGATATCTCCCTGTATTCCAACATTGTTTTGTCTATTCCTTCTAGCATGTCTAGGGATCAGTTGCTAGTGTCCTCTCCTGCTCAGCTGGTGAACCTAGAATATTGAGGCAATGTTACAATTGCCTCATGTACACTGACAACCCTCTCCTTCTCCCACAAAACACACATACATGTGAGAGATGCAACTATATAGCCAAAGTGAAGGCTGAGCTCTCTCAACATAGGACTAGCAAGACCAGAGAGAAGGTGAAGGTAACCACACACATCACAAACCCAGTCTCACATAGCACTATCACAACTTAAAATCATACACATAGACACACAAAGACATACTCGGAGGCTCTGATCAGAATTCTACCAAAACAGCAGCGGCCACCACAGCAGACACCCACACAACTGCCTCCACAGGGCACAGCACATGCAACACATAGACCACAGAGTCAGTGTGCCAAACAGCCACAGCCCTTAAGGCCAAACACAATGCCAGACAAACTTGTCATAGGTGACTCCATAGTCAGACAAACTGACGTCCCGCTCACCAGATCGAGTATGGAGGAGGTCACAGTAAGCTGCCTATCGGGCACTGGAATCCACCACATAATGCAAGCACTCAGGTCACTCAACTGCAAGTACAAGTCTGACCCAGTCATTATCCATGCTGGTGTGAATGACCTGAGATGTACCTCCCTGCACTACATGGAAAGAGACATAGAGGATCCCTCTGATTATGTAGGCCAGGCAGGTATGACCCTGACCTTGAGCAGTATCCTACCTTCACCAAGTATGATGTCACATAAACAGAGACAAGATGATCAGCTGTAATAATTTGCTTAAACTATGGTGTCATTCAAAGGGGGTCCAATGTCTGTCTTCCTGGGATGACATGCTGGACAGGCCACGCTGATTTGCAAGGGACGGCTTGCACCTGTCACCCCTGGGCTTCCGGATTTCGGCTGATGCTCTTGCCGCCACCATTGTGCCTTTTTTATGCAAGAATCAGATTCTACACCTACCACCCTAGAACACAGAAAAGGAAAGACACTAAGGGTAATGCTGCTCAATGCCAGAGGTCTCAACCTCAAGCTGCACACACTCGATGCCCTTCTCAGTATGTAGCACATTGATGTCTGTGCTGTGCCTGAAACCTGGTTCACGGCTTCTGACAGCACCCCGGTACTATCGGGTGTTACCTCATATCATGCGTTCTGGCACCAAAATCTGGACAACACCAGGAAAGGAGGGTGGGTGTCCATATTCATCAAGGACACCCTCACCTCAAGGTTGGTGGCAACACACGATGCATCGGAGACCATCCAGGTGCCAGTAACCGTAGGCAAGACTGCTCTGCAGTTTGTAGCATGTTACATGCCACCCTCTCAAACTCAGGTACCTCACACAGCTGTCCTGAAAACCCTGGAGGGGATACATGTATCTCCAAACACCATTATACTGGGTGATTCCAACTATCCAAATATAGACTAGGATCACTAATCAAGCCACAACACTCTAACCCAAAGGTTCCAAGAGTTCATACACTCAAATCCCATGGAACAACTGGTCACCATCCCCACAAGTGGAGACAACATACTAGAACTCATCATCACGAACATGGGGTCACACTGTTCAACACCAGAAGTATACCCATCATTGGTGAGATCAGATCATGGACTAATCTCAGTGGGAGTCCACATCCCACCCACACCCCAGATAGAAAAACAAACAGTGATGACCTTCTCAAATGCCGACTTCACATTTCTAAGGACTGGTGTGGTCTCTTTCAAGGCCACCAAGCCAGCGGACACCATTACCCAAGCCGCTGTATCACTTACAAATGCCTTCTACCAGCACCTCCAGGACTGCATGGATCAGGCAATCCCAAACAAAACAAAGACTCTTTGTACCACAGGCAAGCATCCAGTCTGGTGGACCCTAGCCATAAACAAGCTCTACAACAAAAGGAAGGAGCTACTACAAGATAGAGCGAAATCCGTAGAAGGGAAGACACCCCTGCTCATTATGAGTAAAACACTGGGTTCCCCCATACAATCATCCAAGGCAAGTTTTGAGAGTAAACCCACTCAGGACTCAAGGGACGATCATGAGGCCTTTTTTACCTATGTTTGACACCTGGGAGGGAACTCCCAGATATGCTCAGAATTAGTTCGGAATGATGTAAATATCACTGAACCTACAGACATTGCCAACATACTGGCTGACAGGTTCAGTGCAGATTTCTCCCCCCCCCCAACTGGAGGGGTATCTACACCAGAGGATTGTAGCCCCCCCAAACATCTCCAATGCTGGGGTGAGAACTGCTATATCCAAGGCAGAAAACACTTTATCCATGGGACCAGATGGTGTCCCCAGTTGTGTGCTCCATGAACTCAATGAGGAATTACACCCTCAGTTAGGGCAGCTGTTTAATCTTAGCCTCACCTCAGGATATGTGCCCAAGGAGTGGCATACGGCAATGGCGGACCCACTTCACAAAGGAGGTGCCTCCACCAACCCCGGAAACTACCATCCCATCAGCTTGACAAGCCTGGTCTGCTAAGCTATGGAGAGGATCATAATGGGAATAATAAATGAAGACATAGGGGACTTGCAGACGTTGGATCCAATCCAGTTTGGCTTTGTCAAGGGCAGATCATGCCTTTTAAACTTGGTTGACTTTTTCAAGACAGTCACCCAGGCCATTGACGTGGGCAAGGCAGTCCACACAGCCTACCTTGACCTGGCAAAGGCTTTCGACACAATACCCCACTCAGGTATCATTGAAAACATCACCAGCTTAAATGTGAACCCATACATCACAGGATGGGTTGCAAACTGGCTAAGTGACAGAACACACAGGGTCAAAGTTGCTGGTGCCATGTCACACTCCAGTGCTGTCACAAGTGTTGTCCCACAGGGCTCAGTCCTGGGCCCACTTTTGTGCAGCATCTACATTTCAGATGTACAAGCAAACACAGGAGGATTATGGCTGACAAAGTTTGAAGATGACTGCAAACTGGGAAGCATAGTTGGAAACCCATCTGACACAGACATCCTTCAGAAGGGTCTCATAGACACAGATAACTGGTGCCAGAGCCATGGCCTTATGTTAAACGCTAAACAATGCATAGTCATACCCTTCGGGAACAACAGGGTTACCCCTAGTTCCCATCTAGGTGGCAATCCTCTAAGCACAGAAGAGGTTATCAGGGACCTGGGCACCCAGGTTGACAGTAATATTTCGTTTGACACTCATGTTGCCAGAGTAGGCCTGGGGCAGTTCCTGCTATTAGGACAGAGGTGTGACCTGGTAGTGTCAAGGTGCTGATGTGGGCTTTGACCCTGTTTTCTATTACAGCACTGATATCTACATTCTCTATACTGTGTGCGTTTACACTGCATGCATTTATACTTCTGGCATTGGGTAGCATTACATCTAGGTTCCTATCCCTTGTGGTACCTATGAGGTAGGTTTGTGTTTTTGTGGTTTATGATTGGTGAGGGTGGATGTTAGTCGGGTCCTCAGGTGTGCATATGGTACATGGTATTACATTACTTAACACATGGCATTCATGCCTCAGGTGGTGCTGCAGGGCTGCCTCTGTTGGATGCACATACTACACTCCCTGTACATGTTTGGAAGCAGGTTGTGTCATGTTAGGCATCCCTGTTACTATATGAGTGAGTCAGAGCAGGTATCAGTCCCAGTGTTCCTACTGACCAAGTGTATGTGCTATGCGTTGCCTCTTTGCCAAGGCCAGGGCATACTGGGCACGCCTCCTTCTGCCTACTGGGACAAGGTCAGTTTGTTCCTCCTCCGAGTCACCCTCTGCCTGTGGTGGCCTTGGCAATGGTGGGGGGATGTTAGGCCCAGCCCTGTGCTGGTCCTGCTGCAGCTGTTTCCGCAGGATCATATTATGTAGCATAGCACATATCATGACCATTTGGGTACATGTAGTTGGTGTGTACTGCAAGGCTCCACCAGATGTGTCCAGACACCGGAACCGTGACTTAAGCAGCCCAAACACACGCTCTATGACATTACGTGTTTGTGCGTGTGCCTCATTATGGCATTCCTGTTCAGGTGTGTGTGCATTTCTGATGGGTGTCATCAGCCACGGCTCAAGTGCATAACCTGCATCCCCCACTAGGTGTCCGTGTGGGAAGTCCTCATTGGCAAATGATTGGTACAGCTGCATCAGATGCCAGATGTGGGAATCGTGGTAGCTCCCAGGGCAGCCAGCACACACATTCATTATTATGCCCTGGGCATCACACACGACCTGGCAGTTGATGGAGGGGTATCCCTTGCGGTTAATGTAGACTCTACCCCGCTCACCAGCTGGTGCTTTGATGCGTACGTGCGTGCAGTCTATTGCACCCAGCACCTCAGGGTATCCCGCTATTTGCTGGAAGAGACGCATATTGCTGGCCACAACCTCACGGTCATTAGGGACATATATATGATCACCGACATGTGCTGACATGGCATCCAGGAACTGGTGCAGTACCCTGGAGGCTGATGCCTGTGATATCCCCATCATATCACCAGTTGGTCTCTGGTAGGTACCTGCTGCTAGTATTCTTAGGCCAACACATACCTTGGTTTCCACTGGGATGGGTTCCCCTCTGTTGGTTCTGTGTGTGAGATGTGGCCTGCACAGCTCAACAATCTGCTGCAGAAGGTCTCTGTCCACTCTGTAGCGCGCTACTATCTCCAGCTCATGTAACCCATGGTAGGTGACCCTGGGCCTGTATACTCTTCTCCTTCTCCTCACTCTGGGTTGTCTGTCAGCATCTGCATTGTCACCACCCTCAGCAATTCGCCTGTGCCTGATTAGAACAGCTATGGCAGCCCCTAGCATTTCTGCTCTGAGTTCAGCTTTTTTCAGTTTTCAATTCTGATAGCTTACTTTCTTGCAGTATCTCTTCTGAGAAACAGCCTGCACTGCTCTTTGCAGTGTTTTAAGTGCTGGGTTGGGCTTCTAGTCTGCCTGCGTAATTGCCTGCTTCCAATTGTTTCCACCAATTAACTCCAGCAGGATCCTCTGGCAGTTTCCGTGTATTTTGGTTGTTTCCTGTTTCCTCTCTGTTTCCTGAAGGGGAACAATGTGCACACCAGCTTAAACATGCTCACAGTCACTTAAACGCGCGCACACATCCCTACACGGTGTTACACGCAAGACACATCCTTACACGGTGTGAACTAGGCTGATTCATGTTAAAACGCGACGACACTGCCTTACACACGCAGCCACGCAAACCGTTGTAAACTGTTTGCAACACGCTTCCATATGTTGAGCCTGCCTTACACACGCGCACACGCGCGCATGCACGTATTTCAAGACACTTTGAGTGTAGGGATAGCGTAAACCTTCAATTTCTTGACTTTCCTAGTGTTCTGTTGGGACACACCTCCCTCCCTGAAGTCTGTCTGTCATCTTTCACCTTACATTGCCCTCCAATCTGGTACATTTGTATCTATCCCCCCCCCCCCGTGATGTCACCTACCTCTTACTCTGTTCTTCCCCCTTCTCTAACTCTTACACTACTCAGAAAGTGCTCATTACCTATGTGGCAGTGTGATTCAGTATTGTAACCCTCATTTACATAGGATTGCCTAGTAATGACTAGTTACATGTCTTACACGGAGCTTCCCCCCCTTGACAACCACTACACGGAGGCCATATTGTTTTTGGTCTGCAAGTCCCTCCATTGACATTCCATGTAATACATAAATCCCACAATTGTGGGCTTATAAGCTTCGGTTTTCTGTTTTAGGTAGCGCACCCTGTTTGCGCGGGTGTGCGCTGCAGTTAAACCTCAAAATCCTGTGGAAAAAAAGTTATATAACATATTTTTGCAACAGTTTTTCATGCCAATGGCCACATATTTGGCCATTGGCATGCTTAATGAAACAAATGCACCCTTTATTTGGAGCTGACATAGCTCCGTTTTTAATTTTGCAGAAATGTACTCAGTTGTCAGCTGAGTACATTTCTGCACCTAACACGTCCGTTACATGGACTGGTTTCTGCTTTGTGGATCGCTCAGATACCTCATTTGCATATCTTTGAGCTGCAAATGAGGTATTGAGCATTTCCATGCCCAGTCCGTGTAAGAGACGTGTTAGCTGTCTCTTACACAGAGATTTGGGCTGTTCCTGAATCGGGAGGCTTACACGGAGGCTTACACTACTCTTGAACTCCGTGTAAGCCTTCCTGAATCTGGCCCACAGTCTTTACTGGTCTAGGTGAGCTAGTTTGCTGGTGTGCTGGGCTGGCTGCTTTCTTGCTGACTTCCCTTCTGGACACTCTGGCTTGCTGGCTTCCCTTGTGGGCTTCCTGACTTGCTGGAGTGGCTCCTCAATCAAAAAAGCAAATCTCAGTTCTTTTGAAAAGCTTCTGGCTGTTGAGACACATAAAAAATTTCCTCTGCAGCAGTGGGCTTTGTAGAGCACTTTTTTGCCTAATCCCCAACCCTTCATGAATTGCAGCCATTCATGCATGAGTCTAAGCACCCAGACCTAACAGGGAATAGCTCCGCCTGAAGGTCTAGTTTGGTGACTGATGTTATTGAATAGCAGTGGAAAAGCTGGAAGTACATGCAGCTTTCCATGGTGATTCTGTGCTTTGGTATTGCTGCCATAGAGTGATGTTTGTAGTCCTGCTGCTTTGAGCATTTGATCCAACCTGTGAGTGTCCTACTGATAGTGGGACAGGTGGCAACCTTACCTCTGCCCACCTTACTAATACCTGCTAATACTGATCGTAATCCTGTCATTGTCCCTGCCTCTAACCCTAACCTTGCACCTCAGCTTTCAAATACCCTTTCTATAATGGTACCATTATTCAGATACATTTGTCAGAATTTGTGGTGGGGTTTTGGTGAGCCAGTCACAAAAGGAAACTGCATATTTCCTTTTGAAATTACTTTAGTTTTTGAGGTTTTGAGTTTTGCAATGTACTGAATTTTGAAATTCTGGTATCGATTGCTTGAGTTTCCATTCACTTGTATTTTCAGAATTAGGTTCATAGGTAGGTACTAGGCTATCAGCCCTGGGGCCTATACAAGCAAAGCCAAAAAGGTACCCTGGCTTTTGCCACCCAAGAAATTTATTTTCCTGTACCACTGTTGAGCAGAGACACAGAGGTGATCCCCGGGGTGAATTTCCTATTTCCCATCCAATCATCAAGATCCCTCCTGAAGAGTGCTAATGAGGAGCTCTGTTTGATATAGATAGGTAGTTTATTCCAGAGTATGAGAAGTCTCTGGGACAGGAATCCATCCCCCCGGCATGTTCCGTCCATTGTGGTGACAAGGTTCAGGTCCCTAGAGCGTGTAGCTCGGAGGGATTGGGATTTCTTTAAGTGGAGCATGTCCAACAGCTCTGGGTCTGACATAGCCCTGTATGCTAGGCAGAGATCACCTCTGAGTAGGCGATATGTGACGGAGTAAAGCTGGAGTTTTTTGAGATGGTCTGTGTAGGACATGTGTTTGAGGCTGGTAATCCTCCTTGTGAGGTATCTCTGTGGCCTTTCCAGTTGCTGTAGATGTCTTGTGAGGTACATACTAAAAGGGGCATTGTACTCTATAATGGGTCTAATGAGTGATGAGTAGAGGGAAACAATGACCTCTTTTTTTTCCTGGATGAGAAACTTTTGTGATGAGGTGTGCCACGTAAAAGGATTTCCTGACCACTGTGGTAACATGATTATCAAAGGAGAGACTACCGTCCACCTGTGTCCCAAGGTGTCTTATCACACTTTCGGTGTTAAGTATACTACCACCTATGTTGTAGTTCATGGGTACAGAGTTTTTCTAAAGGGGATGACAATGCACTCCTCGGCATTGAGCTTGAGGCCATGGGCCCGACACCAGGCATCTCAGTGAGGCCCCTTTGTAGGATATCCACATTGTTAGTAGTTTCAATTATGGCTCCTAGTTTGCAGTTTCAGTATATACATTCATATCTGTATTTATATCTGTATCTATATCTGTATCTATATCTATATTTATAGAGATAGATATAAATTTGCAAAAGATATAGATATGCCTTCATATATTGCATAAAATAATGCATCAGAGACTGCCTGTCCATCTGAAAGAAAAAATACTGGTGTTGACTCTCTTTGTATATACACGTGAAACCATACCTCTAAACCATCCAGAATTTTTTTGAATGTTCATATTCTTGCCCCATATTCCTCACAAAGTTTGTGCTTTGCTGTCAAATTGTTGATATTTAAAGAAATTTAATACTACTAAATAATGGAAGATATTTGTGTTTCAGACTCCATATCCTTCAAAATTGCATAATACTTCAAAACCTGTTATTCTAGCAACTTCTAAGCTTATAGGAGCATTTTTTAAAACCTGCCCCTATTTTGTGGCCTTTGTCCCCCCCACAATTATTTCTGGCTTTGTCCAGATTTCTTGCACTGAGAGGTTAAAAGGTATGTATGAAGGACCTTTTCTTTTATTCACACACAGAAAGAAACACATTCTCTCGTATCAATTTTAACACAGGCCACAAGTTTTTTTCAGGCAGCTTCCATCTTTATTATTTTCTTTTGGTAGATGTTAAAGCTTCTTCAGGTTATTCTGGAATGTTTCCTTTCTGAAGCGCACTTCTCAGAACTGCTGATGTTCATCATTCCCACTTCAACAACTAGCCAGCTAAACAAAGCTCTAGCTAACCACCACCCTCCTACGCCTTCAGTCTTACTGCTGACTAGCTAGCTCCAAGGAGGGAAATAAGCAGTCATAGTGAAGATTTCTTCAGTACATCCCTGCAATATCGAGTAGAAGCATCTCTCAGGCTTCACAGCAATTGGTTGAGATTTGTTTCTGGCATAAAAAAATTCCATTGAGGAACCCCTCCACACAGAAATGATTGCTTTTTGAGAAAATATTATTTAATTTAAATTTCTGACTAAAAGTATTTACCCTTTAAGAAACCTAGTATTTTTAATAAATATCCAGAAGTTTATTGTCAGGGATCACTATTTATAGCTACCTGTGTTATTTAGCTAAGCAGGGGTTAATTTTGACTAACTATATGTTCTGCTTGTGTAAGCATTTAAAATTGTGACTAAAAGATTTCTTTTAGAATGGGCAGGGATGTGCTTTTATAGTGTGGTGCTTATGCACTCTTAGTGACAACCTACCTGCTATTTTTATTTTACTGTCTGTGCTTTCTCTGAGTAAAAGGAGTACTGATAGATAAATAGAGTGCTGCTTATGCTTTTATTTTGTGAAGGGACAGGGGCAGAAGAGTGAGTGTAAGTATACTGCTTGTGTACAATAGGTGACAATTTACCTTCTGGCTGACTTGTTCCAGTACTGCCTACCTTTATCTTAGCTTTTGGCTTCTCTTCCTCGGCTGCAACATGAATATTACTCTAGTTCTGCTGACTCTCTCCTGCTCTTCCTAGAAAGAAAATAGCACTTACCAAGTAGCCCTTGCCATTGCCATGGACTCAGTCCACATCAAATCTGATAGTGGGTGAACCTGCAGTAGCCATTTTCTCAGACCACTCACTCACTTACCTCTCTACCTTCCTCTGGTATAGTCCTTTCAACCTCCTGAATCCAGGAACAGGCAACAGCCATATCCTGTTTGGCTGTTCCATTGTCAGATACGAGCATAGGAGATCTTCTCTAGCACTGGGAACCACTCTGAGAGATTCTTCATAGGTAAATGAGGAAAGAGACCATTAGGCAGGAGAGATGCTCCTCCTTCAAGTTAGTCTTCTTCCAAAGGGAATCTTACAAAGAAAAAAAAAAGATTAAACATTCATTATCTCAAGAGGTAATTACGGTTAAGAAAGATGATTTTTTTTACCTTGGCAAAGTATGCATTACAATCCATAGCCTGAATCCTGGTGTCCAGAAGCCATTACAAGTAAGCATTCCTTGTAAAGAAATTCAAGAGAAGACTGTCTGATGATTCTGATTATGACAGAAATGGGCTTCTTCTCTTTAAGATTTATAAGCACAACTTTCTGACTATGAAGAAAATACAATGTATTTTTCCTCATGTAAAGGCACTCCCTTTTAATCAGACCATAGCCAGGATAAGTGAAGTATTTTATGGGAACAAATAAAGGTTCCCCCAAACCAAGGAGATATTATGATATGTTACAAATGGATATTCCTTATTCCTCACCTATCCATCCTGTAATGCCAGCCTTGAAGGATTTATTGAAAGCCTGTATTTATGCTGATTCCCAGACATAAGTACTAAAAAGCAGAAAAGTTGTATAAAGTGCCTCAGACTAACAAATTTCTTTTCTCTCATCTAAGATCAGACCCATCTGCAATATCCTCTCCATCTACCACTGGGTATTAAACACCAACCCTTCATATGATGACATGGAAGGCAAGGTGTTGGACCATCTAGGTAAGAGAATGTTTTTTGTCTTCCACTTTGGAATTCTCTCATATCAGGTACACATGTGGAAGTATATGCTTTGTTTTACTGATATTCTGAGGTATCTTGCAACTTCACATCCTACAGAGGAAAATTCTTTCTTTGAATCAAAATGTTTTGGCTTTGTCCCCCATGCACACATATTGTGCCTAGGGCTACTGCTACTGTTACAATGGTGATAATATATGCTTTGGTACATAACCAAAAGTTTGATGATAAGGTAAAGTATGAAATCTAAGATTCTACTTTTAGATAAGGGGGTATTGTCTGGCTCATCTGCTACCCAGGTTCTCAAACAATATGATGAAAGAGGGAAAATGATTCAGGGAGTTTCTAAGATTTTTGATGTTCCCCAAAATAAATATTATAGGTCTCCCTCGTTCATGAAAATGACAAATAAGCAAAACCAGCCATATTATAGCAAACAAGGTGCTACAAAGAGACAACCAGAGGGAAATATCAACAAGAAACATGGGTCTTTTCAGGAAAATGGGACAGACCAGCAGCGCAGAATCACAATACCGGCATTCTCCCTCTTCCCTCAAGCCAATATCTCTTCAAATCCCACATGCTGGCCCTCAACACCAAGCTTTGGCAAAAGGTTGTCTCAGACTCTTGGGTGTTAAAAGTGATGCAGGAGGTTTACAGATGGCACTGTATACAAATATATTGCAATTTGCTGACGTTAATAAAGCTAGTGGTTGCGGTCTTCCCTTACTGATTTTTTGGATTATTTGTTTCTTTCTATATCAGTAGAGCAAGATTATTGCAATTTAATTAATTAACTGGATGGTTGATTGTATTACTTATATAAGACAGGTTTTGAGTAATTGTCATGTATCTGATGAAGTCAAGGATTTGGATTGACGAAAACGTTGTATTGCAATTTGCTGACATTAATAAAGCTAGTGGTTGCGGTCTTCCCTTACTGATTTTTTGGATTATTTGTTTTTTTCTATATCAGTAGAGCCTCCGTTTTGGTTTTCACTGTATACAAAAACTTTTCAGCGGAATCTTTACCATCTTCCAGACCAAACAAAATTCTTTCCTCATGTTCTTCTGTCTTTACAAACTCCATGAGTCATAGAACAATTGCCTATAAGACAAAGGGGCTATGGCTTTTATTCCAGAATATTTCAGGACCAAAGAAAGAGGCCTATTGGAGAACTGTAATAGATCATTCATTTTTAAACCTGTATGTGAAGATGCCAAAATTTCAAATTTTGATATTACAGAACCTGTTATTCCTCACTCCTCTCATGAGTTAAGTAGTAACACTAGATTTAAAAGGTACTTATTACCTTTAGGAAATTTCTAAGGTCCATTGTTTCTGGTTCATATATGATCAGTTCTCTGCATTATCCTTTGGATTATCTACAGCACCAGGTTTGTTCACAAAATGGCAAGCTCCATTCATAGCTTATTGCAAGCTATGAGGCATTCACATCCCTCCTTATTTAGATGCCTTATATATCTTTACATATTTTTATCCAGATGTCAAAAGTCATTAGCATGGGTTATGTGACTTCTAACCAATCTGGGTTTCCAGGTTAATGTGGCAAAATCCTCCTTGGCTCCATCTTACAGAATTGTGTTTCTCCGTTACCTTCAAGATACTTCCCCTCAAAAGGCCTTTTCTGACAAAAAATATGGTGGGTTTTTATCTGGAATCTTCCCTGAGCTTCTCAAATCAGTTTTCGAGTTATGCGAGAGAATTTCAAAGCATCCTAGGGATCATGGCTTCTATAATTCTCATGAGTCCCCAGCCAGGTTGCACAAGAGAAAGATAAAATGGTTTCTAAAAAGAACATGGACCCAACAATTACATCTTCTGGAGCATAAAATATCAGGTTTGGACTTTCTAAACATGGAACTGCATTGGTGAAGACAATACATTTAGCTGAACTCAGCTCAGCCTTTCTTTCCCCAGACTTTAGATCAATCTCTCACCACAGATGTTTCAGGTTTTGCTTGTGGAGCTGTTTCCATGGGGGTAAAGGTATAAGGCATGTGAAATTATTCATATAGACTAAAGCACATCGATAAAAACGAGATGCTGGTTATGATCCATGCCTTGAAATTTCTCCATCATCTATGATCACCAAGACCTTTTCAAGTGATTACAGACAATACCACATTCGTACAGATATGAACAAGCAGGGAGGATCAAGGCTGTACATCTATGCAGGCTGGCTATGATGGCTTGTGAGGTAGCTCTATAGCATCCTTTAACCCTCCAGACATTGTAAATTCTCTCAGGGCAAACCATAGTGAAAGACAAGCTGATCAGGGCCTGTACAGACCCTCACAAATGGAAAATGAGCACGGAGGTCTTCCAGGAACTGATCCATTTGTGGGAAACACTTCAAATAGATCTGTTTGTCAGCTGTCAAAACAGGCAGCTATACAAATTTGCTACAAAGCCCCTTGCCTGGAAGACAGATGCATTTTCATATTTTTTGAAGGAAAAGTTCCTTTATGGTTTGTCAAACTTTGCACTGATATCCATGGAAATTTTGAAGATTCAAAACTATTCTCCAAGACTCATTGTAGTGAGTGTCTTTTGGCCCAGGCAACATTGGGTCTCCCTTCTTATAGAACTGACCAAGGGAAATTAACACGGACTGGGTCTAATCACACAAGATAGGGGAAATTGATATACCCCAATCTCAATCATCTTCAACTGACTACTTGGATAGTTTGACTTTAATACCTTTTAGGCACTTATTTCATGGGGTTGTGCAGGCAAGAAAGTCTGCAACAATTATATATTGGTAAGTGGAAGTGATTTTCCAGTTGGTCCCTATGCCAAACCAACAACCAGAGGTCCAGAAGGGATTTTGTACTGCTATTGCTGAAATATTTGTGCCAGTTACTTTCCCCTGCCTGTCTGTGTCTTATTTCTCTGTAAAGGTTCGTCTTGTGGACATTTTGGCATGTTGCCCATGGGTCCTGCTCATTCTTCTCCGTTTGTGTAAAAGCAGTTTCTGAATGGAGGCTTACACCTTAGACCTCCTTATAAACAAGTTTCTCCTCCTTGGAATCTCAACTTTATGCTGGAGATGTTGACTGTCTCACATTTTGAACCTGCTCATCAAGATAATTTAAGATTCTTGACTTGGAAAACTGTAGTCATCATTTTGACACCTGCAAGAAGGGGATCTAAGTTGCAAGTTCACATGGTGGGTGAACATTACCTCATATTCCACAGCAATAGGGTCATACTGAGAATAAAGCTCTCTTTATGCCTAACGTTGTTTCAGAATTACTTAGAATCAAACCATTAATCTCCCAGTTTTCTATAAAGAAATGAAAAACTAGGGAGAAAACATTCTGCACATTCTGGGCATGCATATACAGCTCAGGTGCTATCATGACCAAAGTAATTCCTTTAGAGAAGCTGATCAGCTATTTATTGCATATCAAGCAGCAAAACAGGGAAATCATGTGTCTAAACAAACAATTTATGGGTAGTTGTCTTCAGCTGTTGCTTTTTGTTATTTCAAGCATGGCAAATCCATTCCAGGCTGTATCAAGAGCCTTGTCTTCTTTGCTGGCATACTGGAAAGGAATGGAATCTAGGAGCATTCTAGAGGGAGCCACATGGTCGTATGTATACACTTTTACAAAGCATTAAAAACTGGGTTCCATTTCAAGGATCAGAGCAAGCTATTCTATTTGCATTATTCATGGGATCCTGGATCTGTGTCATTCATCCTCTCAGGTTGGATAGGTTTTGGTAATCTAACCATATAGCCTGAAGGTTACTGCAGCAATGGGAATGATCATTCTAGTATGTTTTATGTAAGTTGTACTTACCCATAACAGTAGACATTTAAATTCCCTACCTCTACATTAGCTGTACCCACCTTTCACCCCCCTACTGTTGTAGCTAGGATGTAAAATAGGGTTATGTGTGTTTCTGCTTTATGTTTCTTTATTATCATTATTTTTTTTATTCAGGATTGTTAGGCTCTTCTCTTTCTGTATGGACAAAAAAATCCTGAAGAAATATTCTCTCTGAATGCTGATTTCCCTCCTTGGAGCTTTGAGAAGCTGGCCAGTTATTGTTCACTAGGTAGGGAAACAACCCATATAGTCTAAAGGCTACTGCAGAAGTTGGGAATTCAAACATTTACTGTTATAGCTGTCAGCCAACTGGGACAAATCTCAACAGAATCAGGGACAAATAAAAAAAAATCTAAAAATAATCGGAGACAATCCATCTTGTATATAAAGATGCAAAAATTCTAAATTTTGATATTACAGAACCTGGTACTCCTCACTCCTCTCATGAGATGCATAGTAAAACTAGATTTAAAATATTTGTTCTACTAACTTGAGAAATTGGTAGAATAAAAGAATGTCAATTATACAATGACTGTCCATTAATATTCTAAAACTAGCAGGCTGATTGGCCAGCCCAACCAGTGTGCCCATTGTAAATCCAAGAATATACCAATGGAAAAAGGTCCAGTCGCCCGGACTTTTTTCATTGTTATATTCTATAAGTTTTATTTTATTTTACTTTTAACAAAAAAAAAAATCTGTAATCCAGACTCCGGACATACGAGAGAGACAGGATGGAGAAAATACTAGGAAAATCAGATACGTTATTTAAAACTAAAAACACATAGCTGATTTTCTTTGTATTTTTTCCATTCTGTATCTCTCTTACCTCTAAACTGTTTGAAACCTTTTTTATTTAAAAAAAAAAAATTTGAAAGAAAAAACAAGAAAAAAGGAACAACGGAGACTTTCTTTGATCCATTGCTTCATTTTCAAAGCACTGATGTACTGGGTAAGTATTAGAACACAAGTCCCATACGCATGTGCAGTACATCAGAAAAAGCCCCAGGATGCCAGAAAAACACAGAAGGGCAGCACAGAGGCATAATGCAAAGACATTATTTAAGAAAGGTAAGTATTTTTTCTTAAATCATGTCATTGTATCATAGCAATAACTCACGTCTGGGTGTGGGCAATGCTGGATTTACCCACGGTTGGCTTTGTTTGGTCACGAGGAGGGAAGCCCTCGTGACCAATCCACACCAACCGTGGGTAAATCCAGTATTATCCACACCCAAACGTGGGTTATTGCTTAATTAATAAACATTTTCTGAAGTATAAGAAGTCTAGAATTCTAATTATTGTCATTGTTCAAGTATCTTCAAAATGTATTCACAATAAAATCACTTCACAGTTGACAAATTCCACAGTAAGCACTTTCGTCCCTCTAGCAAACTCATACGACTAAATTAAAAAATAAAATCAGCCTCATTTATACTCAACCTGAAAAACACAACCTTCAACAAATGAACCAAAAGTAGCTTAATGTTGAAGCTTCCTCTTTTTTTGATGCAACCTTAAAATTCAAATGATCATTCAAACCTGGGTACATTCACTAGAACCTGCCAATGCACTCCCTGGAATTAAATGTGTCATCCAAGGAGGACATTCTACAGTCATTATGAGCACTTTCCAAAACATAAAATATAAACTTCTTAAAATTCTAACATTTCACAGAATGCTTATACAGGGTGTTTTTTATTCATTCTTGTTCTGTATGGCATAATGATGTTCAATATCCTCCGACGTAATGTTCTTTTTGAACATCCAATGCAAAAAGCTTCACAGACTGCACATGATGCTGCTCAAATTAAATTACATGACTTACAATTAAAATAGCCCATGGCTTCATAAGCCCTCTTTGTATTAGGGCAAAATAATTGAAGGAGCATTAGCTAGCCAGTCTACTAATTCTCACCAGTTGGCCTTTGACTATATTTGTCTTCACATGGTGTAGATGCATAACAGAAAATCAAGATAAGCATTGCTAACAACTTCTTTTCTAGAAGTAATACTACCAAAAAAATCCTCTTATCAAAATCTCAAAAAAAATTTTTAAGTCTGAAAAGGTAATAGATGTTTCTCCAACGTTTATATTAGTACCTCAAAACGTCATTTCTCCAAACACCAAAACATTGGCACAAAAACAGTGAAATACGAAAAGCAAGAATGGCCACTTCCACGAATTTTTACACAGGGAAAAAAAAATTCACTTGGCCAACCAACAGAAAAACAAACTTTCAAACCCTAATAAAGTGGGGGTCTGTGCCCCCCACACCCCCCTAACTAAATATACCAAATCCGAGAATGGTCTACATTGGAGAAAAGGACAAATTCCCAATAATGGGCAAGCAATTTTTTTCCCCTGTGAAGAAATTCGCTGAAGTGACCGTTCGTGCTTTTCATAGTTTGCTGTTTACTTGTTGACATTTTGGAGTTTGAAGAAATCAAGTTACGAGATACTAATATAGACCCGTTTCTCCATATGAAAATCAAACCTTGAAAGCTGTATAGAGATTTTGTAAGATTTCTTGAAGTGTTCAAATCTTCAAATGAATCACTACACTCACAAAAAATATCAATAAATGCACACCTTACTTAACATAATTGAACAAAGGGTGTGTGTAAATCTTCAGAAGTTCCACTGGGCCAATACCAAATTTGCAATTCTAGGAGCCATAGCTCCCATAGTCATCAGAGTTACTTGCTTGTAATACTTTTCTTTGAAAAGAAAAAAAATGATAAGGAACATGGACCAGATTCAATAACACCTACACCAATTGTACACTAAGTGTACACAAAGTGTACACAGTCTGTATTCAGAACATCCCTACCACATTTTTGTGCTTTCTAGTCACTCACAAAGACATGTAGTCTACACTGTGTGGTAGCCTTTATAAAGCTCCTCAGTATTTAAAGCTGTTAAGAAAAACATAGAAAAACTAAAATTAAAAGAAAGATGATGCGAGTTGTGCTGTGTTGTCTGATCACTCAGAACAGTGTACACTTAGTGTAGGCATTAATGAATCCCAGGGCATGTTTAATACAACAAAACTAGCTTTTATTGTTACATAAAGTGTTGTCATGCATCCTTGAGTATGCAAACACTCTTTGTAAAAATAG
This sequence comes from Protopterus annectens, assembly GCF_019279795.1. NCBI lineage: Eukaryota > Metazoa > Chordata > Ceratodontiformes > Protopteridae > Protopterus > Protopterus annectens. The sequence continues at coordinate 1,553,060,255 of NC_056746.1, read as the reverse complement.
AAGTTGGTTTCAAGCCAGTTGTTAAGAAAAAAGCATTTTAAAAAGCTTCGAAGTGCAGACATTTTGGTTAATCCTGCAGTATTTCCAGAATCAATACTGACATGCCTGCAAGAGGCATGTACATCAGTTTGGCAAGCCAAGTATAATTACAGTGTATTACAGTGACTGTACACTTGTGAAACAATTATTAAATTGCCGACCTGTTAAGTTAGTACTTTCACAATCTGGGCAGACTTTCATTAGTAAGATAAGTTCAGCAAGGGTGGTAATCATTGCCTGCTCTACTGCCATCTTGACTGTTTTCTGAGCAAACTCCATTTAGAGTCTTTGTCAGGGACATAATAGGTTCATAGGTAGGTACTAGGCTATCTGCCCGAGGGCATTTATAAGATTAGCCAGAGTGTGTCAGCTTTCGCCACCCCATTGATTAATTAACCGAGCCTATGTCAAGAAGAGCCAATGAAGTGATCCCAGGGGTGTATTTTCTGTTACCCATCCACTCGTCAAGGTTTCTCTTGAAGAGTGTTAGTGAGGGGCTCTGCCTAATGTAGTTAGGAATTTTGTTCCAAAGCATGGGGAGTCTCTGTGACAGGAATCTATCCCTCCAGCATGTTCTATTTATTGTGGTGAGGTTTTGCTCTCTAGAGCGAGTGGCTCGCAGTGACTTGGATTTCTTTAGGTGGAGCATGTCCATCAATTCTGAGTTGGACATGGCTTTGTAAGTCAGGCATAGATCACCCCTGAGTAAGCGATATGCAACTGAGTACAGCCTGAGTTTTTCCAGTCGGATGCATAGGACATATGTTTGAGGCCAGTAATCCTCTTGGTGAGGTACTTTTGTGGTCTTTCCAGCTGTTGGAAATATCTTGTGAGGTACATCCCAAATGGGGCATTGTACTGTATGATGGGTCTGATGAGTGATGAGTAGAGAGGCACTATAACCTCTTTATTTCTAGATGCGAACCCTTTAGTAATTAGATGGGCTACATAGAAGGATTTCCTAACTACTTTGGCAATATGATTGTCAAAGGAGAGATTGCTATCTAGCTGGGTCCCCAGATCTCTTATTACCTCTTCTGTATTAAGGGAGCTGCCACCTATGTGGTAATTCATGGGTGTTTTGTTTTTCCCAAATGGGTTGACTATGCATTTTTTGGCATTTAGCTTGAGACCATGACTTTGACACCAGGTGTCCATCTCAGTAAGGCCCTTTTGGAGAATGTCTGTGTCAGCTGGAGAGTCAATTATGGCTCCCAGTTTGCAGTCATTGGCAAACTTGGTTAGCCATAGCCCTCCTGTGTTTGCCTGTACTTCCAAGAAGTATATGCCGAACAGTAGGGGTCCCAGGACCAAGCCTTGTGGGACACCACTTGTGACTGGTTTAGAGTCGGACCTGGCGCCCACTATTCTTACTGTGTGAGTTCTGTCTGTAAGCCAGTTGGTAATCCATCTCATGACGTAGGGGTTTATGTTCAGGCTGGTGAGTTTTTCTGTAATTCCTGAGTGGGGAATGGTGTCAAAAGCCTTGGCGAGGTCAAGGTAGGCTGTGTGAACCACCTTCCCCTCATCTATGGCCTTGGTGACTGTCTCAAAGAAGTCAACCAGGTTTAGTAGGCATGATCTGCTCTTAACAAAGCTGAACTGGGTTGGGTCAAGTGTTTGGAGGTTCCCAATATCTTTGTTAATGAGTTCCATGATGATGCGCTCCATAGCCTTACAGACCAGCTAGTCAGGCTTATGGGGCAATAGTTACCAGGGTCAGTTGTGGCCCCTCCTTTGTGGAGCGGAATAACCGTTGCTGTGTGCCATTCTATAGATATGTAGCCTGTGGAGAGGCTGAGGTTGAACAGTGTGTTCAGTTGGGGGGTTAGTTTGTTCTGTAGTTCATGCAAGACGCAGCCTGGGACACCATCTGGCCCCATTGATGCTCTGCTTTTGGCTTTTGAAAGGGCTGTTTTCACCTGTGTGTCTGTGATTTCCAGGATACTACACTTTTCCAGTATTGTTGTGGGCCCTTTTGGGGGTGAGAGGGGGGTGAAGTTTGCACTGAATCTATCTGCCAAGATGTTGGTAATATCAGTAGGTTCAGTATATTTTGTGCTATTTTGCACTATCTCAGAGCATATCTGCGAGTTGACACTTAGATTCTTGACATAGCTAAAGAAGGCTTTGTTGTTATCTTTCAAATCTTTGGCTATTTTCTTTCGAAGTTAGCCTTGGATGATTTTATGAGGGACCTTACTTTCTTACTGATACTGATCAGGGATGTCTTTACTTCTTGGGATTTGCTTTTTTCTGAACTAGTTTCCTCCTTATATTGTATAGCCTGCTTATGGCAGAGGTCCACCAGACTGATTTCCTTCTCTTAGGGGAGTGAGTCTTGGTTTTGCTATAGATGGCACGATCCATGCATCCTTGTAGGTGCTCATAGAGTGCATTTGTAAAGGTTCCTGCATCTTGGACACTGTTATCCTTTAGCGTGGGGGCTGTGAAACTTACCACCTCTGTCTTAAGTAAGGTGAAGTTTGCTATAGAAAAGTTTTTCACTGTGGTTTCCTTGGTTGGGGGTGTGTGTAATATGCTTTGATGCCTTTGATTACTTCCTCCCCTGATTTCATTTACCTCAACAATTTGAACATAAATCTCTTTTGCATATCAAAAGTCTTTTCAGTCTGGCATTTACGCACCTTTCTGCCTTTCCATACTGTACTAATTTCTAATGATTAGTTTAATTTTCTAAACAAAACCCACCTGGCCCTTCTAAAACTTCCACCTCCCCTTCAATCCTACCTGCACTCACATTCAAAAACTTTTGTAATTGCATATTACATTAAGAATTGCAATTGTCCAATAATTCCCAGGATCTCCTCTCCACCCTCCATTCTGGAAGTACTAAAGTGTCTGCCTTTCTTAATGATTACTCTTTTCACATTTTCTCTGACATCTTTTTTTTTAACACTCCTCTGATCTTTTCTAATACCACATTATAAAGGTCACCTATTCCACCTAAACCTCGCCCAGATATCCTCCTTTCTAACTGGCCACTTTACATGGGCATGATCTGACAGGCACCAGTCTCCTACCTTTGCCTCTCTCTCCTCTCTTAGTACGTTTCTACTAATGTGGAAAGCATTCGACCTATTGGCCTGCTTGACCTCTTTGTACCAGAGACTGCTTCCTTTTCTATTGTAATTTATTGTCCATATATCTGCTAACTACAACTTGAGTTGGCATAGTAGATATGGTATTTGCTTCACAGCCAAGAGGTACAGGGCTTGTGTCTCTCCAAGTGAAATTGGCTAGGCTTAAAATGGCTCACAAGGGCAGTTAGCCTAATACTTAAATATAGTTAAGCTATGAACCATCCTAGTGTTATGTTTAATCATAGCCTCACCTCAGGTTTCGTGCCCACTGAGTGGCGCAGAGCTACAGTTATCCCAATCCACAAGGGGGGATCCACCTTGGATCCTGGAAACTACCGTCCCATCAGTCTGACAAGCCTTATCTGCAAGGCCATGGAGCGTATTATCATGGAACTTATAAACAAAGACATTGGCAACCTTCAAACACTGGACCCCACCCAGTTTGGGTTTGTGAAGGGCCGATCTTGTCTCCTGAACCTGATTGACTTCTTTGAATCAGTCTCCAGAGCCATGGACAAGGGTAAGGTGGTCCACACAGCCAATCTAGACCTTGCCAAGGCCTTTGACACCATCCCAGACTCTGGAATCATAGATAAACTTACTAAGTTGGGCATTAATCCCATGTCACCCAATGGGTTGCTAAATGGCTTACTGATAGAACCCACACTGTAAAAGTAGCCGACTCCAAATCCAACTCCAGACAAGTGACAAGTGGAGTACCTCAGGGTTCAGTCCTGGGGCGCTCTTGTTTGGCATCTACTTCTCTGAAGTACAGGTCAACACTAAGGGACTCTGGCTAACAAAGTTTGCAGATGACTGCAAACTGGGAGCCATTATTGAATCCCAAATGATGTGGATACTCTACAAAAGGGCCTTACAGAAACAGATGCTTGGTGCCAGAGCCATGGGCTCAAGCTCAATGCCAAGAAATGTATTGTTATCCCTTTGGGAAAAACATGTATCCATGAATTACCATATAGGTGGCAGTACACTAAACACAGAAAGTGTGATAAGAGACTTAGGGACACAGGTGGACAGTGGTCTCACCTTCAATAACCACATCGCCACAACAGTCAGGAAATCCTTCTATGTGGCACACCTCATCACGAAGGGCTTTTCATCCAGAAAAAAGGAAGTCATTGTCCCACTGTACTCATCCCTCATTAGCCCCATTATAGAATACAACGCCCCATTTGGTATGTACCTCTCAAGACATCTGCAACAACTGGAAAGGCCTCAGAAATACCTCACTAAAAGAATCACAGGCCTAAAGCAGATGCCCTACGCTGACCACCTTAAAAAACTCCAGCTGTACTCTGTCGCATATCGTCTGCTCAGAGGCGATCTCTGCTTAACATACAAGGCCATGTCAAACCCAGAGCTGTTGGACATGCTACACTTAAAGAAATCCCAATCTCTCAGAGCTACACGCTCCAGGGATCTAAACCTTGTCATCACAATAAACAAAACATGCTGGAGGGATAGGTTCCTGACCCAGAGACTCCCCAGACTCTGGAATAGATTGCCCATACATGTCAAGCAGAGTGCCTCTTTGGACCTCTTCAAGAGGAACCTTGACGATTGGATGGGAGAAAGGAAATTCACCCCAGGGATCACGTCAGTCGCCCTGCTAGACAGGGGTCCAGGAAAGTAAATAATGTGGGAAGAAATAGCCAGGGAATTGTTATGGCTAGGCTTGTATAGGCCCTAGGGCTGATAGCCTAGTACCAACCTATGAACCTATAAGGGTGCAGAAAACAGGGCAAGAAGCTATTCCTGAAGTGCCACCAGCAGGTAAGACACGTACATTACATTAAGTAAGACAGCACAGGGGATAACGGCTAGAGTGGGGAAAACAAACAAAAAATGGGGGGGGGTATGGGTACCAGAGAAAAGTATGAGTTCGGGTTGCAGAAATAATGGAAGAGGGAGGTAGTTTGGGTGCTGGCTGACCTGACCGGGGGCTTGCCTAACCTTACAGTATGGTAAAGTTGTGTTTTGGATACAATTTTACAAGTAGTTTAAGCAACACATACTTTCACTGTCCTTAGCAGGGATGGTCTCACAGGGAGCTGGTAATTAAGTTCTTAGCTCAGGGTAAGTTCCTTGGATAGCAAGTAGGGCACTTTCAGTTGATCAGGAGCAAGGACGTGTAGGAACACACAGGCTGGTACATATATAGAGAGAGAGAAACAGGTAGTGAGGCATACAGTACATTAGCTAGGCATTCAAAGCATCACAAAAATGTTAACACAGATTCAGTACCATGAATTAACTCAGCAGAGAAAACAACCTACACAGTAATAATGTTAAACAACAGGACATAACCTGATACATTCTCTAGCAACTATTACAAGAGATTGCAAAGCTAAGGTTCTGTAACATAAAGTGAAATTCAAGTACTTTACTTGTCCTGTACTAGTTCTTAAGCAGGGTATAGTAAGATAGGAATAGGTAGAGGGGGAAAGTGGTAGAAGGAGGAGTAGTTGTAAAGGCTACTTAGCTAACATTATGCTGATAAACAGGTAAATAGCAGGGTACAGTAGGATGGGGATAGGCAGAGGGGGAAAGTGGTAGAAAGAGTAGTAGAAAAGGCTATTAAGCTAACATTATGCTGATAAACAGCTTAGAGAACCAATTAAATAGAACAAGAAGCTTAGGTTAAATATTCTTCCCAGGTAGGAAGAGGATACGATAATCTGCCAAAGATTAGTGGTCAGACAGTGACTAATAAATGGTTCACTAACAGGTTAAAGCTATTGCAGGAAATGTTTATTAATGGTTTAATAGGTAATATATTAACCTACTGTTAGAGTTAAATAAGACATAGATGGCATGGGTGGTAGCCGCTATATGTCGAGGAAAGAAGGCAAAAGCCGTTTAGTTTAAGGATGGCTAAAGGGTGAGGTAGTCCCAATGGTATTTCCCTGCTCCTTAGCAGTTAAAAACTACTTGAGTCAGTTCCAAGTGCTCTGAGGCAGATGCAGCCATTATATGTAGATAAAATATGTAAAATACAGAAAGTAGGGAGTTGGTCACTAACGTATGCACAAGAACTGTAAAATAACAGCTCAGCACCAGAGAAATCAATAATTAGGTTACCACGTACACCACACTAGGAAGGTATAGCGTTCGCGGCAAAAAAGTAAGAACTGTGTGATTAATTAGGTTGCCGCGTGCACCACGCTAGGTAGGTGTAGCGTTCGCGGCAAAAAAGTAAGAATTATGTGATGGTCTTTCACTTGGTAGGGACAGTGTTATAGGCTAAAACTATTCACATCCTTCAAGTCAAGAGATCGGTTGTTAAATACAGAAATATTGAGGGTAAATAAGTGAGAGCTGGTCTATGCCCAAGAGCTGTACTAAACAGCTCCGCGGCAGAGGAGTTACTACCTCTAATCCCACTTGCACAACGCTAGTTAGAGGTGGTATTCTCGGCAATAAGAGGTTTTGTTTACTAGTCTTTTCTGGCAAAGGCAGTGCACAGAAGTGTAGATATTTGCTTCCGATAGAATGGAACAGATGATCTAAATAATAAAACAATCTAATTGTACCCAGTGCACAGAAGTGTAGATATCTACTTCCGACAGGGCGGATCAGATGATCTAAATGGATAAAACAATCTAATATGCACACCAACGATAGGGTAGTCTGTGTGGGGCAGACTTAAATTATGGGAAAACAGAACCCCCTCCTGTTAAAAAGAATTAAAGGCTAGTAAGCAAGTCAGGAACCCTGAGAACTCATACAGTGGACAGGTTATTAACTATATTACAAAAAGTTTCAGGTACACAATGCTGGAAGACTGTTAACAGAGCAGCACAAATGTCAGCGTTGTAACAAAACAAAAAAGAAAAAAACTATACACTGATATAACTTTGTTATAAATGACAATGTACTCACAGTCCTGGGAGAGGCAAACAGTTACACTAATGTATGTAGAGAGCTCATGCGCACAACACTAATAGGTTTTAGCGATCATGGTAAGAGTAATGTAATAACAAGAAGAAAATGGATATCTCTCATGGAGTTTAAAATTAAGCAAAAAAGTAATACAAGTAAGAAAATGATAATACAGGTTCAGTACACACAAATGTTCCTAAGTACTAGATTACCTTACTGTAGGAGGGAGCACCAGAGCAGGACGCACAGCAGCCAGGTAAGGGATAAAAGAAGAAAGATGGCGTCCTCAGGTGTGAGGTATATTTATAAGGTGGGAGAGGACTCTAGGGCAGGGAGGGAGGAGAGGTTCAGCAAATAGTAGATAAGGGGCAGGTACCGCGAGATAAGCAGCAACAGATAGTTAGAGGGGGGAGGAGTTTGCATCAGGGGAAAAGCGAGAGTAGATTAGTGATGCAATGAGTGGGTAGAGGGGTGCACAAAAATGGAATAGAAAGTAGCGGAAGGAGAAACAAGGTGGGGGAAAGAGAGCAAGGAGTAGTTTGCCAGGAAAGACAATCAGTGCAGTAAGGAGACTGCAGTTGAGTCTGAAGGTAAGAGGTTTGGCTAAGGGAATAGGAGACTTAGGAAGAAATGGAGATTAGGATGTGAGAAGAGTAGGCAGTGATGTGAGATGCCTTAGGACAGTGAAGATGGGGAAATCAATGAGACATGAGAAGCCGGGGAACTTAGAAGGGGAGATAGAGAGGAAGAAGGGTATGATAAAGTTCAGAATGCCTATTATACAGAGATAAGGTGGAGAAGGGTGCAGAAAACAGGGCAAGAAGCTATTCCTGAAGTGCCACCAGCAGGTAAGGCACATACATTACATTAAGTAAGACAGCACATGGGATAACGACTAGAATGGGGAAAACAAACAAAAAATTGGGGGAGAGAGGTATGGGAACCAGAGAAAAGTATGAGTTCGGGTTGCAGAAATAATGGAAGAGGGAGGTAGTTTGGGTGCTGGCTGACCTGACCGGGGGCTTGCCTAACCTTACAGTATGGTAAAGTTGTGTTTTGGATACAATTTTATAAGTAGTTTAAGCAACACATACTTTCACTGTCCTTAGCAGGGATGGTCTCACAGTGAGTTGGTAATTAAGTTCTTAGCTCAGGGTAAGTTCCTTGGATAGCAAGTAGGGCACTTTCAGTTGGTCAGGAGCAAGGACGTGTAGGAACACACAGGTTTCACTGTCCTTAGCAGGGATGGTCTCACAGGGAGCTGGTAATTAAGTTCTTAGCTCAGGGTAAGTTCCTTGGATAGCAAGTAGGGCACTTTCAGTTGGTCAGGAGCAAGGACGTGTAGGAACACACAGGTTTCACTGTCCTTAGCAGGGATGGTCTCACAGGGAGCTGGTAATTAAGTTCTTAGCTCAGGGTAAGTTCCTTGGATAGCAAGTAGGGCACTTTCAGTTGGTCAGGAACAAGGACGTGTAGAAACACACAGGTTTCACTGTCCTTAGCAGGGATAGTCTCACAGGGAGCTGGTAATTAAGTTCTTAGCTCAGGATAAACTAAACTATTGCTTTAGCTTAAGAATGTTCTTCCATTATGACAATGAGTAAACTCTCATTCACATGAGATGTTAAAGAACCTAGCTCACAATGGGATTAGCAAATGCCAGCTCAAATAATAAGGTCTTAAGGGATCGGCAGAAACAGACCAAAGCAGAACAACTCCTGCAGGTACCATGATAGCAATTTTTACAGGTAAGAGGGTTGATAAACCAAACATCAATAACAGGATAGTTCTAGCTGCACATAGAAAACCACTAGCAGCCTCTATGAGACACATTGCAACAGCCAGAGAGGGCACTATGACATTCCTCAGATAAGAGGGACTTATGTCAAGATTTTAAAGATGATACAGTCTTAGACAGGAGGCAAGTGCAGGCTCATAGCAAATGGGTAATATGTTACTAACATGCACCAGGAAGTGTCCCAGCTGAAGAGTTTGGCACTAGTGGTAGGCCATCAGTGTCAATGTCAGGAAGTCCCAAGTAAAGGTCATTACAGGATTTGATGCAGAATGATTCAAGAAAATCAATGGCTACAAAGAAATCCTCTTGAGCTATACAGTGGGTGATGCTAAAAATATTTTGGATATGGAAATATGATGATTTAGCCATAGCTGAGACCTGGTTCCTAAATGTCAAACAGTTGTCTAACATCACACCCAGATCATGCTCCTTACACAAAGTTATGTCTGTTTCCACTGTGAAAAATAAGAGATGGATTTAACAAAGCAGGAATTCATCAAAATAGAATTAACCTCAGTTTTGCAAGTGCCGAGTTACAAATGGTAAGAAACTGGCCACTGCTGGGTTGCCTTAGATGATCTGAAACAAAACACAGACTCAACAGCTTGTCCTGAGGGAAGCAGAGGTAGAGCTGGGTAGTATGAGCATAGCCATGGTATGCTCAAACTCTCCCTCTGATAAGGCCACTTAATGCCATGAATATCAGAAGTCCCAAGACTGAGCTCTGTGGAATTCTGCAAGTTTACTCCTGAGGCCACCCTCTGGCTAAGGTGTGAGATGTTGGAAGGAAACCACACAAGGACCACAGAGTACAAAACCAAGTAAACCACAGGTGCTTTTTCAGGATGTCATGATAAACAATGGCAAATTTAGGAGAAAGACCCAGCATAACCAGAACAGAGCCAGAATCTTGATCTCTGCTTATCAGGCTATACATCATCAATCTTGTAAGAGTTATCTTAGGACTATGGCAAGAGCAAAATCTATACTGAGGTGAGTCTATGAGTTCACAATGGGTGTAAGACAGGAAGGATGTTATCCCCAACAATTTTTTAATAGTTTTACCCAGAAGAGGAAGATTCAAATCAGTGTGAGAGTTGTTAGGGATGTTAGGCTCCAAGGATAGCATCATGAGGAGTGAGGTAACAACAGCTTCCTTCAAAGAAGTTGAAAAAAGTAACAGACTTTGAAAATTATTCCAATATCTAGAAGACCTTGTATGTCCAGGCTAGCAGTAATTAACCTAGAAAATCAAGGGTCCATCTTGCAAGTTGTACAATACATTCTCGAAATCATGATCAAAAACTCAAAATATCTGGGGATATCATGCAATAACCAAGAAAAGGTACAAGTCCTGCCAGAAACTAGAAAAGTACCTGTGAACTTAGAGAACAATGCAGGTGTTATAGCGGTAGTGTTGTCCATGAAAACTAAACAGCCATCTCTCATTGGTGAGAAGATAAACCCGGGATTTAGCAAGCTCTGCACTGCGTGCAGGAATAGTGCAGGAGCTGCTGGAGGCAATATGGCCGCTGTGTGATCCAGGAATAAGCTCCCGGGATGTGCACAAACACTCCTGCACTGTTCCTGCATGGACACAGCTCCTGTATGCAAATTACCTCATTTGCAGGTGAAAACTATGTAAATGAGGTGAATTTGTGATCCAGGAAGCTGGCAGCTGGCCGTGCAGGACTAGTGTAGTCTGCAGAAATGTAATCGGTTAGTAACTGAGTACATTTCTAAACCGAGTACATTTCTGCAAACTACAAAACGGAGCCAAGACAGCTTCAAATAAAAGATGTATATTATGTTGAAAGCATGCCAATGGCCAAATATATGGCCATTGGCATGGAAAACAGTCGCAAAAATAAAAAATGTATTTATTTAGCCGACTTCGGCTGTTTAAGCATAGGGCAGTAGTGTGCAAATGGGATCGGGCCGAAAATAAAAAAAAAACTGAAATAAGCATTGTATCCAAAACTATTTTGCCATTATACTCAATGGCAGGCAGAAGACAACATGGCCAGTGAATAGTAATTGCTAAGGGGGAAGGCTCAGTGTGGGACTTGTAACTAGGCATTAGCAGGCAATCCTATGCAAATGAAAGGAATGATACTGAATCCCAGATTTTCCATCATGGCTAGTCTGCACCCAACCATGTCGGTGCAGGAAGACCATGGTGCAAGCCTAAGAGCTAGCTGACATCATAGAGGGGTGTGTCAGGCATACTGTAAGCTTATTGGAGCCCTGTGGCTTGGGTTTGCCCTGAGCTTAGCAGAGCTAAGCAAGGGGGTGTGTCTGAGGCTGCCTAGAACTCTTTACATTGCCTAAGCAGATGTGCGTGCCACGCACCGGGTTTTAAATGAAAAAAAAAAGTAAACCAAGAAATAGCAGCTCCGTGCACATCTGAGCACTGTGTTTGCACGGCGCACCCCTGGGCTTAAACAGGGAGACAATGGGAAGGGAAAACAGCAGTAGGAAGGTAATCAAGGAGAACTAGCATAGCTTGCAGGTGAAATGTATCAGAATCAGCCAATTACACGGGCAGCAGACCAGCCCAGTGCAGCACACCACTATAAACTATGCAAACACCTTTCCCTCTGATTTTTCCCACATACTCTACACCACTAGTGTACACAAGCAGGGAAATTTTACCAAACAAAAGCAACAAAATGATAGGGACTGCAGCAGCTATCATAAATCAACATTTGGAAGAGGCTGAGGGTGGTGAGGATGAGAATGCTGTCGACCAACCCACAGTGAGGAGAAGAAGAAGAGTGTACAGACCCAGGGTAACCTACCAGGGGCAACATGAGCTGAAGATAGTGAACCACTATAGGGTGGACAGGGACCTCCTACAGAAAATTGTTGAGCTGTGCCAGCCACACCTCACACACAGAACCGACAGAGGGGAACCCATCCCAGTGGGTACCAAGGTATGTGTAGGCCTAGGAATACTAGCCACAGGTACCTTCCAAAAGCCAACTGGGGATATAATGGGGATCTCACAGGCATCAGCATCCAGGGTACTCCACCACTTCCTGGATGCCATGTCAGCACATGCCGGTGAGCATGTATATTTCCACAAGACCCATGAGGCGTTGGCCAGCAATAGGCATCTCTTCCACCAAATAGCAGAATACCCTGAGGTAGTGAGTGCTATAGACTCTACGCACATAGACACCAAAGCACCATCCGGTGATCAGGGTATGGTTTACAGCAATCGCAAGGGCTTCCCCTCCATCAACTGCCAGGTCATGTGTGATGTCCAGGGCATTATAATGAATGTGTGTGCTGGCTGCCCTGAAAGCTATCACGACTCCCACATCTAGCATCTGATGTAGCTGTACCAGAGATTTGCCAATGGGGACATCCCTTACAGTCACCTAGTGGGGGATGCTGGTTACGCACTGGAGCCGTGACTGATGACACCCATCAGAAATGCACATGCACCTGAAGAAGAACTTCATAATGAGGCACACGCACAGACCAGAATCATAACAGAGCATGTGTTTGGTATGCTCAAGTCACAGTTCTGCTGCCTGGACACATCTGGTGGAGCCTTGCAGTACTCATCAGCTATATGTACCCAACTTGTCATAATTTGTGCCATGCTACACAATATGATCCTGAGGAAACAGCTGCAGCAGGAACAGCACGGGGCAGGGCCACACAGTCCCTCACCATTGCCAAAGCCTGCACAGGCACAGAGTGACTTGGAGGAAGAACAACCTGAGCCTGCTCCAGTAGGCAGAAGGAGGCATGCCCAGTATGCCTAGGCCTTGGCAAAGAGGCAACGCATAGCACATACACTGACATGGTAGGGACCCAGGGAATGACACCACTCTCTGACTCGCATATACAGTAAAAGGGATACCAAACATGACACTACCTGTGCTTAACCATGTATAGGGAGTGTACTATGTGCAACTGGCATAGTCAGCCTTCCAGCACCATCCTCAATACTGGCACAGCCACAAGGTAAGTCACTCTTCCTACCAATTTCGGAATGGAGTAGTATGTGTTGTTACTTGTTTCTATGGTATGGATGTGAGAATACAAGGAAATCGGGTGGCTGAATGGGATGTCAGAAGGTAGTAGACACCTATAATGGCAGCATGAGATCTGTAGCAAATACTGGTGTCACCATAGTAGCCACTACTAGACAAGGTGACAAAACCCACTGCAAGAAATGTGCTGGGCCACATGTGTGTCCATAGGACACACACATGCCAGTCAGGGAGGCTCACATACCCAACAACAGTCTCATCCAGCAGGACAGGTATAGACAAATGCAAACAAAGGCTGGGCTAAGGCCTCTGATTGATGGCTATGGAGGACATCCCCCCAGACCTATACAGACAGACTACAACAGGTCAGGCAGTGGGATGTTAGTTCTGAAGGGTAAGAAGTCAGAAACTGAAATGTAGGTCAATCAAACCTAAGACCTGTAGTATACTGATATTCCTCTACTCAGCATGATAGGTTAGAATACAGAATGAAATGGAGTACTTGAAATACCAGTGTGCCCCCCCAATCCTATGTAGAAATGTAGTAACAGTCAGGTGTGCCCCCAACCTTATGTAGAAATGTAGTAAAAGTCAGGTGTGCCCCCCATCCTATGTTGAAATGTAGTAACAGTCAGGTGTGCCCCCCAATCCTATGTAGAAATGTAGTAACAGTCAGGTGTGCCCCACAAATCCCATGTAGAAATGTAGTAGCAGTCAGGTGTGCCCCTCCAATCCTATGCAGAAATGTAGTAACAGTCAGGTGTGCCCACCAATCCTATGTAGAAGTGTAGTAACATGTATGTGTAGGTATAATAACAGTGGAGCACAGATTACCTGAGCTGGCCAAGGTAGCAGGATAAATTGTAGCATGTGTACAGTATGCAGGGCTGTGTGTGTTAGGTTGGTGTTTGTCGTATATTATGTGAGAGTGGTCAGTATGTATGCATGGTGAGGTTTGTCTTGGTGGCCATTGCCCAGTTCTGCCGATGACAGGGCCAAGTTCTCACAACTGCAGTGCCAAACACAATGCTTCCCAGCAAAACACATTCCAGCAGTAAGCCATAGTAAATGTTTGGAAGTAATGTGTCACCATCTGAAAGATGGACATGGCATGAATGTGGGCCCAGACATACAAGCAGTACACAGGGGGAAGTACCCCAGACAGACAGTGTATAATATGTAGCTGTCAAATGGACACACCCTTGGAATTGTACATACAGGTTAGCAGCACATTATTTGGGCTTGTAGTAGGGAATACCGATGTCATGGCCAAACACTGGTAGACCACAAAGGTCATAGGAATAAAGTATTGAGAAACAGCTGATGTCCCTGCACAAGCCAGCATAAGTGGAATGCCCCATGCATATCTGTGAGTCAGATGCAAGTAGTGTCCACAGCACACATGCACCCAGCTCACCCCACCATTACTCACAGGTACCTCCCCAGTCTTATCCCTGCTGTTGGGAATGAGTACAATATGACCCCCACCTCTGTATGGCAATAGCTAAAGAATGCAGCATGCAGAACAGGTGTCCCATGCAGGTGTGTCCCTAGCTGTATGCAGCACCCTGCCAGCATCCACACCACTGGATCAATACTGACAGAAAGTATTGACATGAACAGCTTTGCACACCTACCCTGTCACCCCAGGGGAATATAGTGTATTGCAGTTCTGGGACTGTAGGAGTGACAGAATGCAACGGTCTGCATCACTACCAAATGGCCTACAGTCCTTTGCCAAAGGCCTGTGTCTCACCCGTACTGCCAGTGTATGCTATGTCATGGATTCCCAAATAAAAACATGACACAGTCCACATAACCCAAATGCAAGGCCATGTGGACAAATCACAGTAGCATGTCCACCATGTCTTATTGCATTAACTGTGGGCCAACACCAAATTATTGCTGGGATGAGGTGATAACTATAGGGAACATATCAGATAATGTTTGCATAATGTATGGAAAAGGATAGAATAATAGAGGGGAGGTAGGAGCATGGGCGGCATGGAGTGTGTGTAGTCCAAAACTCAACCATGTGCACAAACTATCCCTGGCTGCAACCACAAGAATGGGTAGCTACAAACCTGCTTGTAAATCACAATGTGAAGGGGTAATGTCCAGAATTATGACCCCTGCGTCTGGGTAACCTGTGTGAATCTGTACAGCTGTGAGGTATGGCCACAGCAGGATATGGCCATACTGTCAAGTTGATGGATGTACAAGCATGGGATCCTCTGCCACCACTGTACCAAGGTGCTGAACAATTTACACAGACCCAGCAGCAAGTGTCTGCATCTACCCCTCCAGAATGGCATGATTGTGCAAGAATATGTAGGCTGCTGACCACAATACTGGAGACAGTTGCATTCACCCTGTGTTCCCCAGGACATAACTGCAAGCAAATATGCATACCTGACAGTACTTGATGACATAAAACATTACAGTGTATAGCAGTACATTTGTCTGAATATCTCTGCTAACACCAAGACCATGTAGCAGAAGTAGCACAGACACAATTACCTACAGTAACCCACTATCCTTTGCCCATTTTGATCCCATATTGTGAACCGATCTACAGATATCCTGCAGAAACAGGTTGCTAGCTGTAGGTGTAAAACACAAAAGTCTGCACTGGAGTACAATCTACCTGGAATGGATTCATACATTCGGTACAGAAGGTCATACTGGCCATGCTCACACACTTAGAGAAATGAAGGCCATGTCAGACAACAAAATACTGAAAGGTCATACTGGGCATGCTCACACACCAAAATGAAGCCCATGTCTGGCAACAACAGTGGACCATACATATCTGACAGTTGCAGATGTTAGTGCATACACTCCTCAGTACACACCAGTCATGCTTTGCACACACACTGGATAGGAATACACACATATATCCAAGGACAACACACTATAATAGGCCAAAAATATACATACATAGATGTGTGGAAGAGAGTAACAGTGACAAAGAGCCTCCCATTATGAGACCTGTCCCACCCAGCACAAATCCAATTGTCTAAAACCACATGATGTGCAAATGTCAATCACTGTAGATATTTGTCTCTGGTATCTCTCAACACTATAGTGTCTGTGGTGCTTGTGCTAACTGTGTAACATGACTGTATAAGTCAGTAGTTATCTAGCAGTTGTATGCACCTACCTGTGGAATATAAACCAGTGTGCCTGAGTGTTGTGTGTCTGCCTCTAGATGAATGGGTTATGGCCCATGCACACACACTGCACTCCCCATTGGCCTTCTATGGCAAGCCTGTTGATGTCTTCACCTTGAAATACGCCTATGGGGAAATAGTAGTCCAGTAATCTCTGTGGTGTGCCCTATAACTGCATAATGCAGTAGTATGATGTACTAGTTAGGTAGGAGTTCTAATCCCAGATGTGACAACTGTATGTGCGTGTGTGTGTGTGTGTGTGTGTGTGTGTGTGTGTGTGTGTGTGTGTGTGTGTGTGTGTGTGTGTGTGTGTGTGTGTGTGTGTGTGTCTGTGTAGGGTTCAATGCTTTTTAGGCCATTCACACTCACTACAATTTTAAATGTCCTACTCTGGCATTGCTGCTAATGTCATTCACTTTGAAATACATCTTTGGAGAAGTACCCCAGTAATATCCGTGGCGCATCCTATAAATGTGCAAAGCTGTATTGTGATATACTAGTTAGGTAGGAGTTCTATTTCCAGACCTAGCAACTGTGAAACTCTGTGTGTGTGTGTGTGTGTGTGTGTGTGTGTGTGTGTGTGTGTGTGTGTGTGTGTGTTTGTCTGTGTAGGGATCAATGCTTTTTTAGGCCAGTCACACTCACTACAATTTCAAATGCCCTACTTTGGCAGGGCTGCTGATGTCATTCACTTTGAAATACACCTTTGGAAAAAGAGTAGCCCAGTAATCTCTGTGGCACGTCTTATAACTGCATAATGCTGTAGTGTGATATACTATTTAGGTAGGAGTTCTATTCCCAGACATGGCAAATGTAGATGTTTGTGTGCGTGTTTGTTTGTCTGTATAGAGGGCAATACTATTGAGGCCATTCACAGTCACTACAACCTCCATTGCCCTTCTTTGGCAAGCCTGCTTATGTCATTCACTTTGGAATACACCTTTGGGGAAGAAGTAGCTTAGTAATTTCCATCATATCCTATAACTACGTAATGCTGTAGTGTGATATTCTAGTTAGGTAGGAGTTCTATTCCCAGACATGGCAAGTGTAGTTGTAGGTGTGTTTGTTTGTCTGTGTAGGGACCAATGCTTTTGAGGCCAGTCACAGTCACTACAACCTCCATTGCCCTTCTTTGGCAAGCCTGCTGATGTCATTCACTTTGAAATACATCTTTAGCGAAGGAGTAGCCTAGTAATCGCTGTGCCATGTCCTATAACTACATAATGCTGTAGTGTGATATGCTGGTTAGTTAGGAGTTCTATTCCCAAACATGGCAAGTATAGATGTTTGTCTGTGTAGGCAGCAATGCTTTTGAGGCCATTAATGGTAACTACAACCTCCATTGCCCTACTTTGGCAAGCCTGCTGATGCCATTTACTTTGAAATACACGTTAGGGAAAAGAATAGCCCAGTAATCTCTGTAGCATGTCCTGTAACTGTGTAATGCTGTAGTGTGATAAACTAGTTAGGTATACGTTCTATTCCCAGACATGGCAACTGTAAAACTCTGTGTGTTTGGTTGTGTGTGTGTGTAAGGATCAGTGCTTTATTGGCCATTCACAGTCACTGTGCACACCTAAAAATGGAGAATGTCAATAACTGTCCAGTAACAGAGACCTGATCCAAGGCTCCAGTGAGCACCCCTGCAATACCAGGTACAGCTCTCACCACATCTTTTGGCTACCACACCAAGACCAAAACAATAAAGGTGGAGGAGTGTCCATATTTACCAAGATATTCACACCACCAGGCTACTTGCCCAACAGAATGTGTCTGACATACCCCTGATGCAACGAACAGTAGGTTAGACTGCATTCCAAATTGTGTAGCTTGCTACAGATGCCCCATGATTTCCACTACTGTGAAATATTATGATACAAGCAAACACCCTAATACTGGGTGACATACACTACCCTGCCATTAACTGGGAAAACTACTTGTGTACCAACACATGTGCCCAATGGTTCTTGGAAGTCATAATTCCCAATGTCCTGGATCAAGTAACCCATAGTCCCACCAGGGGCTCAAATATCCTAGACCTGCTCATTACCAACATGGGAAATCAATGCTCCACACCTATGGTCACACCATTGGTGGTCAGGTCTGCCCATGAGCTAATCACCCTTAACATTAACATCCCTCCCCCACACCCCAGTAAGGAAACCTCCATAACATACATCTCCAAAGCCAATGTCATGTTACCATGTCAGATGTGATTAACGTCATGACACCCATGCAGATGGGAACTGAAAGGATGACTGATGAATCATACATGAAGGTACTGTACGAGCACATCCACTCGTGCATGAATTGTGCCATCCAATATAGAACCAAGATGCTCCCCACCAAGAAAAGGAAGCCAATGTGGTGGCGCCCTGCCATAAACATATTGTACAACAAAAGGAGGAACCTGTTGCCAAAATGGGGGAATTTCCTGGATGCAAAATACTCCCTTACCAGCTACAGTAAGAGGCAGAGATCCCTCATAACATCCACCAAAGCTAGTTATGAACATAATATAGCCAAAAATGTCAAAGACAACTGAAAGCCGTTCCATAGCTATGTGAGGAATCTAAATGGCAATGCTCAGAACTGCTCTGTGCTACAACAGGATGGTATTAACTATACTTCTCTCAGGGATATTGCCAATATCCTGGCAGATCAATTCAGTGCCAACTGCACCCCCTCCCAACCCTCAAAGGGCCCATTTCAACATGGAAAGATTGCCAATATTCCGGTAATAATGACCACATAGGTAAATGCCACATTCTCCAGAGCTATGACATCAGCAGCCATGGGACCAGTCAACATCCCAGGCTGTGTACTACATGAACTACAAACTGAACTGGCACCTCACCTACGTGCCATGTCTAATCATAGCCACACCTCAGGCTTCATGCCCACTGTGTGGCACATAGCTACAGTTATCCCAGTCCATAAAGGGGGATCCACCTTGGATCCTGGGAACTATAGCCCCAACAATATGATGTGCCTGGTCTGCAAGGCCATGGAATGTATCATCATGGAAATTAAAACAAAGACATTGGCAACCTGCAAACACTGGACCCTAGCCAGGTTGGGTTTGTAAAGGGCCAATCATGTCCCCTCAACCTGAATGACAATTGTGAATTCATCTCCAGAGCTGTGGACGAGGGTAAGGTGGTTCGCACAGCCTATCCGGACCTCACCAAGGCCTATGACACCATCCCCCAGTCTGGAATCATAGATAAATGTATCAAGATGGCCATTAATCCCTATGTCACCCGATGGACTGGCAACTGCTGTACTGACAGAATCTACACTGTAAATGTAGAAGACACCAACCCCAGTCCCAGACAAGTGACATTTGGCGTACCTTTGGGTTCAGTCCTGGCACTGCCCTTGTTTGGCATCTACTGCTCTGAAGTACAGTCCAACAGTAAGGGACACTGGCAAACAAAGATAGCAGATGACTGCACACTGGAAACCAATATTGAATCCCCACATGATATGGATATTCTACAGAAGGGCCTTACAGAAAGACATGCTTGGTTCCTGAACCATGGCTTCAAGATCAATGCCAAGAAATATATAGTTATCCCATTAGGAAGGGACATCTACCTGTGAAGGACCACATAGGTGGCAGTACACTAAACACCTAAAGTGTGATAACAGACATAGGGACACAGGTGGACAGTGGTCTCTCCTTTGATAACAACATCACCACAACAGTCAGGAAACCCACTTATGTGGTACCCCTCCCACTTAGGGCTTTACATCCAAGAAAATGAGACCATTGTCCCACTGTAGTCATCTCTCAGTAGACCCAGTACAGACTACAACTGCCTGTTACATTTGTACCTCACAAGACATCTGCAACAACTAGAGAGGCTGCAGACATACCTCACAAAATGAATCATAGGGCTAAACGAGATGCCCTATGCTGACCGTCTGAAAATCATCCAGCTATACTCTGTCACATATTGTGTTCGCAAAGGCAATCTCTGCTAAACATACCATGCCATGTCAAATCCACAGCTGTTGAACCTTGTCATCACAATGAACAATGCATGCTGGAGGGATGTGTTCCTGACCCACAGACTCCCCAGACTCTGGAATAGACTGCCCATACATGTCAAGCTGAGTGCCTCTGTGGCCCTCTTCAAAAGGAACCTGGATGATTGGATGGGAGATAGGGAATTGACACTGGGGATCATGTCAGCTGTCTTGCTAGACAGGGGTGCAGGGAAGTAAATATTGTGGGAAGTCATAGCCAGGGAATTGTCATGTCTAGGCATGTATAGACCCTAGGGCTGATAGCTTAGTATCAACGTATGAACCTATGAACTACATTTTCTATTGCCCAACATTGAGAAGGTTGCTGATGTCATTCACTTTGAAGTACACCTTTGGGGAACAAGTAGCCCAGTAATCTCTGTGGCACATCCTATAACTGCATAATGCTGTAGTGTGATATACTACTTAGGTAGGAGTTCTATTCCCAGAGATGGTAACTGTAGATGTTTGTGTGTTTGTTTGTGTGTGTAGGAAGCAATGCTTTTGGGGCCATTCACAGTCTCTACAACCTCCAATGCCCTTCTTTGGCAAGCCTGCTGATGTCATTCACTTTGAAATACACCTTTTGGGAAGGAGTAGCCCAATAATCTCTATGGTGCATCCTATAACTGTGTAATGCTGTAGTGTGATATATTTAGTTAGAGAGGAGTTCTACTCCCAGACTTGGTGTGTGTGTGTGTGTGTGTGTGTGTGTGTGTGTGTGTGTGTGTGTGTGTGTGTGTGTGTGTGTGTGTGTGTGTGTGTTTGTCATTCGTATCCTGTGTGGAAGTGGCTGTGAGTGTGTAACAAATGGACTCATTGTGTAGCGGGTTTTGCAAATTTCTTATATGGTGAGCCTATAATATGTCACAATGTCCACCTTACACGGATAACAGATGTCAAACAGCAGAGAGGCTGGGGTAGACAATCCATACCTCTACATGTGACATCAAGGCCTGGCGAACAATATAGGCAACCTTTGTATTACCCAGAGAACACTGTGAACCCATGTCTAATACACAAACACACTCAGCTAGGCAACAACCACTATGTTGGTAGTTCGATGCATATTGCCCAAAGATAGTAACCATGGCGTGATTGCAGTGGACTACAGAAGGCATGGCACCCTGTCCCATCCCTACAATAGGCACATAATTGCATACAATGCTCCTTCACTATGTTCCCCACTGGACAACTGTAACAACTGTAGATCCAGCAAATGTAACCCACAAAGGACATACCATGCCTTATGCACATGCCCTGTATGGACAGATGCCACTGACACCAGGGAATACCTGTATCATGCTGTCAATGTAGGTGCAGGGTCAACTTGGTGTCCATTGCCAGTTCTCACCAAATGAGGCCAAATATGTCACATCTGATTATAACAATATGTGTACACAACATGCCCCAGACACCTCAGGTACACTTCCACATGTCACAGAACATGCATATGGGATGTGTGCACATCCCAGACACCATCCATATCATGGACTATAGAACACATATGGCAAGCATTGCACAGCACTGGCCACCCACAATAGTAACCCAGATGACTGGATGGTGAATACAATACCCACCTGTGTTGGCCAATCCAGACACTACACTCTTGAGCCACACAGCAGACCATTGTCATGTGGCCTGATGCCAAGGTATACCCTTTACCTAGCCTTGTACAGCTTTCTGGCACAGTCAACAACTACACACCTGTGGAGCAGTGCACCCATGGATGTCAGTACTGCCAACTTGTGTCTGTGTGTGTGTGTGTGGAGTATAATGATTTGCACACCATTCACACTCACTACACCTCCCATTGGCCTATTGAAGCATGCCTTCTGATGTCAGACATCCTGGCATACCCTTTGCCCATATATCATCCTGATAACCCCTGTGGTGCATGTGATATTTGTGTTTTACTGTATTGTGGCAAACTAGCTAGTTAGGAAGTCTAAGCCTGATCTTGACAACAGTGATAATGTGTGTGAGTTCCTGAGAGAGTGTGGCTGTGTTGACTAGGCACCTGTTCATGTGGACAGGCACATGTACTACACCTACCTTATCCATCCTTTATCTCTGTTGTGGATGTCACTCACCATTGAATATACCTTTGGACAACTCTCCAACATATAAGCTCTCTGACACATGCAATAACTGCATAGACATGTGATAGCAATACATAGTCAGGCAGGGGTTTGAAACCCCATACTGGTAAGTGTGTGACACAAACATGATTAGGTTTTACTCTCCCACTCCCTCCCTGTCTTTCTTTGCCTCTGTATGTCTCTCTCACTCCCTCTCTGGTGGATGTGGAAAAGTATACCTGCTTTGCTTAGGCAGCGACTTGTGTTTTTCAAGGGATGCTCATGACCAGCTGATGGCCTCTGCACAAATTGCAGTCCCCCACTAGCTGATTGTATGTGGAACAGCTGTGGTAACATTCCCATAGCAAATTGCATGGAAACACACTCCTATAACTAGGAACATCATGTGGGTGCTGGCTCTTTTCATTCACTGTCAGCAGGACTTCATGTCAGTGTTTGGCAAACAGCATCACAGATGGTAGTGGGATATACCTCTAACAACATGCACTGTGGAGGCAGGCCAACAAACAGGAGGGGCATGTTCCAGACATGACTACAGAATGTAAGTGTTGCTCTTTTGCCTTTGGAGCAATGTTGGTTAAACAGGGTTTGTGTGGCTATGGCTGGTCTACATGATTTAATACCTGTCATGACAGTGTTATATGTTTGAGGAAACACCCACCTGTAGGGTTATCTGCAGACTGGCCATTGTTTGGAGTCTTATTTGTATTGTGTTACTCACAATTCACCTATCTTAGAACTGCAGACACATAGTCTGAGGATTGCAGTCAGTACATAGTGACAGCCATGAGGGTTACTGACTTCATATCCCTCAAAGGACATATGTCACAACAAACCCTGTTACAATAGTAAATGTATGAGGGTATCACAGCAACATGCCAAAACTGGCCCAGTGTTTGTGGCTCCAGCCACAAGTCAGTCAACCTTTGTATATATGTTATGCAGTAAGAGGTGCATATGTTCTGTACACCATTATGTATTGACATCATGCCTGATAACAAGCCAGTCAAATATCAGACTGCTAGACATGTTATGTATATTAGGGGTTATTTCTGAGGACAAAACCTGGGCATTCTGTGGTTGTGTGTACAGTAGTGGGGTCTGTGTACTTATGGTGATTGTCGACAGTATGTGTATTGCGAATACATACCTTGGCTTGTGTATAGACTGTGGTAGATGTCATTGTTCTTGGTCCTGTTCTATCTGATGTTACATGCTGCTCAAGTGTATGGTACCCTATCAGCTCACATGTTTGTAAGACCAAACACACATGTGTCCCATACCACAGACAGGCATTGGACCACACTGTGTCATAACCCAGTATATGTAGGGTTAGTGTGTGAGTGGCACATATGAGGATGGTGTTGATCAGACAGTCCATATAGTGTAATATTAAGCCTGTGTACCATATGTGGCTGTGGCTGTATTCACAATGGTTGTGAGTATCCACTTTCCCACAGGTGTCTGTTACTCTGTGCTGTGACATGCCTGTAGAACCTGCTGTATTTGCAGGAACATGTGTATTTCCCCATACAAAATGTAGGCCAGTGTTGTGGCAGTCTACCTGCAGTTTGCACAGTGCTTTGTCACATGCCTAACAGATTAGTGTAATTAACCAGTGTGATGTTATGTCCACATATTTGCAAGATGTACTGCTGTCGGGCCACCATAACTGTTGTGTATTTCTGACAAAGATGTGGGATGCTGTACATATGTATGTCACTAACTGGTGGGTAGTATGTGGTCATGTGACCTCTCCACCACCAGTTATTATGTGTCAGGACAGGCAGGTGTGTTTTAATGCCTAAACTGTGTGGGCATATGTAGTCCAGCATTTACATGATATACCCATGTACATGGCTGTTAACATCTACATTGACAGGCGTGGTCTACATGTCTCGCACTAAGGGGATCTGTGTATACCTCTAGACTGACTAGAGTGTGCCAGACTGTCCACATATATTGGTCATATCTCTGCCACAGTCCACAGGATCATTACTGTGCTATCAGTGGTACTGTACTATGATGTCCTTAGGATGTCTGTCAGTAACTGATGGCGTACATGTCACTAGCAGATGTGACCTCCCACATACAACATGTCTGCTAAGACAATCCCTGTTACAGTAGCAACAGTCTATATACCTGCTATACATACATGACATACATGACATCCCCTTGCACTAAGAGGCTGAGACTATTAGTGCTGACGTATGACTCGACTCCATGTTCTGGACATATGGTAAACATATGTATATATATATATATATATATATATATATATATATATATATATATATATATGTATATATATATATGTATATATATATATATATATATATATATATATATATATATATATATATATATATATATATATATATATATATATATATATATATATATATATATATATATATATATATATATATATATATATATATATATATACATATATATATATATATATATATATATATATATATATATATATATATATATATATATATATATATATATATATATATATATATATATATATATATATATATATATATATATATATATATATATATACATTTTGGTATATATATATATATATATATATATACATACACATCTATATATGTCTATACATATAGAGATATATAGATATATATGTACATATAGTTATAGATATCTACATATATATCAACATAGACATATATGTACATATATGATGTGTATATATATATATATATATATATATATATATATATATATACATATATATCTATACAGAGAGATCTATAAATGGCCATATATATGATGCACTATACAGATGTGTATAAATACATATATATCAATATATATATGTATGTACATGTAGACATATAGCTACATATGTATATGTATATATCCATATCCTTGTTGTGTGCAAACATTGCTGCTGTGTATACCTTTCCAGATGTATCACACCGTATGTATCTGATATGTGTATATTTAGATGTAACAACATATGTGATACAAGAGTAATATCCCTAATGTACTATGCAATTGTAGAAGGCAGAGCAATTGTTCAATGCTATTCAATATGTCTACTGACAGATGTACTGGAAAAACAACAACTGTCTTCACAGCTGTCATGACGTAGTGGTTAACTGTTATGACTACAGTGTACAGGGTCATGGGTTCAAGTTCTACAAAGGCTGTTTATTTTGTTGCTGGGAAGAACAAGGGATGTTGGATACAGAGTGGTTGATAAAGGTGTTCTGCTTTTACTCAACTGTGTTCGTGTGTTTTGATCTTCAGTAAACTTGTCAGCAGTGATTTATTTTTGTATACAGAGTGGTTAAGGCAGTTTTGAGCAGCTTTAAGCATGTTTGTGCGGGTTTGCGTGAAGCTAAGCGGTGCTCAGCTGTGGTTAAACATATAGGCGCTTACACAGTCTAGGCTTCACTTACCAGTGCGCTAATGTGCTTAGCTGTCATATTGCAGCAATGCTGACACCTGCTAAGCATGGCTCAGCCCTGGTAACCAGTGCTCACATCCCAGTCTGATAACATAGCAGGGTAATGACATCTGTAATAAGTGTATGTAATGCCATGTATATAACATGCATCTATGTGCTGTCATTACTGTAGCAAGGGGTATGAGTCTCCTGTCTGGGACACTTGAGTATATATGGCTTGTACAACACTCTTATCCATGTGAATGTGTTACATACAAGGGTAGTATTCCAGGTTATGTACAGTCACACTGGCATGTAGTGTATCATCACGTTGCTACTGTTGACAGTGCTTTCCAAAGCAAGAGTGGATTGCTATTTGTAGTACTGGCAACAAACACCCCTGCATGCATATATGGACTCTGAGTCCTCACTGGCATGTTCCTGGTATGTGAGCTATGTCACATTATATATTTCCTACTGGATAATGATCTAACATGTGGAAATTAACTTTAGACTACTATCTGTGTAGCACATGTCAGTGAGGGCTGCCAAGATGTAGTAATGGCATACCTATCAGTGTCAGACATCTGTCTGTCAACACATTCATTCTACTGTATAGCTAGTTGGCGAGCTGATGGCTGTCAGCCCCTGTACAGATGTGCAGATGTCAGGTATCCAGCTCGGATACATACAGGCAATCTATGCTTGACTGACACTGAAATGTCTGCCCAGCTGTGTTATAACTGGCACCGATAGGACACAACACCCTGTACGCACCACAGGTACCTCCACTACACTACCACAGTCATCAGAACATGCTTGGGTACAGGTTTCCAACACAGACACTAACCATCAAAAATAAAAAGGCGTGGTGGCTGGAGAGTAAAAAACTCACTTTTATTACCAATAAAATAAAATAAATGAATAGTCTAGGTAAGCGCTTTCGAGGTGACCCTCTTTTTCAGACCTTAATAAAAACTTCTACAAACATACAGTTTAAATACAAATGACAACCAATAAAAACACACAGTCAGAATTTATGAGGCAAACCTCTTTTTCTTAGAAGAGGTTTTAAAGAGACGGCACTGTTCAGGCCAGGTGAAACATCAGCTTTAAAATCAACAATGTTCCATTACCCTCTCCTTCAGCATACGATACATTTTGTTATATAAAATACACTGCATGAGTTACACTTGGCTAGATAGACTATGTTCTTAGTGCAACAGTCTGCATAGAAAGAAAATTCTACTGGTTTCAAGTGTATCAGATGCACAACCATGCAGGTTGACCATATGTTACAACAGATTTTGCAAGCCCTACATGCATATGTTCCTTTACACTGTGAAATAAACCTTTCACTAGATCTGTTGCATTTGTAACATAGCCATTGCTTTAAATTCTTAATATTTTTAAAACTGAAGCTAGGAAGGGTGTGTTGTTGGTTTGCCAGAGACCTAGGGTGGGCCATACGTTTGACACCATGTGTGTGAGTGAGTGGTGTAAGTTACTGATATGGGCGTGGTGATGTGGTGTGTGTAGATGTGGGGTTGCCCTAGTTGTGTTTGTATTGTGTGTGGGTATGCATGCACACAGTTCTGCCATGTGGCTGCCTATACAGGTGTTTCTTGGACAGCTGCAGACCATACCTGGCAGGGTATGCATTTCACCACCTCTGACCATGGACATGCGGACTGTGCCTGCCAGGGGTTACACGGGCACATCCAGTTACAAGCCTCGGTATGCCACTCTCCCCTGATGATGACATATGTCCACTGGAATCAGGTCCCTCCTGGGACTGGCCAGGGCCACGTGCATGTGGCCTGCTGTGGTGTTGTGTGGACAGCGTCCCCCTTCAGTGCTGAGGCTGGTACTGCCACTATGGGAGCAGCTTGGTGTCCTTGCATGTCCACATCGACCAACAGATGTTGGTGTTGCTGGCCTACATCCAAGTGGCCATTGCCCCACTCCCACT
Source organism: Protopterus annectens (assembly GCF_019279795.1). Lineage (NCBI taxonomy): Eukaryota > Metazoa > Chordata > Ceratodontiformes > Protopteridae > Protopterus > Protopterus annectens. The sequence goes on along the minus strand of NC_056746.1, from coordinate 1,553,032,692 downwards.
ACATGCTCTAGCATGGACAATCCTCGGTCAATGAGGCCCACCATCTCACCAAACTCTCTATCCATGACCTCTGTATAATCACGGAAGGCACCTGCAAGATCATGGATGTTGTCACTTACAGATGAAGAAAACAGCATTCTGCAGGCTCAGACCCTGTCTGGTGTACAGTTCCATATGTTCCTGTGCCCCCATGACAGCCTGAAACATGTGTCTGGTGGTACCAGATGTCACACTACTGCCAGGGGCATGATGACCAGTGGCCCTCCCATGAGCACCCCGGTTCTTCAGCCTGTGTAGTACCCTGCTGGACATCCAGCTATGCCTGCTGTGTCCAGACACAGCAGCAATAGATACCACAATGTCCTGTGCACTGGCACCAAATGCCAACTGTCCCTGTGCTAGCTATGGCCACTGGTGATGGGGTATCTATAGGCACTGTGACTGTGTACTGGGATGAGGTGGATAACAGTGGGATGTCAAATGATGGCACATTTTCAGCCCATTGCTTAACAGTACACAGATGCACACACACACACACACACACACACACACACACACACACACACACACACACACACACACACACACACACACACACACACACACACACACACACACACACACACACACACACACACACACACACACACACACACACACACACACACACACACACACCTGTACCTGTCCCTGAGTTTACAGACTGTCCCAAGTTTATTCGCATAAGTTCACCATCCTGCATCACACTGGAAATACATTGGAAACTTACACTCATTAGTACCAATCATTAAAGTATCATTCTTCTAATTGCCTAGACGAGTGATCACAAAACATGACCTGTTACTCCATTACCTCTTTGACTTGTTTGTAGTAGGTTTTACAAGGACTCACTCATGTCATCCAGTGTTCACCCTGTGTATGTCCGGACATCGTGAGCATGGCCCCCATATGCTAGGGGCTACTACAGTCACTCAATAATGTCATGTACTGGAGTGTCATACGTAACTATTGCTCAGTAGATGCAAGATCTGTTGCACAATCATCTTATCATGTGGACAACAGTAATATTTAGATACACTCACTGGTGTTGTCTAGTAATTCCTCAATGCATCTGTTGTGCTGCATACGTGGGTAGTCTTTCACCTTTCTGCTGATTGCAATTTTAAAAGTATACCTGGTGTCTAGTTTCCCTCCCAATGCATGTTCCATGCTACAGACCTTATTATACTATCAGCTGTCCTGAGATTATATATCAGACAAGTATTCCTGGTGTCTCATGTGTCAGTCCATTTGCATGTATTGCACAATTCCAAAGGGAAGTACTGATGTATGAACAACCCCACAGTCACACATCTGCATACATGGACACCCACACAAACACACACACACACACACACACACACACACACACACACACACACACACACACACACACACACACACACACACACACACACTTACAGGTGAGGTTGCACAAAGATAGTACACACAGACCTCCCATTACCCATCTGTCAACATGCATAACATATGGTACTCAACAGCATGCAGTGCAGCTATAGTCAATCCATGCTAGCAACAGTATACATGTTTGTGATGCATGGACTGTGTTAGTAGGTGATGCCCCTTCCCCTGGAAAACACTGCACCCATGTACAGAGTATTGCTGTGCACCTCTTCAGCACCCTGCCATGTACTGTGCACCATACCTCACAGGGATACACACCATTGCTGAATGTGTATTACTGTGTCAGTTATGTCTGCTCTTATGCTCACAGTCCCTATGTGTTTATCCGACATATACCTGGGATGATATTTGGACAGATGTCATTTGTGAATGCCTGAAGTCTGATTTACAGATACTATCATCAGTGGTGCAAGTATGACCGATATAATACTATTACACTGACAACTGTCAAACCTAACCATGGCTATGAGGAGTGTACACACCCTTATTGATATGACACCCTCTTCCTTGATATGCCATGGGACCACATTACTGTATATGTTAACATCACATGAGCCTGATATGTGACATATGTCCTTTACAATCAAATGCAGTGTCTAACAAATGTGTTAGTTGTGCTGATGCTGAATGAGATGCATACACTTCGTGGATGCATATGTGTGCACACCCGTATCATGACAGTTTGTTGCACCTACAGTTATGTGTACTACAGCAGTAACTATTCCTGGCAGGGGTATACTAGCATGGGCCATCTCCATTTGCCAGTATATGGTCGGTCTGCCCCACACATGTCCCCCATCTCTGCATGATTGCAAGGTCAGCTCATGCGCACATGCCCTGGAGTTCACACACTACCGTCACTATTGCTGTGGAGTCAGGGTTACGTCTGCCATAGTTTCTGACCCTGACTGTGTGCAGATACAGCCATTTGTAGCATCCTTTGGATCCCTGCTGCAGTGCACTGGTGTGTCATGATGACACCCCCTCCCCACCTTCAGCCTTTTTGCAGATGCTTGACAACTATGGCCTACACATGTGTCAGTTTGTAGTCTTTCAAAAACTGAACACCACTTTTAACACCCCAGTCCCATCTAATGAATGGCAAACATACAGGTGTACACTGGCACCGGCACGGTACAGATGGGGATGGTGGGCCTGAGGTGGGGTGAGGCGTTTGTTGTGCAGCACATGAATCTTACATGATACTGTCTGTAGGTTTCCAACATGGTCATGGTACACCAGTACACATTGCAACTCATGCCTTTTGGGGACTTCTTCTGTTATGCATATGCTACCTGTAGAGAGGCCTGGCTGATGTTTCCTGTGGTACAACTGTCACATCTGATTACCTTAACCCATAGGCCACACGTTTGCAGAGTCCAGGCAATTGCTGACATGGGTACTGCACAGCCAGTACTTGCTAGACATTCCTGCAACCCCCTCAGTGTTGTGGCATGTTACTAGGCAGCCCACATGACCAGTTTGCTACATGTGACACTATCTGTCTTGGATGGCCATCTGTTTATTTCCTACATCATTCCTGTCCAATACATCCTTGCCACATAAATGACTGTCTGCACTGTTTGCCATGGTATATGCAATGGTAAGGTATGGCTACATGTCCAGCTCACGGGTGCTACCTGTTGGGTATGGGGCCCATGCCATGTCATGTAAGATGTGTGCAAGCCATAACTGTCTCTGTTGCAAGTAAATGTGCACATTTGATGGCCAAACGTCTTGGACAGCAGACCAATACTTGGTGTGACATTGTGGACGTATACTTGCTGGAAGGTGCATTTCCATGACAAATGCATGCAGTCAGTACCTCAACAGCTGCCTCCACTATATTTTATCTGGAGTGTGTGCACACATGCTTCCAGTGTTTGTGAAAGTATGTATTCCCCATATTTGCTGCCCTAACCTACGATTCCATATTACACACTCATTGCTCATGTTGATACCACATTGCAGGTTTTAAGAGTTGTGGACCACATATTATGATATACCGTAGTGTAGATCTGTAACAGTTGCCATTGTAATACTGGTATATACATTGTTGTAGCACTATATAAGGGTGATGTTTCACACATGTCCCTACTGTAAGCCATTTGTCCCACCATTATGTTCATCTCTGTGGACACATTTTGCAATGACAGGATGTTAGTTATATTGCAGGAGTCTGACATACCCTTCAGATACGCCATCATGGTCATCACTGTGATGCAGTGCAGTTAACAGCAACAATACATGAACATGTATGGCATGCATTATGGATAGGTGTGTTAAATGTGTGCATGGAATATACCATAGCCATAACATGACCGGTGTAGTGGCAAGCCTGAACAAAAAACATACTCACCAGTTACAGGCTGCTGCCTTGGAGGTATACCAGAGGGACCTACATACGTTTGTGAGAGATGTGATATCAGTAGCCACAGCCATGGCATTGGTACAGGGTGGGTGCACTATTACAGTACATCAACAGTACAAGTTCACGATACTACAGCTTATGCACAACTGTTTATTACTACTACTACGTAGCAACAGACTATATATATATATATATATATATATATATATATATATATATATATGTCATCTCACATATGCATGATCTACCTGAACAGATGCGGATGGATATGCAATAGTGTTCTACTGATGTGCCCAGTGACCTTACCTGCATGCTCATCTGCCGGTGTGTGGGTAGCACCCACCTTCACTATACTCTCCGCCAGTTGTGTATGCAGTAGGGTAGTTGTCATGAGGCTGGCAAGGAGCTCCTCAACATGTGTCAGGGGGGATGGATGGCATGACCCTCCCTGTTGCAAGGTAATCCCCATGGACTGCAGCAGCATGCCAACAGGCATTACAAAGTAGGTAACTGCAATGATGCTGGACCTGCTCATAACTACAGTTATGCAGGCCAACATAATTTACCCTGTGGACAAGATCGTTCCGCAGGGCGATCTGCTTCTGCTGCTTATGGGCTGTTCTGCCAAACAACACCTGGTAGTGCTGCACCAGGTGTGTGATGACCTCATTTTCATCCACTGTATAGACAGGGACTCTGCCATGTGACATCTTGCCTGAAAGACATAAAGATGGAAACAGGTCTGAGCAACTCATACAGCAAGGTTACCATAGTTCTTAATACACATCTCTGTCTCCCCCCACCATATCTTCAACAACATTCTGACCATACAACTCAATAGGTATGTCTACAATATACCTACCATTGGGACATATATCATATTGTAACACACTTTGTGCTATGTGTTTGTAGACATGTTCCATGTGGGGACACTATCATTGCTGGCTTGTTATGGACAATGTCACCTCCATGCCATTGTAAGGGCTACTATGGTTCCATATATGAATGTGGTCTGTTTGCTATGTGATTGCTGCACATTTGTTGTTATGTGTTATTGGGGATATCTATGCATGCTGTTTGACATCATCCAGGAATGTGTGGTCTATTACTACCCACGTATGTTCTATAACAGTGAAACATTAGCATGTTTAGGGAACAGTTGCCAGCAGAACCAACTCTCCCACTTCATCTGACCATGTTACCAGGCCACATCACATGTGGGACACACCCTGGGGCCTCCTCATCTATTGGTCCTGTACTACCTTCAAGTGGAACCACCTTAGGGGATGGAGTCCCCCCCCCCAGGGAGCACACAAGAGACATGATCCTGTCACCCGAGGCTAGGTCCAGGGTCTGGTGCATAGGGAACTCCACAGAGACTTGGGAGGTGTGCTACAGCACCTTGAGACCCTCAGTACACACTCACAGGGTCCACATGCTCCTCCTGCTCAGCCTCCAACCCAGGCACCTTCAGGGCCATGAAGCTGATGTTGTGACTAGCAATGGGTGGGGGCCTAGTTCCCATTGTTTCCATATGGGGGCTCATGGGGCTTCCACATCACAGACAACACTCACCATCCAGGGTGTTTACCTACCACATGTGTCATATACCTCCACTGTAGGCTGTCTTCTCTATCTACCAACTCAACCCACCTCCACAAATGTACCTGCTATCCTTCCCCAGATTCCCAATCCCAACCTCACAGACAAGGGCAATGTGGTCCCAATAAGGAGTTGACACGTGACATAACCATCCATGTTGCACACACTTACTGCTGTGTATATACATATATATATATATATATATATATATATATATATATATATATATGTATATATATATATATATATATATATATATATATATATATATATATATATGTGTGTGTGTGTGTGTGTGTGTGTATATATGTGATCTTCCCTCTCACATAGCATGCAGCACTGTAATACAAAACTAGGGGGCATGTATTTATATACATATATGTGTGTGTGTGTGTGTAGATATATATTATGAGTTGTGTTTATATATATATATATATATATATATATATATATATATATATATACACACACACACACACACACACACACACACACACACACACCTACACATATACATATACATACCTATATATATTTGGGGTACATTCAGACATCAGGTCCACACTCTCTAACTCTCCTTACTGCACAGCTGCACTGTGCTGCCTTGCTACAACACAGACAGGTGCCACATGTGGACACAGCCTGTCATTTGGGGGTATGTATACAGACAGATTGCAGGTAAGCCTATAACACACCTATGGCATTTTGGTATGCTACATTACATGTTAACTTGAGTGTCCTGCACGTGATGGGTTCTGGAACCCATGTGTCCATCATAATGGCATTACTTCCACCACCAGCTATTGGCCACAGTAATATACATGTTTTCCATTACACAAGACACACTATGATAGCTTGCATATTGTCAGCCAGTGCTGCTCTGCACAGTTGATAGGTATTATCCACTACCCACAGGGACAGACACTATTGTTCATAGCAGTTGTTCAGCTGGACATCATTACAACACCTGATGGCACATATAAATCATTCCACATCATCTATCCCATTATTATGGACCAAGTACTATAGTCCATTACATGCATATATACTCCACATACCTGTTGTGGGAATGATGTCTGTTCTGGATAGTTTGCTGGATGTTTTTTTGTGTGTATTTTTTTTTTGCTTTGGCTTTGCCTTTAGCTTCCTCTCTCTCTCTCTCTCTCTCTTGGTCTCTCTCCAATAAATGGATTGATCTGCTTTGAATAGATTGCAGCATGGATTTTGTAGGTGATGCACATAATCAGGTGATGGCCTCTGCACCAATCAGTGTCCTCCACTTGCTACCTGCATGCAGCATGCTGTGTAGTACTTCCAATTACCACTGTCATGGCAACCAACTACTATAAATCCCTATATCATGTGGGTGTGGTCCCGTTACCTTTCCTTTATGGTGGACATCCTTCCTGTGTGTGGACAGCAGTGTCTCAGACAGCAGATAGCAATACCTCTTACAAGAGGACTTCCAGACTCAGGCCAGCTACATATTTATATAAGGTTCCAGAACTACAGACAGAGTGTGAGTAGTGTTGTTATATGCATTGTATAGCACCAGTGCTACAGGGTTTGTGTGTACATACTAGTTTAACATGGAATGCAGTCTGTCTGCATAGCTCTCAACTGTGGGCCTATCCACATGATGGCCAGAGTTGTGTTTGTTATGTTTTGTCTGTCCATCACACAGGTCTTGTGTCAGATATATCACTGGCAGTGTTTGTGTTGAGTGCTGTCAGTACATGGCTACATCCGTTTGTGTTTCTGACTTAATATTCCTGACTAAGGGTATGTTACAAACTATCCTGCAGCACCAGCAACTTACTCAGTGTATGACAACACTATTTCACACATGGGTCTGTGTTCCAGCCTCTTTCCACCTATATACCAGGCTTTGTCCATATGACATGCAGTCAGGGGTTGTTATGTAATGGCCTGTGATTATGTTGTGCTGCCATTCCTGCCATCTTTCCAATGCTGTTGTGGCCCCCACACATATTGTGGTGTAGGGTCCATATATATGTGGGCTTCAGCTGCACAAAACATGTGTGCCCTTCTGTAGTCCAGAGGTCAGTGTATGTAACAGTGTTATATGCCACTATAAGTCAGTCTATGGGGGGGATGCACCATAAATAACCTAGGCTGTTACAACATGTGAGGGATATCAGTAGTAAGCTGCCATAAGGTATCTGGCTGTACATTACCACACATTTCACCTAGGGAACATTGCTGGCCTACTGCTTACTGCCATACAGACTGTTTTGTTTGTCAGTGTGATTGTGATGTTTTCAGTTATGCATTGTTATGTAAGAGATACATCCCATTGTGTCAACTTAAGTCTTTTCCCCTAGGGATTGAATACAAAGTGTAGTTAGATGCTGCTGGACTATACATCTGCATTACTTACTGTTGATTGATTGTTATCCTGTGGCCCAGTCAGTCTTTACAGTTGTACTACTTGAAGGCCTTGGCCTGGACAGCGACATATGTTATGCTTTCGGATTACTGTATAAAATGATCTTCTTGAGAGTTGCATTAATCAGTTAGTATGTATTTCAAAGTCTAAACAGCTATATGACATGGCATATACAACTGTAATAGTACACAAATAACATTTTCTTATGTATGCAAACCTGTGTGTGGTGTCATATGCTTTGACTTCTCTGTGGGTATATGTTTCAGGCAACAATTGTCTTTTGTATGGGTGACGCACATACTGTCCATTTGATAAGGTGACAACTGTAGGAATACTGGCTGTTCAGTATGCTGTCCACCCTCTAAATATGCATCTTCCTATACATATCTCTGTGTATGTGTAGTTACATATATATATATATATATATATATATATATATATATATATATATATATATATATATATACATATATATATATATATATATATATATATATATATATATATATATATATGGAGTCCATACATTTGGTCGAATTACACTTAGTCGAAAATGATTCCAGGCATTTCACTTCACTGAAAGCTCACTTGACTGAAACCTCACTAGGTCAAAGTTCATTTGGTCGAAAATGGAATATAGCCCCTGCCCCACTGCAGTGCACCCTTGAAGTTAGAATAGTAAATACATTGGGGGGTGTGGGGGGCGTAGCCCCCTACATTATGCCAATAGTTTTTACTAAAGATATATATATATATATATATATATATATATATATATATATATATATATAATCAATGCATTTCTAATGGATATACCTGCTTATAATAGTGAATACATTAAAATTATGTGGGGGGCTATGCTCCCCACCCCCCCCTTATTTAATATTCTCACCTTGGGTTGCACTACAGTGGGGCAGGGGCTATATTCCATTTTCGACCAAATGAACTTCGACCTAGTGAGCTTTCAGTTAAGTGAGCTTTCAGTGAAGTGCAATGCCTGGTGTCATTTCCGACTAAGTGTAATTCGACCAAATGTATGGAATCCGTGCACACATATATATATATATATATATATATATATATATATAACACACACACACACACACACACACATATATATATATATATATATATATATATATATATATATATATATATGTATCTGCATATATGTCCATATGTATCTCTGGAATGTTTATTGCTTCCACATTGTACATTCCCAATGGTAGCCAGACTGTACTGCATGATATGTTATTGATACCATCTTCACATCATACAGGTGGGATGGATTACTGTTAATGTCTTTTTCCCATTTTGTGTAGGGTCCTAGGTATGGGACTTGCAACAGTTGGTATTGTATTGCAGGGCAGATCTGTTTGGCTGTGGGAGAGGGGGTGATATCAATACTTACAAGACGTATTTAGCTTGGGACCCCTCACCCCCATTAACGGTGTCTTTAGTCATATATGTATTTGCTATTTTCTCTTTTATATCTACAGATATATATCTGTATATCTGCATAAACATATATATATATATATATATATATATATATATATATATATATATATATATATATATATATATACTTATTATTCAGAGCAACTGCAAAACTAACAATGACATACAAAACCAGAGTAAACAGTACCAGTCCAGGATGTCAATATTTTATTTCTAGACACAGTTTTTTTATCTGACAGACCTGTGAGGGCAATGTTTGTTAGCATTACCTGAATGTTGCCACACATATTACCAGATTCCACATTAGTATTATGCACATACGTCTCACTCTGGTACTGCACACACTCTGGTCACAGCTTCACAACATGGAGGTGGAGATGGGACATACTTGGCTTATTACTCTCATAGCATTTTGGAGAGTTGCTAGAATGACAAGTTTGTTCTTATAGATGTCTGACAATCAGTTGTATTTCATTATTTGCTGCCTAAATATCTGCGATCATCCTACTGATTTGCCAGGGGGACAGGGTGACAGGCAGTGGATATGGGCCAATTAACTGGACATTCTGGACATATCTGTACAGTTGTGGGGTATGATTCTGCATACAGCTTACTACCACTCCCAGGATTCGAACCATGGCTGTGTGTGCTAAAAATATAACAGTTCACATCTCAGTTGAGTGTGCTATTTTGATTACATTGTCTACCTTTTCACTGTTTTCTGTCTAAGTCTCTTTCAGTTGTACAATATGACCTCTTGTGATTACAACAGTCATATACAGACATTCCTACACATTTTATTTATGTAGCACAGTGTGGGTAACAGTGCTTAATACAACAGTACTATTAAGCGATTGCAACTCTACATTACCATATGATACCAGAGTAAACACATGCAGTTCAGCATTTAGACTTTTATTGTCAGGCTGTTAACCTATTATTTATATACAACCTATATGAGACTCTTCTTGCCATATTCTCTGGTGTATTAAGTACATGCCTTAAACAATGCAGGTTTTATACTGCCAACTAACTTACTACTACTTTTAGATTTATTTCTTATGACAGTACATGCAAGAGTATTACTAACCTGCCTTGAGACACAACCTCTGCAAACTACAGGCATGGGCTTCCTGGTTCACAGCCTGCTCATCTGCCACTGTCAAAGACATAAGAAGAATATTTAGCCATACCTATCCATAATATACATGAGCTGGCAATTATTAAATAGGTAGTGGACTGACGGCTGGGACATCCCCCATCCTCCTAGCCTCTTGGATCCACTGATCCAAGAGCTCCCTCTTTCTCCACTTCAGGTTGGCATAGTGATGCCTGACCTGCTCAGCAGTTTGAGGTATGCCAGTGACACTGGTGAGGTCATGGTTGAGATGGTCCCAGGCTTCCACTTTATATTGGGAACCCTGATACTGGCCCTGCAGCAGTCTCTGGCCATGGTCTTTAATAAGGAGTCCTGTGCATAGATTAGCGTTGCTTAAATTTAATTTATATACTATTTGCTGTTTGGCATTGATTTATTATTCATTACATGTTATATATGTGTTTGATATACATGATTCATGCGTACATACACTGTATGGGGTCCTTGTGCTTATTAGGGGATTTCAACACTTTATCAGAATGACACCTCACATCTGGACTTAATGCAGTACTCCACTTCACATATTTAAGTTATGTAGTAGGTTATACAACCTAAAACTGTATATACAGTCCTTTAACATATTAAGTTTAACATTCCTATAGTGAGGATCTGTTTGGTGACACCTCAATATTATGTACTGCTGTGATGGCTTAGTGGTTAACTACTGTGACTATAGTGTATAGGGTCTTGGGTTCAAGACATGCAAGGGTTGCTTATTTTGTTTCTGGCCAGAACAGCGGCTGCTGCATACAGAGTGATTAAGATACTTTTAAGCAATTGTAAGCGGGTTTGCGCGAAGGTAAACAATGCTAACATTCGGTTAAATATGCTTATAGAGAGTTAGCTTCAATATTGCTTAACCTATGTGTGCATTGCTTACCCCTGCACAAACAGCCTTAAACCCACTTACTACTGCTTAAATATGCTTACTCCTGCTTACTCCTGCTTAATAGTGCTTACTCCCGCTTACCCCCACACTAATTTAGACAGAAATATAAAATGGTTCTTGGGAAGGTGGTGGATTTGGACACTCTATGGATTTATCATTCATTACACATTATACCTTCGATTTGAATCCCTGATTCATGTGTAGATATACTGTATGGGGTGCTTGTGTTTATCTGTGTATTTTACAACATTATAACAATGACACCTCACATCTGCATTTAATGCAGTACTCCATTTCACAAATATATGTTATTTAGTAGGTTATGCAACAAAAAATATTGTTCATAAAGTGATGTGACATGGAAAATGGAAGGCACTGGAATGAGACTTGAACTGTGAATGACTGCTCATAAGGCGAATGTTCTGCCCACTACACTATTGCAGTACTGCTTCATTTGCATATATCTTGATATTTATCATCTTGTGCAATTTAAGCTGCAGTATGCATAGCTAAGCAATGTGAAAACCCATGCACCTACTGTTAAATTGTATCTGTTTGATAAAAAAATTAACTTCTCTATATTATTATATTTTAACTATTGCTCTTATAAACTTGGGGGGATGTTGCTGGGGGTATAGAATCACCTATGAGCGATTTCGCTCACTGTTATTGCTAAACTGCTGTTCTTGATTGCAGGGGCATGTATATTCCGAGAGCTCTGCTCTCAGACACGCCCCCTGCACTTGTACATGCTCCGTGTCCGTTTAGGTGCTCAGGCAGCGCCTCTTCATTAATATGCATGGCGCGCTGCCGTGCTGCTCCTAAACGGTCACTTCCGTGCAGGACTAAGCTAGTCCTGCATTAATGTTTAGTGAATCCGGGGGAAAGTCTACATGCTTGTAAGTCAGTTTAGGCCTCCCCACCACCTGAAAGATCATGGACAATGTGTTAGCCACTGGAAAAGTAGGCTGCCTTCTTATGAGTGGTCTTAATCAGGTACACAGTGTAATCTTCTTCCAGATCAAGTGTGACCATTAAGATACCCATTTGACTCTAATATAATTCCAACTTCCACTCTCCACACCACAAGGAATATACTTGAAGTTTAAATCATGGCTTAATTTCCTTCAGCACAATGAGCTAATAATAATAGTGTGCTAGTTTCTCAAAAACGAGACTAGACCAATATTGGGAAAGTATTAACTATTTGTTACAGGCAGTTTTCACTGATAATTTTCAATTTACAAAATCTCTAGTTTTGTTGAATACACCTGTGCCTTCTTGTGTTCCAAGGCAAAAATATATAATTTTGTGGACTCTCCTTGTTATTGCAAGGAAAAATATTAAAGACACACACAAACCAATGGAACTAAATGACAACCCAGAAACGGAAACCACACAAACAAGTGTTTAATTGACTGCTTTCAACTCGACAATGTAAATTGACAATGATTCTGAAGAAGTTTTTTGCACTGTCGAGATGAAAGCACTCAATTGAACACTTGTTTGTGTGGTTCCAGTTTCTGGGTTGTCATTTTGTTCCAAAGGAAAAATATTACACAGAACTGGAAAGCTGTAACTCATCCCAATTTTAAACATTTCAGAACGTAGTCTTATCAGTCTTGCAGTTGGAATTAAAAACAGTCAAGGTAAAAACAGAATGACCTACTTCCTTAAGCATTGCATTGCAGAATGCAAATCAAGTGCTGGAAACAGAAGACTGTAATAAATTATAATCTAATTCAAAGACACATTCAAGAAAACAAAGTTTTTTTTTTCAAGTATAGACATCCTATGTAAATAGTTGGTTATGTAAATTTTGTTTTTGGAATTGTTTCTTCAGTTTAAGCTTTGACTATGTAATTATTTATTTGATATACATGCTGTATATATGTTTATGTTTGTGAACATCTTCAGGAATGCATGGATCATGCTATCCCAAACAAAACCAAAACCCAAACATCCAAAGGCAGGCGTCCAGTCTGGTGGACCCCAGCCATAAATAAACTGTACAACAGAAGGAGGAAGATACTACATGATAGAGCAAAATCCCTAATAGGGAAGGCATCTCTGATCACTACTAGCAAAAAAATTACAATCCCTCATAAAATCCTCCAAGGCCAGCTTCGAGAGAAAAATTGCTCAGGACACTAAAGACAATCATAAGGCTTTTTTCAGTTATGTTAGGAACCTGGGATGCAACTCCCAGACTTGTTGTGAGTTGATTCTAAATGACAAAAAATACACTGAACCCACAGACATCTCCAATATCCTGGCAGACAGGTTCAGTGCAAACTTCTCCACCCCCTTCCCCCCAAAAATAGAGCAAGTATCTATCCCGGCAGAGGGCTGCCTCCCAAACATCTCTGATGCTCAGGTGAAGGCTGCCCTCTCCAAAGCAAAAAACACTGCTTCCATGGGACCAGATGGCATCTCGGGTTGCATCCTACATGAACTCCAAGAAGAACTAATCCCTCAAATAAAACAGCTGTACAATCTCAGCCTCACTACAGGATATGTGCCCACAGAATGGCGTACAGCAACAGTGGTCCCACTCCACAAAGGTGGAGCCTCTACGGACCCTGGAAACTATTGCCCCATAAGCCTGACTAGCTTAGTCTGCAAGGCTATGGAGAGGATCATCATGGAGCTTATAAACAAAGACATTGGGGACCTACAGACACTAGATCCTACCCAGTTCGGCTTCGTCAAGGGCAGATCCTGCCTTTTGAACCTGGTTGACTTCTTCAAAACAGTCACCAAAGCCATAGATGAAGGGAAGGTAGTCCACACAGCCTATCTGGACCTAGCAAAGGCATTTGACACAATACCCCACTCGGGCATCATAGATAAGCTATCCAGCTTAAATATAAACCCCTATGTCACAAGATGGGTTGCAAACTGGCACAAAGACAGAACCCACAGAGTGAGAGTTGCTGGAGCCATGTCAGACTCGAAACTGGTCACAGGTGGCATCCCACAAGGTTCTGTCCTGGGACCACTCTTGTTCGGTATATACTTTTCTGAGGTACAGGCCAAAGTGGGAGGACTATGGCTCACCAAGTTTGCAGACGACTGCAAACTAGGTGCCATAATCAACTCTCCAGCTGACACAAACATCCTTCAAAAAGGTCTCACAGAGACGGATAACTGGTGCCAGAGCCATGGTCTAAAGCTAAATGCCAAAAAGTGTATAGTCATACCCTTTGGCAAAAACAATGTGCCCACAAATTACCACATAGGCGGTAACCCATTAAGTACAGAGAAAGAAATTAGGGATCTGGGGACCCAAGTTGATAGCAATCTCTCCTTTGACAACCACATTGCCAAAGTGGTTAGAAAGACCTTTTACATAGCCCACCTCATCATGAAAGGATTCGCCTCTAGATCAAGAGAGGTAATCGTGCCCCTTTATTCATCCTTCATCAGGCCCATCATAGAATACAATGCCCCTTTTGGGATGTACCTTACCCGACACCTGCAGAAATTAGAAAGACCCCAAAAGTACCTCACCAAGAGGATCAAGGGACTCAAACAGATGCCATATGCTGCTCAGTTAAAAAAACTCCAGCTCTACTCAGTTGCATACCGCCTACTTCGAGGCGATCTATGCCTGACATATAAAGCTATGTCCAATCCAGTATAAATGGACATGCTCCACCTCAGTAAATCTAAATCCCTTAGAGCCACACGCTCGAGGGACTTGAACCTCAGCACTGAAATAAATAGAACTTGCTGGAGGGACAGATTCATAACCCAGAGGCTCCCTTCACTCTGGAATAGAATTCCAGTTCATGTTAGGCAGAGCACCTCACTGAATCTCTTCAAGAAGAATCTTGATGAGTGGATGGGGGATCGTAGGTTTGTCCCGGGGATTACTTCTTTGTCACTATTAGACAGAGGCACAGCAAACTAAACCTTAAAAAGGGCACAGTATACTCAAATCAAGGGGTGGCGTAAGCCAAACAAAATCGGGCTAGGCTTATAATTGCCCCAGGGCAGATAGCCTAGTATGAACCTATGAAAATCAATAAAACTGTATTCTGTAAATCAGTAAAAAAAAAAAAAAAAAAGAATTGAGACCTGTTATTATTTCTAAGAAATACATCAAGTCCATCACCACTATCCTTAGGAAGGAACTAAAGGAGCACAGAAAAAAATAATTCTAGTGTAATATTAACAATGTTTTGACACTCCTCCAGTTCAAGATAGGATGCACTGAAATGTGACAATTCTAGGCAAAAATAGACAAGAAAGCAGTCAGACTATGATACTAGCTCCACCACGCCCACGGTCTTGACATTAAGCATGGAGATTATTTTCCTCACATTCAGTATGTAGATCCTAATTTATACACCACAGATATAATAATCCAAATCCCTTCATGATACAAAATAATTATTTACTACGAGCCACTGATTCATTATCAAACCAGATGCTAAATATCAACAGTGCTCCAAGATACTGGTGATTCAGTACTGAGATGATATGGATGTCAGTGACCACTTATAGCAATGTTTTCACATAGTGAGGTGCCATGAAGAGTCACAGAAACCTACAATTTGCTCTTACAGCCAGGATATTTTGAAAATAATTTATGTTTCCGTTGCAAACTGAGTCAGATGAAGCCTGGCAGGTCCACAATTGATCCAATCCCAGTCTGGGGCACTGAATTACAGAGACCACAGGCGGGAGCAGGCATGTATGAGTTTCTGAACGTAACTTACCTTTGTTTTATTGAAACAGGCATTTCAGTAAGTTAATTAACATATCTGTAAGAATAATAATAATAATAATAATAATAATAATAATAATAATAATAATAATAATATGCTGAATAACAGTAACAAGTTGATGACTTGATAATTCCTACAAATTCAGCATGTATTTTAGTTAGTTTTCAGCTGGTTAAGAAGATGTCTGTACATATAAACATCAAAATGAGAGTTTATCTTGATACTTTTCTAATGCACACTAATGAACAAGCAGTTTGCATTGCACTTCAAATTCTCAAATGTATAAAGTTATTTCCATTTTTATAGAGTCTGTTTTAGACCATAGCTGAAAAAGGTCTTTGGACCAGCCTTCGTACACCACACTAAATTGTCAATAAAGAGATAAATAAAACCTTCACAGTTCCGGTTGCATTACAGTATAAAATCAGGCAATACACAATTAGACCTACAACCCAATCCCTAACAAAAACAAGGGGATGCCCTGAAAAAATTCTATAAAGTCACTCTGTCATTCCTGCTTGGACCATTGTCCCAAAAAACATTCTCTTAGTGTCTCATGTCATTAGTATTTCATGTGTCTTCTAGTTCTCAACTCTTCTCACTTTACCCACAAGTACATTCTTTGCTACTATCAGTCCTCCTTTTGCTTCAACTTTTCATATTAGTCATAGGTGACTCTATAGTCAGGCACACTGATGTCCCTCTCACCAGGCTGAACAAGGAGAAAATTACATTCAGCTGCCTGTCAGGTGCCAGGATCCGCCACATAACACATGCACTTAAGTCACTCCACAACAAGTACAAATATGATTTTCATTGTCCATGTTGGAGTGAATGACTTCAGACGTACCTCCCTGAACTACATGAAAAGAGACATGGAAGAGCTCTCGGATCATGTGGCCCAGGCAGGTATGACCCTAGCCCTGAGTAGCATCCTGCCTTTGCCCAGAATGATACCACAGTATAAGGACAAAATGATTGACTTCAGCAATTGGCTAAGCTTCTGGTGTTATTCAAAGGGGATCCAGTATCTGTCTGCCTGGGACAACATGATCGACAAACCACGATGCTTTGCCAGAGATAGTCTGCACCTGTCACCCCTGGGATTCAGGTTACTAGCTAAAGCTCTTGCCACTCCTATAGTGCCCTTTTTAGGCAAGGTTCAAAGGACAAAACCACCACCATAACAGGTACAAACATGCAAAATCTGGAGATAATGCTACTCAATGCTAGAAGTTTAAACCTCAAAATGCACTCTCTCGAGGCACTCCCAAAAATGGAGAACATCGATATCTGTGCAGTAGCTGAGACCTGGTTTAAGGCCCCAGAGAGCAACCCTACAATATTAGGCTACAACTCTTGCCACACTTTTCAACCACCAAACCAAGAACAAAACACTAAAGGTGGAGGAGTGTCCATATTCACCAAGAATATTCACACCTCCAGGTTAGTTGCCCAACACAATGCATCTGAAATTCTCCAGGTACAACTAACACTAGGTAAGCCTGCAATCCAAATTGTAGCTTGCTATAGATCCCCCACCATGCCCCAAGATTATCACTACACCTTTCTAAATGTACTAGAAAATATTAAGATACAACCAAATACCCTAATAGTGGGTGATTTCAACTACCCTGCCATTAACTGGGAAAACTACTCGGGCAGTAACACCTTTTCCCAATGGTTCTTGGAATTCATAAATTCCAACGCCCTGAATCAACTAATCCATTGTCCCTCTAGGGGCCCCAATACCCTAGACCTGGTCATTACCAACATGGGAGATAGATGCTCCACACCATTGGTCACCCCATCATTGGTCAGGTCTGACCATAAGCTAATCACTCTTGACATCCACATCCCACCCCCACCCCCAGTAAGGAAATCTCCGTAAAAAAACTTCTTCAAAGCTAACTTCATGCTACTTAAGTCAGAAGTGACAAACTTCATGACACCCATGTAGATGGGAGCTGAAATTTCGACTTCTGAATCCTACACTAAGGCACTGTACGAGCACATCCACTTGTGCATGAATTGTGCCATCCTAAATAGAACCAAGACACTCTACTCCAAAAAACGGAAGCCAGTCTGGTGGTCCCCTGCCATAAACAAACTATACAACAGAAGGAAGAAACTGTTGCAGAAAAGAGGAAAATCCCAGGATGCAAAAAACTCCCTTACCAGCCTCAGTAAGAAGCTGAGATTCCCTCATAAAATCTTCCAAAGCTAGTTACAAAAATAAAATTGCCAAAGATTCCAATGACAACCACAAGGCATTCTATAGTTATGTCAAGAATCTAAATGGCAATGCTCAGATTTGCTCTGAGCTACAACAGAATGGAATTAAATATACTGATCCCAAGGATATTGCCAATATCCTGGCAGATCAATTTAGTGCCAACTTCACCCCCTCTCTCCCTCTAAAGGGCCCATGTCAATACTAAAAGATAACCAAATTCTGGTAATCATTGCCACACAGGTAGAAACCGCACTCTCCAAAGCTAAGAATACAGCATCCATGGGACCAGATGACATCCCGGGCTGTGTACTACATGAACTAGAAAATGAACTGGCACCTCACCTAAGTGTCATGTTTAATCATACCCCCACCTCAGGCTTTGTGCCCACTGAGTGGTGCACAGCTGCAGTTATTCCACTCCACAAGGAGGGGATCCACCTTGGATCCAGGGAGCTATCATCCCATCAGTCTGACAAGCCTGATCTGCAAGGGCATGGAACGCATTATCATGAAACTTATAAACAAAGACATTGGTAACCTTCAAACACTGGACTACACCCAGTCTGAGTTTGTGAATGGTCGATCCTGTCTCCTAAACCTGATTGACTTCTCTGAATCAGTCTCCAGAGCTGTGGACGAGGGTAAGGTGGTCCACACAGCCTATATGGACCTCGCCAATGCCTTCTTCATCATCCCCCACTCTGGAATCATAGATAAACTTACTATGTTGGGCATAAATCCCTACATTTACTCAATGGGTTGCCAACTGGCTTACTGACAGAACCCAGACTGTAAAAGTAGCCAACTCCAAATCCAGCTCCACACAAGTGACAAGTGGGGTACTTCAGGGTTCAGTCCTGGGACCGCTCTTGTTTGGCATCTACTTCTCTGAAATACAGGCCAACAATAAGGGACTCTGGCTAACAAGGTTCACAGATGACTGCAAACTGGGAGCCTCTATTGAGTCCTCAAATGATGTGGATATTCTACAAAAGGGCCTTACAGAAACAGATGCTTGGTGCCAGAGCCATGGGCTCATGCTTAATGTCAAAAAATGTATAGTTATCCCCTTTGGGAAAAACCATGTACCCATGAATTACCACATAGGTGGCAGTGCACAAAACACTGAAAGTGTGATGAGAGACTTAGGGACACAGGTGGACAATGGTCTCACCTTCGATAACCACATTGCCACAACAGTCAGGAAATTCTTTTATGTGGCACACCTCATCACTAAGGGATTTTCTTCCAGAAAAATGGAGGTCATTGTCCCACTGTACTCATCCCTCATTAGACCCATTATAGAGTACTATGCCTCATTTGGTATGTACCTTACAAGACATCTGCAACAGCTGGAAAAGCCACAGAAATACCTCACTAAAAAATTCACAGCCCTAAAGCAGATGCCCTATGCTGACCCTCTAAAAAAAATTCCAGCTATACTCTGTGGCATATCGTCTACTCAGAGGTGATCTCTGCTTAACATACAAGGCCATATCAAACCCTGAGCTGTTGGACATGCTCCACTTAAAGAAATCCCAATCCTGCTGAGCCACATGCTCCAGGGATCTAAACCTTGTCATCACAATGAATAAAACATGCTGGATGGATAAGTGCCTGATGCAGAGACTCCCCATACTCTGGAATAGACTGCCGATACATGTCAAGCAGAGTGCCTCCTTGGCCCTCTTCAAAAAGAACCATGACGATTGGATGGGAGAATGGGAGATAGGAAATTCACCCAGGGGGCACGTCAGTCACTCTGCTAGACAGGGTTCCAGGGAAGTAAATATTGTGGGAAGAAATATCCAGGGAATTGTTAGGGCTAGGCTTGTATAGGACCTAGGGCCAAAAGCCTAGTACCAACCAATGAACCTAGGAAGGCTATAAATGTTTCTGACAGCTAACCAATGTCGCTTGTTATGTGAAGATTCTGTTGAAGGCTGTGAATGTTTCAGACAGCTAACTGGTGTTACCCATTATGGGAAGAAGCTGTTGACGGCTCTGAATGTTTCAGACAGGTAAGTGATGTTACCTGTTATGGGAAGAGGCTGTTGAAAGCTATGAATGTTTCAGATACCTAATTGATTTTACCTGTTATGGGAAGATGCTGTTGAAGGTTATGAATGTTTCAGACAGTAACGGATGATACCTGTTATGCATAGATGGTGTTGAAGGCTATGAATGTTTCAAACAGCTAAATGACATTACTTGTTATGGGAAGATGTTGTTGAAGGCTATGAATGTTTCAAACAGCTAAGTGATGTTACTTGTTATGGGAAGAGGCTGTTGAAAGCTATGAATGTTTCAGACAGCTAACTGACGTTGCCTGTTATGGGAAGAAACTGTTGAAGGATATAAATGTTTCACACAGCACACTGACGTTATCTGTTATGGGAAGATGCTGTTGAAGACTATGAATGTTTCAGACAGCTAACTGATGTTACCTGTTATGCTAAGATTCTGCTGAAGGCTATGAATGTTTCAGACAGCTACCTAATGTTACCTGTTAATGGGAAGTTTCTGTTGAAGGTGATGAATGTTTCAGACAGCTAACTGATGTTACCTGTTATGGGAAGATGCTGTTGAAGACTATGAATGTTTCAGACAGCTAACTGATGTTACCTGTTATGCTAAGATTCTGCTGAAGGCTATGAATGTTTCAGACAGATAACTGACATTTCCTGTTATGGGAAGGATGCTGTTGAAGTCCATGAATGTTTTAGACAGCTAACTGACATTGCCTGTTATGGAAAGATGCTGTTGAAAACAATGAATGTTTCAGACAGCTAACTCACGTAAAAGGCTATTGAATTATATGAATATTCATAGGGTCATAGGTAGGTACTAGGCTATTGGCCCTAGGGCCCATATAAACCTAGCCAAAAAAGTACCCTGGCTTTCGCCACCCATGAAAATTATTTTCCTGTGCCCCTGTCGAGTAGAGCCACAGAAGTGATCCCTGGGGTGAATTTCCTATTTCCCATCCAGTCATCAAGATTTTTCTTGAAGAGTGCTAATGAGGAGCTCTGTTTGACATAGATAGGTAGTCTGTTCCAGAGTATGGGAAGTCTCTGGGACAGGAATCTATCCCTCCTGCATGTTCTGTTTATTGTGGTGACAAGGTTTAGGTCCCTGCAGAGTATAGCTCGGAGGGATTGGGATTTCTTTAAGTGGAGCATGACCAACAGCTCTGGGTTTGACATAGCTTTGCATGTTAGGCAGAGATCGCCTCTGAGTAGGCGATATGTGACAGAGTAAAGCTGGAGTTTTTTGAGACGGTCTGCATAGGGCATCTGTTTGAGGCCAGTAATCATCTTTGTGAGGTATTTCTGTGGCCTCTTCAGTTGTTGTAGATGTCTTGTGAGGTGCATACCAAAAGGGGAGCTTACTCTATAATGGGTCTAATGAGTGATGAGTAGAGGGGAACAATGACCTCTTTTTTTCTGGATGAGAAACCTTTTGTGATGAGGTGTGCCACATAGAAGGATTTCCTGACCACTGTGGCGATGTGATTATCAAAGGAGAGACTACTGTCCACCTGTGTCCCAAGGTCTCTTATCACACTTTCAGTGTTAAGTAGACTACCACCTATGTGGTAGTTCATGGGTACAGAGTTCTTACCAAAGGGGATGACAATGTACTTTTTGGCATTGAGCTTTAGGCCATGGCTTTGACACCAGGCATCTGTCTCAGTGAGTCCCTTTTGTGGGATGTCCACATCGTTAGGAGTTTCAATTATGGCTCCTAGTTTGCAGTCATCTGCAAACTTCTTTAGCCAAAGATCTTCTGTGTTAGCCTGTACTTCAGAGAAGTAGATACCAAACAGGAGAGGACCCAGGACTGAACCCTGAGGTACTCCACTTGTCACTGGTCTGAAGTCGGATTTGGAGTCCGCTACTTTCACAGTGTGGGTTCTGTCTGTGAGCCATTTGGCAATCCATCTTGTGACATAGGGATTTATACCCAGTTTAGTGAGTTTATCTATAATTCCAGAGTGGGGGATGGTGTCAAAAGCCTTGGCGAGATCTAGATATCTACTTTCTATGTCTGATCTAGTTTCAGACAGCTAACCGATGTTACCTGTTATGAGAAGAGGCTGTTGAATGCTATCAATGTTTCAGACAGGTAAGTGATGTTACCTGTTATGGGAAGAGGCTGCTGAGGGATATAAATGCTTCAGACAGCTAACTGACCTTATCTGTTATGAGAAGATGCTGTTGAAGGCCATGAGTGTTTCAGACAGCTAACTGATGTTATCGGTAATGGGAAGAGACTCTTGAAGGCTATGAATGTTTCAGACAGCTAACTGATGTTACCTGTTATGGGAAGATGCTTTTCAAGGCTATGAACATTTCAGACACCTAAGTGACGTTACCCTTATGGGAAGATGCTCTTGACAGCTATGAATGCTTCAGACAGTTAACTGACGTTACCCTGTTATGGGAAGATGGTGTTGAAGGCTATGAACATTTCACACAGCTAACTGATGTTAGCTGTTATGGGAAGATGCTGTTGAAGGCTATAAAGGTTTCAGACAGCTAAATGACATCACCTGTTATGGGAAGATTCTGTTGAAAGGTATGAATATTTCCGACAGCAAACTGACATTGCCTGTTATGGGAAGATGCTGTTGAAGGACATGAATGTTTCAGACAGCTAACTGACGTTACCTGCTATGGGAAGGATGCTGTTGAAGGCCATGAATGTTTCACACAGCTAACTGACATTACCTGCTATGGGAAGATGCTGTTGAAGGCTATGAATGTTTCAGACAGCTAACTGATGTAAAAGGCTTTTGAATGCTATGAATGTTTTAGACAGGTAAGTGATGTTAGCTGTTACGGAAAGAGGTTGTTGAAAGCTATGAATGTTTCAGACAGCTAACTGATGTCACCCTTTATGGGAAGATTCTTTTGAAGGCTATGAATATTTCTGACAGCAAACTGACATTGCCTGTTATGAGAAGATGCTGTTGAAGGATATGAATGTTTCACATAGCAAACTGACATTACCAGTTATGGGAAGGATGTTGTTGAAGGATATGAATGTTTCAGACAGCACACTGATGTTACATGTTATGGAAAGATGCTGGTGAATGCCATGAGTGTTTCAGACAGCTAACTGATGTTATCGGTAATGGGAATAGGTTCTTGAAGGCTATGAATATTTCAGACAGAAAACTGATGTTACCTGTTATAAGAGGCTGTCGGATGCTATGAATGTTTCAGACAGATAACTGATGTTACCTGTTATAGGAAGAGGCTGCTGAGGGGTATAAATGCTTCAGACAGCTAACTGACCTTATCTGTTATGGAAAGATGCTGTTGAAGGCTATGAACATTTCAAACACCTATCATACGTTACCCGTTATGGGAAGATGCTGTTGACAGCTATGAATGTTTTAGACAGTTAACTGACGTTAGCTGTTATGGGAAGATTCTGTTGAAGGGTGTGAATATTTCCGACAGGAAACTGACATTGCCTGTTATGGGAAGATTCTGTTGAAGGCTGTGAATGTTTCAAACAGCACATTGACATTACCAGATGTTCATCGTGGTTCACTGTTGCAGTCATTACTGTAGGGTTCTTCCTGCTGGCAGCAGCCCTCGATCGGCCAGAGTCCCAAAGTCGGGTCCGACGTAGGCTGAAGTCGCTCCTTCCCTGACGTCAGTGCACGAGGGGTATAAAGGCCTCAGCCGACGCCATTTTCCCCAGTCTTTCTTGCCATGCGGTGCCCGTAGCAAAGCAGTTCGCAAGTGCCGGTCAGCCGACTCCTGTTTACTTTTGGTGACTTTTGTATCAAAGACTTCTTATTTTAAGCTAAGTACCCCGTTGGGGAAACCTTTTTCTTGCTCCAGTCCAATGTCAGAAAAAGTTAATAACTGTATTTCTTGTGGGAAGCAAATACCTCATAAGGATTTTCACTCTTGCTGTATACCTTGCCTTGGCCCTGACCACGACGTAGCTAATTGTAGGTTTTGTGCTAGATTTAACCAACGCACTATTAGGCGTAGGTACGATTTTGCCTTCCATTATTTTGGAAAAAGATTTAATTACAATATGTCGTCGGATTCTTATCCGGCTACCGGAGTGTATAAGAGGCGCAAGGATAAAGACAGGCCTCCGAGGTCCAAAGCGGATAGCATTATTCAACCAGAGCCAGTTGCCAGTTCGTCTGTCATCAGTGAGGCGCTTTCGCAGCCCCTGTCGTCTGCCACTTTTGAACCGGTTGCCTGTACTGACTCCCACGAGGAGTCGATGGGGCCTTCAGAATTTCCAGGGACTGGACCTTCGGATAATGCTCTCTCAGATGGGTCCGGAGCCGCTGTGCAGGCACCGGCTTCTGAGGGAGTTTTCAGGCCTACACAGCTTCATGTAAAGATGGCTTCAGTTTTGCAGTCAAAGACAAAGACAAAGACTAAGGCTCCAGCAAAGACAAAGCAGCAAGCACAGGCACCTTCTTATCAGGGCCCTAGACCTCAAAGGCAGATGCTTAAAATGGCTGAAGACCTGTTCAGGGGTTCCCATCCCCCTCCTGACAAGAGACCTAGGCTAGAGCCAGATTATGATTCCTCAGATCAAGTTTCAATTTCTTCTGCTTCTTCCTCTGAGCAGGATTATTCCTTCCCTCCTTATGAGGATTCTGATGCTGAAGAATCCCTTCCTTCAGCCTCTCCTCCTGAGGATTATTCATTTGGGGAAACTTTGCATGACATGAGAGAGCATTTTCACTGGGAAGGGCAGGAATACTCTGAATCCAAGAAAAGGCTTAGGGATTTTCTTCTGCTCCCACAGCATAGGCCCCTGGCTATTCCCCCTGTATTGGACATTGTGGATGATGTTTTTACAGAGGCGTCTCTCTCTCTCTCTCTCTCTCTCTCTCCTGATTCTTTTCCTCCTGCTCCTGTCAAACCGGATAGGTATTATAGGGTTTCAGATTCTCACAAATGCCTTTTTAAGAACCCTTCAGCTGATCCAGAAACTATCTCTCAGGGCCCTAAGGGTGTTAAAGCGGCCTCTGCTAAGAATCCTATTCCCTCTTACCAAGGGTCCAGAGCCTTGGAAAGATGGGGCAAAAAAATGGGGCAAAAAAATGTATACTTCTGCTACATTGTCTATTAGAGCTTTGAATTGTCAATTTCATATGTTGAAATATCAGCAATACCTTTTGTCTGTGTTAAAACAAAAGATGTCTGCTGTTTCTGGTGGTGCATAAAATAAGGAGTTACAGGATTTATTGCATGCTACTGAGCAGGTGGGTAAGCATACCCTGCACTGTGGTTTTGATTCTTTGGAGGCTTCTTGCAGGGCTGCAGCAACTGGCACAGTTATTAGAAGGCATGCTTGGTTAAAGGAGCAAAGTTTGCCGGAGCAGGTTAAGGCAAAACTTTTAGATGCCCTTTTGCAGCACAATGTTTTGTTTGGGGCCAAAGCTGAGGAGGTATTGAAGAAAATGGAAGACAAAGCCACACAGTTAAAGATTTTCTACAGGTACAACCCCCTAGATTAAGCAGGAACTGGCCAGCTAAACCTTGGTCCTTTCCAAGCTCAGACAGACCTCACAGAGGCAGATACAGGCATTCCAGAGGTAGAGGACAGGTACAGCCCCCTTTCAGAAATAAGCAGTGGAGTGCCCCCTCTCTCAAGGGAGGAGAAGATGGGTCACAACCTTACAGGAAACAGTCATTATGACTCTCCCTTACTAGCTCCAGGGGCTCCCCTCCTGGATGCGCCTTTGGGAGGAAAAATCTCTCTTTTTTTATCACAATTGGAGCCGTATAACCCAAGACAAATGGGTTCTGGACATAGTTTCAAGGGGTTACAAGTTTCATTTCCATACCTTGCCAAAACCAAATGGATGGCCAGATCTGCCAAAGCATCAATGGGCAGAGGCACAACGACAAGTTCAGTCCCTCATGGCTATGAGGGCCATAGGATTGGTACCAATTTCAGAAATGGGGCAAGGGTTTTATTCAAGACTTTTCCTGGTTCCCAGGAAGGAAAACACATGGAGACCAATCCTGGACCTTTCTGTATTAAACACCTTCCTAGAAATACCAAAATTCAAGATGCTCACTCTGCAGCAGCTGCTGCCTATGCTGAGCAAGAACGCTTGGATGGTGACTTTGGACTTGAAAGAAGCTTACCTGCATATTCCCATAAGGCAAGAGTGCAGAAGGTACCAGAGATTCAAAGTGGGCTCGAAGCATTACCAGTTCTCTGTGCTGCCCTTTGGCTTATCTACTGTGCCCAGGGTCTTTACAAAGTGCCTGGCACCAGTAATGGCATTTTGCAGACAGAAGGGAATTCAAATATACCCTTATCTGGATGATTGTCTCATTCAAGCGGACAACAAGGAGACTTTACTTCAGCATCTGGCTTTTGTGCAGCATCTTCTCCGGTGCCTAGGGTTCACAGTGAACCTAAACAAATCAAACCTGGTGCCCACACAACAGATTACTTTCCTGGGTGCTCTTCTGAGCACTACAACCCAGATGGATTTCTTGACACCAGACAAAAAGTGTAACTGGCTTCTTCTTTCAAAAACCTAGCTTCAATGAGTCAGCTAACTGCAAGAAAAATTCTGCAGGCTTTGGGTTACATGGCATCCTGCATTCTGTTAATACCATATGCAAGACAGCATATGAGGAAGATACAGTGGTACCTCAAGAGTGCATGGTCTCAGCATTGCCACAGTTTGGAAACAGTGATCACAATTTTGCCTTGTCTCTGACAGGAGTTTCTTTGGTGGGCCGAGGCCTGTCTCCAGAACAAGGGGAAGCCTTTCTGTCCCACTCCAGCCAATCAAGTCATAATGATGGATGCTTCGGACTATGCATGGGGAGCCCACATCCAAGGGAGATGTCTTCAGGGTGCCTGGACAGAGGACCAAATGCACCTGTACATAAATTTGAAGGAGATGCTAGCTGTACAGAATGCCCTAACAGCCTTCAAGGATCTTATTCTACTGGGGCAATTACTGATAAAGACAGACAACACTACAGTGATGTGGTACATAAACAAGCAGGGAGGCTCTCACTCTTACCCCCTGTGCAGTTTTGCCATGACTCTGTGGAACACAGCACTGGCCAGCAAGGTAGACTTACAAGCTCAATTTCTGCCAGGAAAGAACAACACTCTGGCAGACAGTCTAAGCAGAAACTTTTCAGATCCACATGAATGGATGTTGGATGTTCGGATATTCAGGATGATAACAGAGGCATGGGGGTGCCCGGACATAGATCTTTTTGCATCCCCCCAAAACCATCAACTTCAAACATTCTGCACGAGGACCTACCACAAACTAGCATGGAAAGTGGATACCCTTTCATTCAGTTGGAAATGCCTCTCAGTATATGCTTTTCCTCCTTTGCCTCTTCTACCACGGGTACTTCTGAAGATCATACAGGAATCTAGCAGCCTGGCGGATCCAGGGTCTTTAAACAGCTCTACCCTTACCAAACAGGTAATGGATGTAATCCTTGAAGCTAGAAGGCCCAGCACCAGGAAATCTTATGCAGGTAAATGGAAAAGATTTTGCTCCTGGAATCAGGCCCAGGGTTTTGATTCTGCAGTTCCAAACATTCCTCTGATTTTACAATACCTAACAGAGATGTTACATAAGGGCCTATCTTTTTCATCTATCAAAATTCATGCTTCTGCTATTTCTGCACACTACAATACGAATCCCCCAATCTTTTCTCATCCGTTACTTAAACAATATCTCAGAGGGGCAAAGAATATAAGGCCCCCTATAAGAGCACCAGTTCCCACTTGGGATCTCAACTTTGTTTTGGAAAAGTTAACTTTGTCTCATTTTGAACCTGCAGCTTCCACAGATTTAAAGTTTTTATCATGCAAAACTGCTTTTCTTTTAGCTATAGCCTCTGCCAGAAGAGTTTCGGAATTACAAGCACTCGTGGCTGTGAAACCCTTCCTTATTTTTCATCAGGACAGGGTGTCCTTGAGAACTAACCCCACCTTTATGCCTAAGGTGGTTTCAAAAGTAGCCTTGAATCAGACTATTCATTTACCTACCTTTTATCCTAATCCTCAAAGTGAAGAGGAGAGAATTTTGCATTCTTTAGATATACACAGGTAGCTTCATTTTTACCTGGACAGGACCAAGATTTTCAGGAAATCTGACCAATTGTTTGTAGCTTATGCTTCTACTTCACAGGGGAGAGCAATCACTAAACAACCTATTTCTAAGTGGATTGCC
The DNA here is from genome assembly GCF_019279795.1 of Protopterus annectens. Lineage (NCBI taxonomy): Eukaryota > Metazoa > Chordata > Ceratodontiformes > Protopteridae > Protopterus > Protopterus annectens. Next base: position 1,553,004,139 of record NC_056746.1, on the reverse strand, counting down.
CACTGCATCAAGTTCTGTTACTCTCATCATGGCAAACCAGTTCCTGTTAATGTTAGAACACATTCTACCAGAGCTACTGCTACTTCAGCAGCTTTTCTTAGTGGAGTTCCTACCAAGGAAATCTTAGAAGCTGCAACTTGGAGTTCTGTGCATACTTTTTCTAAGCACTACAACCTCCCTCTCTATTCTAAATCTAGGGCAGGCTTTGCCTCTGCAGTCCTGCAGGGTTTTGTAGCCGCCCCTTCTGTTTCGTCTCCAGCCACCCTTTCTTAGCTTTGGGATTCAACCCTACAGTAATAACTGCAACAGTGAACCACGATGAACATAGTACAGTTGTGTACTCTTACCATAAATGTAGATGTTCGAGTATGTTCACTGTTGCAGTCTGGGTTACCCTCCCTCCTATCCCCTCTTTTGTTGTTCTTTGAGTACTGTCTGTGTCTCCTTGGCACTACTCTTTCTCTGAGGTATGTTTGCTGGTGAAATTTGGGAATGTTCTAGTTTGATGTTTGCTTATTCTTCTGATTAAGTTTTTGGCCTTTATTTTTGGGGCACCTGACATCTGGGGCAAGAAAAACTGGGGAAAATGGCATCGGCTGAGGCCTTTATACCCCTGGCGCACTGACGTCAGGGAAGGAGCGACTTCAGCCGACATCGGACCTGACTTTGGGACTCTGGCCGATCAAGAGCTGCTGCTAGCAGGAAGAACCCTGCAGTAATGACTGCAATAGTGAACATACTTGAACATCTACATTTATGGTAAGAGTACACAACTGTACTTTATGGGAACGATGCTGTTGAAGTCCATGAATGTTTCAGACAGCTAACTGATGTTAAAGGTAATGGGATGAGGATCTTGAAGGCTATGAATGTTTCAGTCAACTGATATTAACCGTTATGCGAAGATGGTGTTGAAGGCTATGAACATTTCAGACAGCTAAATGACATTACCTGTTATGGGAAGATGCTGTTGAAAGCCATGAATGTTTCACATAGCAAACTGACATTACATGTTATGGGAAGATGATGTTGAATGCTGTGAATGTTTCAGACAGCTAACTGATGTAAAAGGCTTTTGAATGATATGAATGTTTCAGACAGCTAACTGACATTACCTGTTATGGGAAGTTGCTGTTCAAGGCTATGAATGTTTCAGACAACTAACTGATACCTGTTATGGGAAGATACTGTTGAAGGCTATGAATGTTTCAGACAGCTAACTGATGTTACCTGTTATGGGAAGATGCTGTTGAAGTCTATGAATGTTTCAGACAGCTAACTGATGTTACCTGTTAGGGGAAGATGCTGTTGAAGTCTATGAATGTTTCACAAAGATAACTGTCATTACCTGTTATGGAAAGATGCTGTTGAAGACTATGAATGTATTAGACAGTTAAATGACATTACCTGTTATGGGAAGATGCTTTTGAAGGCTATGAGCATTTCAGACACCTAACTGATGTTACCCATTATGGGAAGATGCTGTTGACAGCTATGAATGTTTCAGACAGTTAACTGATGTTACCCGTTATGGGATGATGGTTTTGAAGGCTATGAATGTTTCACAGTTCTAACTGATGTTACCCATTATGGAAAGGATGCTTTTGAATGCCATGAGTGTTTCAGACAGCTAAATGATGTTACCCATTATGGGAAGATGCTGTTGACAGCTATGAATGTTTCAGACAATTAACTGACATTACCCATTATGGGAAGATGGTGTTGAAGGCTATGAACGTTTCACACAGCTAGCTGACTTTAGCTGTTATGTGAAGATGCTGTTGAAGGGTATAAACATTTCAGACAGCTAAATGATGTTACCTGTTATGGGAAGATTCTGTTGAAGGCTATGAATATTTCTGACAGCAACCTGACATTGCCTGTTATGGGAAGATGCTGTTGAAGGATATGAATGTTTCACACAGCTAACTGACGTTACCAGTTATGGGAAGAATGCTGTTGAAGGATATGAATGTTTCAGGCAGCACACTGATGTTACCACTTATGGGAAGGATGCTGTTGAAAGCCATGAATGTTTCACATGGCAAACTTACGTTACCTGTTTGGGGAAGATGCTGGTGAATGCCATGAGTGTTTCAGACAGCTAACTGACATTTCCTGTTATGGGAAGAGGCTGTTGAAGGCTATGAATGTTTCAGACAGCTAACTGATGTAACCTGTTATGGGATGAGGCTTTTGAAGGGTATGAATGTTTCACACAGCTAACTGATGTTACCTGTTATGGGAAGATGCTGTTGAAGGATATGAATGTTTCACACAGCTAACTGACGTTACCTGTTATGGGAAGATGGTGTTGAAGGATATGAATGTTTCACATAGCTAACTGATGTTACCTGTTATGGGAAGATACTGTTGAAGGCTATGAATGTTTCAGACAGCTAACTGACAATACTCTTATGGGAAGATGCTTTTGAAGGATCTGAAAGTTTCAGACAGCTGTCTGATGTAGAAAGCTTTTGAATGCTATGAATGTTTCAGACAGCTAACTGATGTTACTTGTTATGAGAAGAGGCTGTTAAATGCTATGAATATTTCAGACAGATAACTGATGTTGCCTGTTATTGGAAGAGGTTGTTCAAGGGTATGAATGTTTTGTAGGTTCATAGGTTCATAGGTAGGTACTAGGCTATTGGCCCACAGGCCTAAGTAAGCCTAGCCAACAAGGTTCCCTGGCTTCCACCAGCCAAGAAAGTTATTTTCCTGTGCCCCTGTCGAGCAGAGCCACAGAATTGATCCCAGGGTGTATTTGCTTTTTCCCATCTACTCATCAAGATTTTTCTTGAAAAGTATTAATTAGGAACTTTGCTTGACATTGATGGGTAGCTTGTTCCAGAGTATGGGAAGTCTTTGGGACAGGAATCTATCTCTCCAGCATGGCCTGTTTATTGTGGTGACAAGGTTTAGGTCCCTAGAGCATGTAGCTTGGAGGAATTGGGATTTCTTTAGGTGCAGCATATCCAGCACTCTGGTTTTCTGTGCTTGTTCCTGAACTGCTGTAATCTGCTCTCTTTGACCATCTCTGGAATTGGAGCTACTTGGGTTTTTTTCCCTGATGTCTTCATTCTACATCTGTCTCAATGTGCATCCTACTAACTATCTCAGTCACTTCATCTCTATCACCATCACTTCCTCAAATGCTCTGCTTTCACTGCCTAAGTTTCTGTACCATACAGTAGCACTGGTCACACCACTGCTTTGTACACCCTCCTTTGCAGCTTCTTTGGCATTCCTCCATCACACACTACCCTTGATACTCTGCAAGTTGGCTTCAGACCCTCTGAGTCTAGCTTTGACCTCCTCATTCAGATGTCACTTTTCCCCAATCACTCCTCCCAGATCATTGAAGCTGCTGATCTGCTCCATTATTTTCCCTTCTAAATCAGTTTTTAGCTTCTTCTGATTTCCCCCATTACACCAGTCTTATCTTTATTCAGAGTCATCCTGGGTGCCTTCTGCTTTGCATTCCATTCCCCTATCATTTGCCAAAGTTCTTGTTCAGAGTCTGCTTGTAATGCCACATGATCTGCATAAAACAATTTGTAGATCTGTCCCCTCTGACCTGCTTGTTAATGTAGTTCTTCACCAGAATGAACAGTAGTGGGCTCAGAGCTGAACCCTGATACACAGCCACTCCTACTGGGAACTGCTCTGTAGATCTGAACATCATTCATGTTTGAATCATTGGATCCTAATGCATAGTTTTCACTAATTCTACCAATGTTTCAGGGAGTTTTAAACCATCACAGAACTGTACAAATCAGTTTTCTTGGCACCTTGTCATATGCTTTCTCAAAGTCTAAGAATGCCCAGTTTGTTCATCTCTAGCTTCTTCTCAACTGCCTGTCTCACTACAAGCATCAATACAGCATTGTGCTTCATTCTGATCTGAATCCAAACTGCTCATCTTCCATCTTGCTTTATACTACTCTATGTATTTATCAGTTACACTGTCAAGAACGTTCATGGAATGTGACAGGAGTCTGATACCTCTATATTACTCACAGCTGGAAATGTCTGCTTTGTTCTTGCACACTGGCAATAGAATGCTTATTCTTCATTCATCTATGATACACTTTTCTCTCCATACTGCTATGAGTATGGTCTGGAACCATTTCACCCCAAACTTACCCAACATTTTGATCATATCTGCTGGGACCTTGTCTGAGCCTACTGCTTTTCCCCAACTTCATTTTCCTTAGTGCTGTTCTTTCTTCTTCTAGGGTGGGCTTCACCTCTTTTTTCATTGTAGGCTGTGTCGGGGGCAGTACAGCTTCTGTGGGGTTTTCTTCATTCAGAAGGTGCTAAAGTACTCCTTCTGTTTGCCTTTGATGTTTTGTGGACTAGGAAGAAGTCAATGAATTGCATGTTGGCCACTCTTGTATGTAATCTTGTGACTGTCTCTATTGCTGGAAGCCAAGTGTTGGCCATCATCAAGCCATTTGCATGATATATGTCTAGAATGGCCACTCTTTCTTTATTCCTATTTCCCCACCCATGTGGACCCAGGCAGTCCTCATATCCTGTTATGTCTGTCCTGATTTTTGCATTCAGGTTCCCTATTATAAAATCAACTTGTTATCCTGCCTTTACAAGTATATCCTGCAACTGCTGCCTGAATGCACTCTTTTCTTCACTTCTTTGCACCATAACTGTGGTGTGGGGCATAGACTGAGATTACAAACAGTGCCCTTTTTTATACTAGAGTCTGTTTGCCTTGAGTCTGCTACTTCTTATTACATGCCTCATTGTCTTCTGAAACCTTTCCCTCATCAAAATCACCTCAAAATCTCTAGCCTGTCTTCCCCTTAAGTAGTAGATTCTAGATCAAAAGCCCACTGGCTTTGCTGCACTGTCCTCCCATCTTGTCTCCTGGATAAAGAGGATGTCTAGCTTCCTCTTTACCATCATGCCATCCACTTTCAAGCTGAGTCCTTTCAGTGAACTTCTATTGAATGTTGCAAATCTTAGTTCATGTTTGACAGACTGATGGGTTTTACATCCAGCTTTTGCTCAGCAGAGATATCCCAGCTAACTCAAAGGAACACCGGACAACCAGTAACTTATCGATCCAAGGCTGCTGTGCTTTACGGTGTGGGGGGTGCATACTAGCCAATAGGGACATATAAACCCTTCCCACTCTTTGCATATGTAGGTGCTAACTGTACAACACTTCCTGCAAATGGTACCGGCTGGAGTCTGTTCTGGTGCTGAGAACTCTGTACTTGGGTATGTTTGAGGTGGACATCAGCACATTTTTGAGAGGTAGGCAGAATCCCACAGTGATACAGGGAGAACATGCAAACACCACACAGGCATTGGCCAGGGGTCAAGATTGAACTTTGGGCCTGACTGGTGAAGACCTTAACCATTATGCAACTGTGTGTGTGTGTGTGTGTGTGTGTGTGTGTGTGTGTGTGTGTGTCTCTCTCTCTCTCTTCTTTCTCTCTATCTTCCTCTCTCTTTCTCCCTCTCTCTCTCTGTATGTATATATATATATATATATATATATATATATATATATATATATATATATATATATATATATATATATATATATATATATATATATATATATATATATATATATATATATATATATAAACATACATATACAGTTTTATCTATGTGCTGTGCTTTTTATGTTGGTCAAACCAGTAGACCTTGGAAACAGAGGATTTTGTTTCATATCAATGCTATTAATTGTAATTGGGAACACAGCCCTCTTTATAACCACATACTTAAATATGAGGGGCATTGTTCACTTTCACACTACTTTTCCAGTAGACCCACATTGATACTCACTGCAATCCTACAAAACTAACAATGTTACTTTTACATATATTCACAGCTGCCTTTCTAACAATCACTTTTTTAATTACTTCATACCCTGGACTATCATCTACCAGATAAAGGTCCAGCCCTTAAAAACCAACACTAGCAATAGATCTCTCTGTTCATCTGACAAACTACTTCTTGATGTCTCTAGAGCCAAAAATACTGTGGGGATGTCTTGTTCTCAAAGCAAATCTCCAAAATCTGGAACTCAGTTCCCCAACCCATTCTTTGTACACCTAACCTCTCCAAATTTAAAATTCTTCATGAAGCTCATTTCACCAAAAACTGGCTTTGGTCCTGCTCAAAACCAGGTTGACCTCTCAATAACTTCTTCCTTAGCAATATAATCCTATTCTATTCCTCACTGTGATGATTGGGGAGAGATAGGCGAAGGCTGCCATCCTAGTCAAATAGAATTTAATACATAATTCTATCATTTGTATAAATAAATGCAAAATACAGGCTTGTGTTTTTAAATGAAAGAAAAACACTGTAAAATGTGAACTTCAAGATTGTTACAACATTGCCCCCTTGCTATAAAGAAAAACTAAGTCAAGCCTTTCAAATTTGTCTTTTGAAATTGAAATGATTTCATGACATTCTTTAAAGTTGGTTCCGGTCAGGCTGGCTGAAGACATTCTGTCTATTGCGTTAACTAAGGACTAATTGCTAGAGTGTATATGTGAAATGCCTTTTAGTGTTGTATTCTCCTGTGCACGTGTTGTTAGCTTGCTAAATAATGCAGTTTCTATTAGCCTGGGAACTCAGAGAAGGTGTGAAGATGATGCAATATGAATACTGGGAAAACCTGTGTCAGCATGATGCAATCTGGGGAGGACCCAGAGACATGTTTGTTAGTGATGTTTTATAAACTATGTATCAAAGAGAGACTAAGGGGCATTTTGATCTTGATATCTAGCTTATCAGCACTTTGCCATGTGCTCACATGTAAGTTTTTAGCACTGTGATTTCTTGTAGGAATAGTTAAAGCTAGTAAAGATTAATTAGGTATTTTTCTTTGAAATCAGACCTGTCCTACTGTATTATTTTAAGTTTCTGTGTGATCTATGAACTCTTAGATATCTCTGTGGTGTAGTAGTTTTGTCTTGTGTCTTAATTATTTATTATTAAATATTTTAAAACCTTCTATCCATGGCTCCTTTGTGTAGAGAAAAGCGATAAAATACATTGCATATTTAGAGAGTTTACTGTCTAAATCCCTCCAAATTAAGCCTTGAGACTTAGTCATACTACCATTGGATATTAATATTGCATGGTAATAATTGGACAGCCTTTTAAGGGCCGTTTAGTGGCTGATATTATTAACTGGGTGGTGGCAGTAATTGCTGCCATATAGTCTGGGTAAAGGGGCACAGTTGGAGAATCTGTGTCAACCTTTCCCAGGAGTGTCTGTGAAGTTGTATAAATACTTATCTCAAAGTGTGTGTGTGTTGTATCAGCTACTTGGCAGGGACATGAAGCACTGGTTGGACAGAGAGGATACTGGAGGTTTTAGCTTTCACAGTTAGGCTAAGATCTGGGCCCTATAGCTGTACCAGTGGGGAGTCTTATTGGGGACCTGGTGAGCAAGAGAGCAGCCAGCCCCAGACTGACTGTGATCTCTGTGTGCACTTAAGGGAAATTGTACTTTACTGTGTGCATTAGTTATCCTTTCCTCTTCTATGAGACAACCTCCCTGGTGTTAGTGGTGAGGATTGAGTCTCCTTGATTGCTGGGCCAGGGCACAGTCGTCTCAAGTGTTTGGCAGTAGTGGGATCTACTTCACATACTAATTGGCTTGTAGTGGTGTGGGGTAGAGAGAATTCCTGTAGCTTATGTACAGTGATCTCTAAAAGTGTTTTGTACTCTAAAACAGCCACCCAGTGTATACTCAAGAGTTCAGATCACAATTGTTGTATTTCTTTTGTTAGCTTAGTGTTAGTTACAGTGAGCAGGCAGCATGTCAGCAGAAGTGTATGGAAAGCTGAAAAGGAGCCAGCTGGCGGAGATGTGCCAGGCTAGGGGACTGGTGCATGGAAACCTGACTAAAGCAGACCTGATTGCAGCCTTGGTTACAGCTGCATCAAAAGCAGCAGCCTGGAGAACAATCAGACTGACAGTGGAGCTACAATATTCTTGGAGAATGGACAGCTCAACTTTTCTGCAGTGGACTTAAAAATCCAGCTGGAACTGAAGAGACTTGAGTTGGAGGTCAGGCATATGGAACTAGAAGTAGCCGAGAAAATGAGGAGTCTACAAGCTGAGGAAAATGAATGGCAGAGGAGGCATGAGAGGGAAATGCTGACTCTTCACCAGAGTCATGGAGGTAATGGGAAAGGGAGTAACCAGACCCCAAAAGCACAAAAGGTCAGTAAATTTCTTCCACAGTTTAAAGAGGGGGATAATTTTGATAGCTTCATTCATATGTTTCAGTGGGTATGTAAACAGTATGAAGTTGACCAAAGGCTCTGGGTACGGTTCCTGACCCCTTTACTCCATTGTAAAGCTGTAACTTCTTTAGCAAAAATGCATGACACTGACTGTTTGATTATACTGCTATAAAAAGTCATTTATTAAAATGTTTTACGCTAACACCTGAAATGTATAGGAAAAAGTTTCTTGAGCATAGACGCAAGGCAGATGAAAATGTATGTGAATATGTTGTTGAACTGAGCACTTATTTTCATAGCTGGGTGAGTGGATGTCAGGTCACCACTTTTGAAGGGCTGGCAGACCTTTTGGTAAGGGAACAAGCCCTTAGCACGTTGCCTGAGGACATGAGGATCTGGTTAGCTGATAAACAGTGTGCTACTTCAGAGGAGTTGGGGAAGAAGGGAGACCTATATCTAGCAAGCAGGGCAGCCCTGCACAGGAAAGGGACCCCTAGTACTGCTCATGGGACTACAGTAACCCACATTGGGCAGCACAGACTGCACCAACAGAATCTGCCAGTAGCAGGGGAAGCCACTAGTCCAGGTACACGTCCAGGAGCTAGGGTTAAATGTTTTGAATGCAATTAGTGGAGCCATGTGGCATACAGGTGTCCACGGAGGCAAGGTGGGGAACCAAAGGTGAGGGAGCCAGTAAGTGGTAAAGACAAAATGCCAACAGTGTGTTGTCTTGAGACAACAGGGGTATGGAACTACCATCCTGTAGATGTCCTGAGAGGGAAGGATTTGGATGAGGCAGTACTGTGTACTTATGCATTTACATGCAGTAAGACTAGGAGACAAACATGTGGGTCTGGTAGCCTGGGGGAGACCCAGATAGACTGCATACTTGCAGCCAGGACTGCTGAGGTGTTTACTTCAGGAAGTGAGCTATGCTGTAGCAGTAAGACTGAATTTGAGCCACAGCTGCTTGTGGGTGCTGATGTTCCCTTGGACAGGGTAACTGCAAAGGTAGAGATGAGTAGTAGTAACCAGGCTGACAGTGAGGCACCGCTGTCAGAGGATGCCAGACTTCCTGTGGAATTGGAGCTGGGAAGGGTTACAAGGAGAGACTTGAGACAGGCTCAGCTCTCAGACCCTACATTGCAAGGCCTAAGGCAGGTAGCTAGGGAGGCACCTGATTCTCAAGGGAAGGGGGAATCTGTATACTAGAACAAAGGGTTACTGTACAGAGAGTAGACCCCTGAGGGAGGGCTAAAAGGTGAGAGAGTGTAGCAGTTGGTAGTGCCTAGAGCTTACCATCTGTCGCTTCTAGCCATCGCCCATGATATTCCCTTTGCAGGTCATATGGGCATAAAAATTACAGAGAGGCATATTATTGGCCTGGGATTTCCAGAGATGTAACAGGGTACTGCAGGACCTGTGAGCAGTGCCAAAAGGTAGGCAAGGCAGGAGACAAGGTGAGAGCTCATCTGATGCCTTTGCCTGTGATTGAGGAGCCATTTCAGAGGGTAGCTATGGATATTGTGGGTCCTCTGAGTACCCCAAGTTCCAAAGGGAAAAAGTATATCCTATTGATTGTAGATTATGCTACACCATACCCTGAGGCAGTGGCTTTGTCCTCCATTGAGGCCAAGAAGGTGGCAAATGCTTTGCTAGAGATTTTCAGCAGGGTAGGTTTCCCAAAGGAAATACTGTCTGACAGAGGTGCCAATTTTATGTCAGACCTGCTGGCTTCTCTGTGGAAGTCCTGTGGGGTGAAGCACATGAAGACCACCACCTACCATCCCCAGAATAATTGTCTTGTTGAGAGGTTAAACTCTACAATCAAGTCCATGCTATGGGCATTTGCAGATCAGTTTAAGAGGGAGTGGGACAAATATTTGCCCCATCTGTTGTTTGCTTACAGAGAGGTTCCCCAGGAATCCACAGGTTTTTCACCCTTTGAGTTGCTGTATGCACATAGGGTGAGGGACCTCTAGATTTAATTTGAGATGAGAGGGAAGGTGAGTATGAGTCTCACAAGGAGTCTGTTGTGGCATATGTCCTGAACCTCAGGACAAGGCTCAGGGAACTCAAGTTGCAAGCAGCTTGGAAGGGACCCTACAAGGTGGTAAGAAAGGTAAGCAATGTTAACTACATGGTGGAAGTGCTAGGCAGATGGCAGGGGCACAAATTGTACCATGTTAACACGATGAAACCTTACCATGATAGGGAGGCCCTTGTGCTAAGCATTTGCAGTGGATTGCAGGAGGGTCTGTGGGAGATCTGGGGACTGATCTCCTCAGTGAGGCTCAGGCTGACACCTCGGTGGAAGGGGTAGCAATGTCCCAGCAGCTATCTCCTACCCAGGTTCGAGAAATCCGAGCAGTGTTGCAGGAGTTTGGGGGCATGTTCACTGGGAAACCAGGGAGCACCCACCTGTTGCAGCACCAGATGGATACAGGACCCCAAAGGTCTATCAGGCAGGCCCCTTATAGGGTGCCTGAGAGAGTCAAACAGACTCTGAAGCAGGAGGTTCAGGAGATGTTAGAACTAGGGGTGATTCAAGAGTCCAACAGTCCCCGGGCCTCACCAGTGGTGTTGGTGCCAAAAAAGGATGGCAGCAACATGTTCTGTCTGGATTACAGGAAATTAAATAGTCACACAGAGTTAGATGCTTACCCCATGCCTAGGACAGAAGAGGCCCTAGAGCAGCTCAGTGGGGCTAAGTATCTTACAACCACCATTGATCTTATCAAGGGTTACTGGCAGGTGCCCTTGACTCCCAGTGCTAGAGAGAAGTCAGTGTTTGTGACTCATTTTGGCTTATATAAGTTCACAAAGATGCTCTTTGGGATGAAGAATGCCCTACCGACTTTCCAGAGACTGGTAGATCATATCTTAGCAGGAGCAGGAGGGTTTGCCCTTGCTTACATGGATGATATTGCTATCTACAGCCATTCCTGGCAAGAGCAACTTCAGCATGTCAGGGAGGTGCTGGGCAGACTACAGAGGGCAGGGTTGACCATTAAGCCAAGCAAATGTCAGGTGGGTATGGCAGAGGTCTCCTACCTAGGACATAGAGTGGGGAGTGGTAAGATAAGGCCAGATACTGCCAAAGTGGAAGCTATTCAGGCATGGCCTGCACCTGTTACCAAAAAGCAGGTGAGGGCATTCTTAGTGACAGCAGGGTACTACAGAAAGTTTGTTCCCAATTATAGTACCTGTTAAAGGAAAATACTTCAAAGACCAATCAGCATAAGGTTCAGTTCAGGTTTCTTTATTCTTGCGCAAGGAGACAAAAAATGCAGATACAGAGTTTGTCTAACTAAAATCAGGAAGTGTCACAATTAATATACCTTTCTTTCAAGACATTGCCCACTATGACTGACGTAGCAGATCACCAGTTCATAAAGTTGTTACTTTACAGTTATTTTCACACAGTTTTAGCTGACTCTACAAAGTTTAGAAAAGATTTTCCAGTAAACAGGATGGCCTTGATGACCATCGGTCAGTTATAACTTTCTTTCTATGTAATGTTACAAGTCTAGGTACTATGGCTAATTCAAGCACAATGCAAGTACAGATCTCTGAAGCAGTCTATTGTTTCTAGTATCTAACTTTCTTGCAACTGTGCAGTTTTTCATCTACACGAACAGAGCTTATTGTCCATAATGAATGGATCTACAGAAAACATCATTATTCTTTATTTAATTTCCTGACCTAGCAGATAATCACCTGTTTCTCAGTACATTTCCAAAGGCATAAACATGTATTTTGCCGTGCTAGCAAACTAGGTCAGAGTGCATCTTGCAGTGTCAGAAAGCACAATTTAAGAAAAGCATGTTTGCTGTTTCAAACAGAACTAATGCTGCATATAGAATAAAAATGTGTTAATCTTTACTTGCTTATAATAAGCACTATACACATATGTTAATACATATTTTTCTAACCTTTCCCTCCTGTTAATACTTTTTATTCTATTTTCAAAAGCATAAACAGTTTGCTTCTTTTCCTAACCTCTTCCTTTGTGGATTTGTAGCTAAGAGAGTCATTCAGTTTAAACTTATGAAAGTGTTTCATTCTTCAACAGTCCTTCAATCTCAGTACTTTGATACAAAGTCTCAGAAACTGATATGTCTATAAAATCTGTGATTAATCTTTTCATGCAGGGAATGCCACAGCAAATACATGCTCCTAACAGTAGTAATCCCACACAAATGGCAATCAATATGTTCATTAGGATGGAACCCCACCCCCCAAACAATTTCTGGAAAAAGTCCATCAGTGGGTTTGGGCCTGGCCTGGTCATGTCAGACACTTGCTGAATCACCTCCAAGTGATCATTAATCTCATGTTTATTATCAGGTATATACGAACAGCACTCGTCTTTGATTAAAGCGCACGTACCACCTTTCGCCACTAGGTTGAAGTCAAGAGCCATGCGGTTTTGAAGTACCACAGTTCTCATTGCATTCAGTTCATCAGTCATTAATTCAAGAGCAGAAAAAGTTGCATTGCTCATAACCTCGAGAAGTTTGGATAGTTTTCTCAATTCTCAAATTGATTTAACTGCACCATATGCAGGGGCTATGCCAGCCCAGGATATAATAGTGTCACTCAAGTCCATGTGTGTTAGTTTACTTTTGTCTTTCATGGAGTTATGGTTTCTCCAGCCTGCTTCGATCTGTCCCATCGGATTCTCAGGTTTCTTGATTGGATTTACAGGTTTATTTGCAATGTCTCTGACGTTTCAAATTCTCCCATGAGGCAAAGCTGTAGTGTGTCGTATGGCCGGGACCAGGTAACCCAAAAAACAACTGCCGGACCAATTCTCAGGCAACCATTTGTATGCCTTTTTCCCACACACAAAATAACAGTTTTCTACTTTAGTATCGATATACACTTTCCCTGCATGAAACATTTTCTTATCTATAATAGACATTTGCTTTAAAAGAACAGGATTATGTTGTACTTCACTAACAGTTTTATGCAAGGACTCAAAGTATGAGTCATAATCTGCATCACAGATTGTTTCTGCATTTTTAGCTTTAATATAACATTTATAAGAAACAGTCACATTACATTTACTCCAACCCACCTGAATTGTATCATTCTTGTAGAAACACACAATTCCTTTTTGTGTAACAGGTAGGAACAATGCAATTTTGTCTCTAGATTTAACAGGTGTAGTCTCAAAAATCAAGTTTTCCCAGGTCTCATTGACCCCTAGGGGGACAGCAGCCATTAATAATCCCCCGTATGCTGTTGGTATAGCTGTGCAAATCCAACAATTCGAAATATTAAAAGTCTCAGCATACACATATTTGATTGCTTGGTAAGTGTTAAAGTTTGGATGCCAGTCAATGAGTGTTGAATCACGTTTGTTCAGTCTAGCTGGTGTGGCTGAAGAAAAGAAAGGCCACAGCAAAAGCCACAGCAAAAAGAACATTGTCACTAATACAGTTATTAAGATGATTATGCAACACTGCTGAAGTTGCTCAGCATTTCTATTAACTCTGGGTCTTGTCATTCTACTGCTGCTGTGTGTTAGCAAGAGTTTTATCAAGTTCAAAGTTTTTAACTAATTTACAGTGTGTCAAATGAATCCAAGATGAACGTTCTGCAATCTTGACTGCTGTGGGCGTGCTCAGCAGTACTTGATACGGACCTTCCCACTTTGGTGTCGTCCAATTCTTCTTTTTGATTGTCTTCACCCAGACCCACGTGCCTGGGGCTACTGCCACTTTGGATGGTTTGGTTTGGTCTTTATCATAAACAGAATTAAACTGTAAAATATGTTTGTTATTCAGCATACTCCTCATATACTCTGCAAGTGTCCAATCTGCTTCCTGGTCTGCAGGCATGAGAGGTTTCCACTGAGGTATATAATAAGCTCTTCTGAAAATCTTTTCGAAAAGTGTCAGTACTTTTGCATTCGGACCAGTTCTCATGCTCAACAGTGCCAGGGGCAGACAGTACACCCAGTTTTTTTGCGTATCAGTCATGAGTTTCTTAAGCTTATTCTTTAAAACTCCATTGTGCCTCTCTACTAACCCTGCAGATTGAGGGTGATATGCACAGTGATGTTTTAAAGAAATCCCAAAATGCCGACTCAGCTGTTGTACACTTTGGTTTACGAAATGTGTACCATTGTCACTGTAGATCCTTTCCGGTATGCCAAATCTAGGAATAATTTCTTTAACAAGGGTCTTTGCAACAGTGCCTGCATCCGGTTTACTGGTCAGAAAGGCCTCCACCTATTTGGAGAACATATCCACAATGACAAGGCAGTACTTTTTATTTTCACATTTTCTCAATTCTATGAAATCCATACAGATAGTATGAAATGGATACGGTGGTGTAAGGAAACTCCCTTGCTTGGGCTTTAACGCCCCTTGTGCATGATGTTTATTACAAGTGTGGCATGACAGGAAAAATTTTTTAGTATAGTTTGTAAATCCATACGTAGTGAATACCCGGTTCACTAACTGTACCATCCCCCCTGTTGAGACATGGCACTGCCCATGGCTCAACAAAGCTGCCTATCTAAATAAATTAGATGGTAATATTGTTTTTCCCTCTTTGGAGATGTACAGCCCTTTCTTGAGAATTGCTCCTCGTCTTTCCCACTTTTGTTTCTCGGCTCGTGTAGTAAGTGTCTGCATTGTTTTCAACATTTCTAAGTCTAAAATCTCAGAATGTTGTAATTCCTTGTTCAAAAGAAATGCTTCTGAGGCTGCTTGCTTTGCAGCTGTGTCAGCTCTCGCATTGCCTTTTGAAATCTTATCTTGTTGTTTAGTGTGAGCTATGCATTTACAAATAGCTACTTTCTGAGGTAACTGAATAGATTCTAACAAATCTAAAATAAACTGTGCATGATTAATCGGTTTGCTAGTAGATGTCACCATTCCTCGATTTTTCCACTGCTGTGCAAAAACATGTACAGTAGAAAAAGCATACTGGCCGTCTGTAAAAATGTTCACTTTTTTACCTTTTGCTAAGGTACATGCCCGTGTCAAGGCAATCAACTCTGCTGCTTGTGCAGATAAGCTGTGTGGTAAGGATTTTGCTTCTACAATGTCAGTATCAGAAACTACTGCATAACCTGTTAGGTTCTGTCCTGTAGGAGTCTTTCTGCATGAGCTGTCCACGTAATATGTCACCTCGGCATCATCCAAAGGAACATCCGTGAGGTCTTTTCTAGGCAGTGTCTTTTGCTCAATTACCTGCAGGCAGCTATGAGGTGTGCCATCTGCAGGAGTTGGGAGCAAGGTAGACAGATTCAAAGTTGTACATCGTTCAATTTTCATGTGAGGTTGGCTCAGCAATATAGTCATACAAGAAAGATGCCTAGTACGGGAAAGATATGCTACTTTTTCTTGCAGTAAAATGATTGCGACTGCATGAGGCACTCTCAATGTCAGAGGGTGGAATAACACTACTGAGGCTGAAGCCTGCACTGCCATTGCAGCTGCAACTACTGCTTGTACACAGTGGGGTAGAGACCGTGCCACTGGGTCCAGTTGTAATGAATAATAAGCAATGGGGCTTTGCTTGTCCCCATGCTGTTGAGTCAACACTGATGTCATATAACCTTGCTTGCAATGTACAGTTTTGAAAAAACGTTTATGATAGTTTGGTAATCCTAACACCAATGATGATGCTATCAATTGCTTCAGTTTACAGAAAGCTAATTCTGCTTTTGGTGTCCATTGTATTAAATCTTGTGCTGCCATAGGCTTCTTAAAAATCAAGTTGGTTAATGGTGCAGATTCCAAAGCATAGTTTGGGATCCAGCTCCGACAAAAATTAGCTGTACCCAGGAAGGACATAATTTCCTTCTTGGTTGTAGATTTTGGTGCTTGTAAGATTGCTATTTTTCTGTTCTCATCTAATGTTCTGCCATCTTTGGATATTATGGGAAGATGCTGTTGAAGGATATGAATGTTTCACACAGCTAACTGACGTTACCAGTTATGGGAAGAATGCTGTTGAAGGATATGAATGTTTCAGGCAGCACACTGATGTTACCACTTATGGGAAGGATGCTGTTGAAGGCCATGAATGTTTCACATGGCAAACTTACGTTACCTGTTTGGGGAAGATGCTGGTGAATGCCATGAGTGTTTCAGACAGCTAACTGACATTTCCTGTTATGGGAAGAGGCTGTTGAAGGCTATGAATGTTTCAGACAGCTAACTGATGTAACCTGTTATGGGATGAGGCTTTTGAAGGGTATGAATGTTTCACACAGCTAACTGATGTTACCTGTTATGGGAAGATGCAGTTGAAGGATATGGATGTTTCACACAGCTAACTGACGTTACCTGTTATGGGAAGATGGTGTTGAAGGATATGAATGTTTCACATAGATAACTGAAGTTACCTGTTATGGGAAGATGCTATTGAAGGCTATGAATGTTTCAGACAGCTAACTGACAATACTTGTTATGGGAAGATGCTGATGAAGGATCTGAAAGTTTCAGACAGCTGTCTGATGTAGAAAGCTTTTGAATGCTATGAATGTTTCAGACAGCTAACTGATGTTAATTGTTATGAGAAGAGGCTGTTAAATGCTATGAATATTTCAGACAGATAACTGATGTTGCCTGTTATTGGAAGAGGCTGTTCAAGGGTATGAATGTTTTGTAGGTTCATAGGTTCATAGGTAGGTACTAGGCTATTGGCCCACAGGCCTAAGTAAGCCTAGCCAACAAGGTTCCCTGGCTTACACCAGCCAAGAAAGTCATTTTCCTGTGCCCCCGTCGAGCAGAGCCACAGAATTGATCCCCAGGGTGTATTTGCTTTTTCCCATCTACTCATCAAGATTTTTCTTGAAAAGTGTTAATTAGGAACTTTGCTTGACATTGATGGGTAGCTTGTTCCAGAGTATGGGAAGTCTTTGGGACAGGAATCTATCTCTCCAGCATGGCCTGTTTATTGTGGTGACAAGGTTTAGGTCCCTAGAGCATGTAGCGTGGAGGAATTGGGATTTCTTTAGGTGCACCATATCCAGCACTCTGGTTTTCTGTGCTTGTTCCTGAACTGCTGTAATCTGCTCTCTTTGACTATCTCTGGAATTGGAGCTACTTGGGTTTTTTCCCTGATGTCCTCATTTCTACATCTGTCTCGATGTGCATCCTACTAACTATCTCAGTCACTTCATCTCTATCACCATCACTTCCTCAAATGCTCTGCCTTCATTGCCTAAGTTTCTGTACCATGCAGTAGCACTGGTCACACCACTGCTTTGTACACCCTCCTTTGCAGCTTCTTTGGCATTCCTCCATCACACACTACCCTTGATACTCTGCAAGATGGCTTCAGACCCTCTGAGTCTAGCTTTGACCTCCTCATTCAGATGTCACTTTTCCCCAATCACCCCTCCCAGATCATTGAAGCTGCTGATCTGCTCCATTATTTCCCCTTCTAAATCAGTTTTTAGCTTCTTCTGATTTCCCCCATTACACCAGTCTTATCTTTATTCAGAGTCATCCTGGGTGCATTCTGCTTTGCATTCCATTCCCCTATCATTTGCCAAAGTTCTTGTTCAGAGTCTGCTTGTAATGCCACATGATCTGCATAAAACAATTTGTAGATCTGTCCCCTCTGACCTGCTTGTTAATGTAGTTCTTCACCAGAAGGAACAGTAGTGGGCTCAGAGCTGAACCCTGATACACAGCCACTCCTACTGGGAACTGCTCTGTAGATCCGAACATCATTCATGTTTGAGTCATTGGATCCTAATACATAGTTTTCACTAATTCTACCAATGTTTTAGGGAGTTTTAAACCATCACAGGACTGTACAAATCAGTTTTCTTGGCACCTTGTCATATGCTTTCTCAAAGTCTAAGAATGCCCAGTTTGTTCATCTCTAGCTTCTTCTCAACTGCCTGTCTCACTACAAGCATCAATACAGCATTGTGCTTCATTCTGATCTGAATCCAAACTGCTCATCTTCCATCTTGCTTTATACTACTCTATGTATTTATCAGTTACACTGTCAAGAACGTTCATGGAATGTGACAGGAGTCTGATACCACTATATTACTCACAGCTGGAAATGTCTGCTTTGTTCTTGCACACTGGCAATAGAATGCTTATTCTTCATTCATCTATGATACACTTTTCTCTCCATACTGCTATGAGTATGGTCTGGAACCATTTCACCCCAAACTTACCCAACGTTGTGATCATATCTGCTGGGACCTTGTCTGAGCCTACTGCTTTTCCCCAACTTCATTTTCCTTAGTGCTGTTCTTTCTTCTTCTAGGGTGGGCTTCACCTCTTTTTTCATTGTAGGCTGTGTCGGGGGCAGTACAGCTTCTGTGGGGTTTTCTTCATTCAGAAGGTGCTAAAGTACTCCTTCTGTTTGCCTTTGATGTTTTGTGGACTAGGAAGAAGTCAATGAATTGCATGTTGGCCACTCTTGTATGTAATCTTGTGACTGTCTCTATTGCTGGAAGCCAAATGTTGGCCATCATCAAACCATTTGCATGATATATGTCTAGAATGGCCACTCTTTCTTTATTCCTATTTCCCCACCCATGTGGACCCAGGCAGTCCTCATATCCTGTTATGTCTGTCCTGATTTGTGCATTCAGGTTCCCTATTATAAAATCAACTCGTTATCCTGCCTTTACAAGTATATCCTGCAACTGCTGCCTGAATGCACTCTTTTCTTCACTTCTTTGCACCATCATAACTGTGCTGTGGGGCATAGACTGAGATTACAAACAGTGCCCTTTTTTACACTAGAGTCTGTTTGCCTTGAGTCTGCTACTTCTTATTACATGCCTCATTGTCTTCTGAAACCTTTCCCTCATCAAAATCACCTCAAAATCTCTAGCCTGTCCTCCCCTTAAGTAGTAGATTCTAGATCAAAAGCCCACTGGCTTTGCTGCACTGTCCTCCCATCTTGTCTCCTGGATAAAGAGGATGTCTAGCTTCCACTTTACCATCATGCCATCCACTTTCAAGCTGAGTCCTTTCAGTGAACTTCTATTGAATGTTGCAAATCTTAGTTCATGTTTGACAGACTGATGGGTTTTACATCCAGCTTTTGCTTAGCAGAGATATCCCAGCTAACTTAAAGGAACACCGGACAACCAGTAACTTATCGATCCAAGGCTGCTGTGCTTTACGGTGTGGGGGGTGCATACTGGCCAATAGGGCCATATAAACCCTTCCCACTCTTTGCATATGTAGGTGCTAGCTGTACAACACTTCCTCCAAATGGTACCGGCTGGAGTCTGTTCTGGTGCTGAGAACTCTGTACTTGGGTATGTTTGAGGTGGACATCAGCACATTTTTGAGAGGTAGGCAGAATCCCACAGTGATACAGGGAGAACATGCAAACACCACACAGGCATTGGCCAGGGGTCAAGATTGAACTTTGGGCCTGACTGGTAAAGACCTTAACCATTATGCAACTGTGTGTGTGTGTGTGTGTGTGTGTGTGTGTGTGTGTGTGTGTGTGTGTGTGTGTGTGTGTGTGTGTGTGTGTGTGTGTGTGTGTCTCTCTCTCTCTCTCTCTTCTTTCTCTCTCTCTTTCTCCCTCTCTCTCTCTCTGTATATATATATATATATATATATATATATATATATATATATATATATATATATATATGTGTGTGTGTGTATGTATATATATAAACATACATATACAGTTTTATCTATGTGCTGTGCTTTTTATGTTGGACAAACCAGTAGACCTTGGAAACAGAGGATTTTGTTTCATATCAATGCTATTAATTGTAATTGGGAACACAGCCCTCTTTATAACCACATACTTAAATATGAGGGGCATTGTTCACTTTCGCACTACTTTTCCAGTAGACCCACATTGATACTCACTGCAATCCTACAAAACTAACAATGTTACTTTTACATATATTCACAGCTGCCTTTCTAACAATCACTTTTTTTAATTACTTCATACCATGGACTATCATCTACCAGATAAAGGTCCAGCCCTTAAAAACCAACACTAGCAATAGATCTCTCTGTTCATCTGACAAACTACTTCTTGATGTCTCTAGAGCCAAAAATAGTGTGGGGATGTCTTGTTCTCAAAGCAAATCTCCAAAATCTGGAACTCAGTTCCCCAACCCATTCTTTGTACACCTAACCTCTCCAAATTTAAAATTCTTCATGAAGCTTCATGACAGTGGAGCTACAATATCCTCGGAGAATGGACAGCTCAACTTTTCTGCAGTGGACTTAAAAATCCAGCTGGAACTGAAGAGACTTGAGTTGGAGGCCAGGCATATGGAACTAGAAGCAGCCGAGAAAATGAGGAGTCTACAAGCTGAGGAAAATGAATGGCAGAGGAGGCATGAGAGGGAAATTCTGACTCTTCACCAGAGTCATGGAGGTAATGGGGAAGGGAGTAACCAGACCCCAGAAACACAAAAGGTCAGTAAATTTCTTCCACAGTTTAAAGAGGGGGATAATTTTGATAGCTTCATTCATATGTTTCAGTGGGTATGTAAACAGTATGAAGTTGACCAAAGGCTTTGGGTACGGTTCCTGACCCCTTTACTCCATTGTAAAGCTGTAACTTCTTTAGCAAAAATGCATGACACTGACTGTTTGATTATACTGCTATAAAAAGACATTTATTAAAATGTTTTACGCTAACACCTGAAATGTATAGGAAAAAGTTTCTTGAGCATAGACGCAAGGCAGATGAAAATGTATGTGAATATGTTGTTGAACTGAGCACTTATTTTCATAGCTGGGTGAGTGGATGTCAGGTCACCACTTTTGAAGGGCTGGCAGACCTTTTGGTAAGGGAACAAGCCCTTAGCATGTTGCCTGAGGACATGAGGATCTGGTTAGCTGATAAACAGTGTGCTACTTCAGAGGAGTTGGGGAAGAAGGGAGACCTATATCTAGCAAGCAGGGCAGCCCTGCACAGGAAAGGGACCCCTAGTACTGCTCATGGGACTACAGTAACCCATGTTGGGCAGCACAGACTGCCCCAACAGAATCTGCCAGTAGCAGGGGAAGCCACTAGTCCAGGTACACGTCCAGGAGCTAGGGTTAAATGTTTTGAATGTAATTAGTGGAGCCATGTGGCATACAGGTGTCCACGGAGGCAAGGTGGGGAACCAAAGGTGAGGGAGCCAGTAAGTGGTAAAGACAAAATGCCAACAGTGTGTTGTCTTGAGACAACAGGGGTATGGAACTACCATCCTGTAGATGTCCTGAGAGGGAAGGATTTGGATGAGGCAGTACTGTGTACTTATGCATTTACATGCAGTAAGACTAGGAGACAAGCATGTGGGTCTGGTAGCCTGGGGGAGACCCAGATAGACTGCATACTTGCAGCCAGGACTGCTGAGGTGGTTACTTCAGGGAGTGAGCTACGCTGTAGCAGTAAGACTGAATTTGAGCCACAGCTGCTTGTGGGTACTGATGTTCCCTTGGACAGGGTAACTGCAAAGGTAGAGATGAGTAGTAGTAACCAGGCTGACAGTGAGGCACCGCTGTCAGAGGATGCCAGACTTCCTGTGGAAGGGAAGCTGGGAAGGGTTACAAGGAGAGACTTGAGACAGGCTCAGCTCTCAGACCCTACATTGCAAGGCCTAAGGCAGGTAGCTAGGGAGGCACCTGATTCTCAAGGGAAGGGGGAATCTGTATACTAGATCAAAGGGTTAATGTACAGAGAGTAGACCCCTGAGGGAGGGCTAGAAGGTGAGAGAGTGTAGCAGTTGGTAGTGCCTAGAGCTTACCATCTGGCGCTTCTAGCCATCACCCATGATATTCCCTTTGCAGGTCATATGGGCATAAAACATACAAAGAGGCATATTATTGGCCTGGGATTTCCAGAGATGTAACAGGGTACTGCAGGACCTGTGAGCAGTGCCAAAAGGTAGGCAAGGCAGGAGACAAGGTGAGAGCTCATCTGATGCCTTTGCCTGTGATTGAGGAGCCATTACAGAGGGTAGCTATGGATATTGTGGGTCCTCTGAGTACCCCACGTTCCAAAGGGAAAAAGTATATCCTATTGATTGTAGATTATGCTACACCATACCCTGAGGCAGTGGCTTTGTCCTCCATTGAGGCCAAGAAGGTGGCAAATGCTTTGCTAGAGATTTTCAGCAGGGTAGGTTTCCCAAAGGAAATACTGTCTGACAGAGGTGCCAATTTTATGTCAGACCTGCTGGCTTCTCTGTGGAAGTCCTGTGGGGTGAAGCACATGAAGACCACCACCTACCAACCCCAGAATAATTGTCTTGTTGAGAGGTTAAACTCTACAATCAAGTCCATGCTATGGGCATTTGCAGATCAGTTTAAGAGGGAGTGGGACAAATATTTGCCCCATCTGTTGTTTGCTTACAGAGAGGTTCCCCAGGAATCCACAGGTTTTTCACCCTTTGAGTTGCTGTATGCACATAGGGTGAGGGACCTCTAGATTTAATTTGAGATGAGAGGGAAGGTGAGTATGAGTCTCACAAGGAGTCTGTTGTGGCATATGTCCTGAACCTCAGGACAAAGCTCAGGGAACTCATGGGCCTGGCCCAGGAGAACCTGGCAGAAGCCCAACAACAGAAAAAAGTGTGGTATGACAGGAATGCTCAAGTTAGAGAGTATGCTGTAGGGCATCAGGTAATGGCTCTCATTCCTGTCAGATACAACAAGTTGCAGGCAGCTTGGAAGGGACCCTACAAGGTGGTAAGAAAGGTAAGCAATGTTAACTACATGGTGGAAGTGCTAGGCAGATGGCAGGGGCACAAATTGTACCATGTTAACATGATGAAACCTTACCATGATAGGGAGGCCCTTGTGCTAAGCATTTGCAGTGGATTGCAGGAGGGTCTGTGGGAGATCTGGGGACTGATCTCCTCAGTGAGGCTCAGGCTGACACCTCGGTGGAAGGGGTAGCAATGTCCCAGCAGCTATCTCCTACCCAGGTTCGAGAAATCTGAGCAGTGTTGCAGGAGTTTGGGGGCATGTTCACTGGGAAACCAGGGAGCACCCACCTGTTGCAGCACCAGGTGGATACAGGACCCCAAAGGTCTATCAGGCAGGCCCCTTATAGGGTGCCTGAGAGAGTCAAACAGACTCTGAAGCAGGAGGTACAGGAGATGTTAGAACTAGGGGTGATTCAAGAGTCCAACAGTCCCCGGGCCTCACCAGTGGTGTTGGTGCCAAAAAAGGATGGCAGCAACATGTTCTGTCTGGATTACAGGAAATTAAATAGTCACACAGAGTTAGATGCTTACCCCATGCCTAGGACAGAAGAGGCCCTAGAGCAGCTCGGTGGGGCTAAGTATCTTACAACCACCATTGATCTTATCAAGGGTTACTGGCAGGTGCCCTTGACTCCGAGTGCTAGAGAGAAGTCAGTGTTTGTGACTCATTTTGGCTTATATAAGTTCACAAAGATGCTCTTTGGGATGAAGAATGCCCCACCGACTTTCCAGAGGCTGGTAGGTCATATCTTAGCAGGAGCAGGAGGGTTTGCCCTTGCTTACATGGATGATATTGCTATCTACAGCCATTCATGGCAAGAGCACCTTCAGCATGTCAGGGAGGTGCTGGGCAGACTACAGAGGGCAGGGTTGATCATTAAGCCAAGCAAATGTCAGGTGGGTATGGCAGAGGTCTCCTACCTAGGACATAGAGTGTGGAGTGGTAAGATAAGGCCAGAGCCTGCCAAAGTGGAAGCTATTCAGGCATGGCCTGCACCTGTTACCAAAAAGCAGGTGAGGGCATTCTTAGTGACAGCAGCGTACTACAGAAAGTTTGTTCCCAATTATAGTACCTGTTAAAGGAAAATACTTCAAAGACCAATCAGCATAAGGTTCAGTTCAGGTTTCTTTATTCTTGCGCAAGGAGACAAAAAATGCAGATACAGAGTTTGTCTAACTAAAATCAGGAAGTGTCACAATTAATATACCTTTCTTTCAAGACATTGCCCACTACGACTGACGTAGCAGATCACCAGTTCATAAAGTTGTTACTTTACAGTTATTTTCACACAGTTTTAGCTGACTCTACAAAGTTTAGAAAAGATTTTCCAGTAAACAGGATGGCCTTGACGACCACCGGTCAGTTATAACTTTCTTTCTATGTAATGTTACAAGTCTAGGTACTATGGCTAATTCAAGCACAATGCAAGTACAGATCTCTGAAGCAGTCTATTGTTTCTAGTATCTAACTTTCTTGCAACTGTGCACTTTTTCATCTACACGAACAGAGCTTATTGTCCATAATGAATGGATCTACAGAAAACATCATTATTCTTTATTTAATTTCCTGACCTAGCAGATACTCACCTGTTTCGCAGTACATTTCCAAAGGCATAAACATGTATTTTGCCGTGCTAGCAAACTAGGTCAGAGTGCATCTTGCAGTGTCAGAAAGCACAATTTAAGAAAAGCATGTTTGCAGTTTCAAACAGAACTAATGCTGCATATAGAATAAAAATGTGTTAATCTTTACTTGCTTATAATAAGAACTATACACATATGTTAATACATATTTTTCTAACCTTTCCCTCCTGTTAATACTTTTTATTCTATTTTCAAAAGCATAAACAGTTTGCTTCTTCTCCTAACCTCTTCCTTTGTGGATTTGTAGCTAAGAGAGTCATTCAGTTTAAACTTATGAAAGTGTTTCATTCTTCAACAGTCCTTCAATCTCAGTACTTTGATACAAAGTCTCAGAAACTGATATGTCTATAAAATCTTTGATTAATCTTTTCATGCAGGGAATGCCACAGCAAATACATGTTCCTAACAGTAGTAATCCCACACAAATGGCAATCAATATGTTCATTAGGATGGAACCCCACCCCCCAAATAATTTCTGGAAAAAGTCCATCAGTGGGTTTGGGCCTGGCCTGGTCATGTCAGACACTTGCTGAATCACCTCCAAGTGATCATTAATCTCATGTTTATTATCAGGTATATACAAACAGCACTCATCTTTGATTAAAGCGCACGTACCACCTTTCGCCGCTAGGTTGAAGTCAAGAGCCATGCGGTTTTGAAGTACCACAGTTCTCATTGCATTCAGTTCATCAGTCATTAATTCGAGAGCGGAAAAAGTTGCATTGCTCATAACCTCGAGAAGTTTGGATAGTTTTCTCAATTCCCAAATTGATTTAACTGCACCATACGCAGGGGCTATGCCAGCCCAGGATATAATAGTGTCACTCAAGTCCATGTGTGTTAGTTTACTTTTGTCTTTCATGGAGTTATGGTTTCTCCAGCTTGCTTCGATCTCTCCCATCGGATTCTCAGGTTTCTTGATTGGATTTACAGGTTTATTTGCAACGTCTCTGACGTTTCAAATTCTCCCATGAGGCAAAGCTGTAGTGTGTCGTATGGCCGGGACCAGGTAACCCAAAAAACAACTGCCGGACCAATTCTCAGGCAACCATTTGTATGCCTTTTTCCCACACACAAAATAACAGTTTTCTACTTTAGTATCGATATACACTTTCCCTGCATGAAACATTTTCTTATCTATAATAGACATTTGCTTTAAAAGAACAGGATTATGTTGTACTTCACTAACAGTTTTATGCAAGGACTCAAAGTATGAGTCATAATCTGCATCACAGATTGTTTCTGCATTTTTAGCTTTAATATAACATTTATAAGAAACAGTCACATTACATTTACTCCAACCCACCTGAATTGTATCATTCTTGTAGAAACACACAATTCCTTTTTGTGTAACAGGTAGGAACAATGCAATTTTGTCTCTAGATTTAACAGGTGTAGTCTCAAAAATCAAGTTTTCCCAGGTCTCATTGACCCCTAGGGGGACAGCAGCCATTAATAATCCCCCGTATGCTGTTGGTATAGCTGTGCAAATCCAACAATTCGAAATATTAAAAGTCTCAGCATACACATATTTGATTGCTTGGTAAGTGTTAAAGTTTGGATGCCAGTCAATGAGTGTTGAATCACGTTTGTTCAGTCTAGCTGGTGTGGCTGAAAAAAAGGAAGGCCACAGCAAAAGCCACAGCAAAAAGAACATTGCCACTAATACAGTTATTAAGATGATTATGCAACACTGCTGAAGTTGCTCAGCATTTCTATTAACTCTGGGTCTTGTCATTCTACTGCTGCTGTGTGTTAGCAAGAGTTTTATCAAGTTCAAAGTTTTTAACTAATTTACAGTGTGTCAAATGAATCCAAGATGAACGTTCCGCAATATTGACTGCTGTGGGCGTGCTCAGCAGTACTTGATACGGACCTTCCCACTTTGGTGTCGTCCAATTTTTCTTTTTGATTGTCTTCACCCAGACCCACGTGCCTGGGGCTACTGCCACTTTGGATGGTTTTGTTTGGTCTTTATCATAAACAGAATTAAACTGTAAAAGATGTTTTTTATTCAGCATACTCCTCATATACTCTGCAAGTGTCCAATCTGCTTCCTGGTCTGCAGGCATGAGAGGTTTCCACTGAGGTATATAATAAGCTCTTCTGAAAATCTTTTCGAAAGGTGTCAGTCCTTTTGCATTCAGAACAGTTCTCATGCTCAACAGTGCCAGGGGCAGACAGTACACCCAGTTTTTTTGCGTATCAGTCATGAGTTTCTTAAGCTTATTCTTTAAAACTCCATTGTGCCTCTCTACTAACCCTGCAGATTGAGGGTGATATGCACAGTGATGTTTTAAAGAAATCCCAAAATGCCGACTCAGCTGTTGTACTCTTTGGTTTACGAAATGTGTACCCATTGTCACTGTAGATCCTTTCCGGTATGCCAAATCTAGGAATAATTTCTTTAACAAGGGTCTTTGCAACAGTGGCTGCATCCGGTTTACTGGTTGGAAAGGCCTCCAACTATTTGGAGAACATATCCACAATGACAAGGCAGTACTTTTTATTTTCACATTTGCTCAATTCTATGAAATCCATACAGATAGTATGAAATGGATACGGTGGTGTAAGGAAACTCCCTTGCTTGGGCTTTAACGCCCCTTGTGCATGATGTTTATTACAAGTGTGGCATGACAGGCAAAATTTTTTAGTATAGTTTGTAAATTCATACGTAGTGAATACCCGGTTTACTAACTGTACCATCCCCCCTGTTGAGACATGGCACTGCCCATGGCTCAACAAAGCTGCATATCTAAATAAATTAGATGGTAATATTGTTTTCCCTCTTTGGAGATGTACAGCCCTTTCTTGAGAATTGCTCCTCGTCTTTCCCACTTTTGTTTCTCAGCTCGTGTAGTAAGTGTCTGCATTGTTTTCAACATTTCTAAGTCTAAAATCTCAGAAGGTTGTAATTCCTTGTTCAAAAGAAATGCTTCTGAGGCTGCTTGCTTTGCAGCTGTGTCAGCTCTCGCATTGCCTTTTGAAATCTTATCTTGTTGTTTAGTGTGAGCTATGCATTTACAAATAGCTACTTTCTGAGGTAACTGAATAGATTCTAACAAATCTAAAATAAACTGTGCATGATTAATCGGTTTGCCAGTAGATGTCACCATTCCTCGATTTTTCCACTGCTGTGCAAAAACATGTACAGTAGAAAAAGCATACTGGCCGTCTGTAAAAATGTTCACTTTTTTACCTTTTGCTAAGGTACATGCCCGTGTCAAGGCAATCAACTCTGCTGCTTGTGCAGATAAGCTGTGTGGTAAGGATTTTGCTTCTACAATGTCAGTATCAGAAACTACTGCATAACCTGTTAGGTTCTGTCCTGTAGGAGTCTTTCTGCATGAGCTGTCCACGTAATATGTCACCTCGGCATCATCCAAAGGAACATCCGTGAGGTCTTTTCTAGGCAGTGTCTTTTGCTCAATTACCTGCAGGCAGCTATGAGGTGTGCCATCTGCAGGAGTTGGGAGCAAGGTAGACAGATTCAAAGTTGTACATCATTCAATTTTCATGTGAGGTTGGCTCAGCAATATAGTCATACAAGAAAGATGCCTAGTAAGGGAAAGATATGCTACTTTTTCTTGCAGTAAAATGATTGCGACTGCATGAGGCACTCTCAATGTGAGAGGGTGGAATAACACTACTGAGGCTGAAGCCTGCACTGCCATTGCGGCTGCAACTACTGCTTGTACACAGTGAGGTAGAGACTGTGCCACTGGGTCCAGTTGTGATGAATAATAAGCAATGGGGCTTTGCTTGTCCCCATGCTGTTGAGTCAACACTGATGTCATATAACCTTGCTTGCAATGTACAGTTTTGAAAAAACGTTTATGATAGTTTGGTAATCCTAACACCAATGATGATGCTATCAATTGCTTCAGTTTACAGAAAGCTAATTCTGCTTTTGGTGTCCATTGTATTAAATCTTGTGCTGCCATAGACTTCTTAAAAATCAAGTTGGTTAATGGTGCAGATTCCAAAGCATAGTTTGGGATCCAGCTCCGACAAAAATTAGTTGTACCCAGGAAGGACATAATTTCCTTCTTGGTTGTAGATTTTGGTGCTTGTAAGATCGCTATTTTTCTGTTCTCATCTAATGTTCTGCCATCTTTGGATATTACATATCCAAGGTATTTAACTTGTTTTCTCCAAAGCTGCAATTTATTTTTGCTTACTTTGTGTCCTTCAGTAGCTAAAAATTTCAATAATGCTACAGTATCTTCCTTACAATCTTGCTGGGTGGGGGCAGCCAGCAGGATGTCATCAACATAAAGTAAAATTTGACTACCTCTCGGTGGGGTAAATCCCGCTAAATTACTTGCCATCTCTTGCGAGAATATTGTTGGGCTTTCACAATATCCCTGTGGTAATCGCGTATATGTATACTGCTTCCCCTGAAATGTAAATGCAAACCAATACTGGCTGTCAGGGTGTATCGGTATTGAAAAGAACGCATTGCTGATATCTACCACAGAAAAATACTTCTGTTGAGGTTTTAAATCATTCAACAAGGTGTGTGGATCTGACACCGTAGGTGCTCTTGAAATTACTGCGTCATTTACAGCTTGTAAATCTTGGACCATACGCCATTCTCCGTTTGCTTTTTTAACTGGGAATAAGGGTGTGTTACATGGCGAATCAGGAGATTCCACCAGTATTCCCTCCTTAAGTAAAGCTGCTATGATAGGTTTAATACCTGCCTCTGCATCTTTTCTTAAGGGGTACTGTCTTTTTTGTGGTCTAAATGCTGACTTTGGCGTGATAATAACTGGTCCTGCTGTGCGAATAAGTCCTACCTCTGATTTTCCTGTTGACCAGAGAGTCTCTGGTATGTCTAATAAGGCTTTTTCTTCTTCTTCTAATAAGAGGATTTCTCAGCTGTCTTCGCTGCACTTCAAGTGTACAGCTGGATGTGTTTGTGTTATCCAGTTCAGTTTTTGTCTTTGAACTCCCTGTTCTGATAGTTCCGATTCTGTCTGCTTTTCCCATTTGGTAACTTTTTCTCCCAGATTTACCCATTTTAAATCTTTCTCTTTAGTTAAATTAACATGTGGTAACTGATTTGATTTATAAAGTGCAAAGAACTCCTGGGGTAATGAACAGCTAACTACACTGTTTCCTTTCATATCCCAGTACAGATTACACAGTGCCAATCTGTTTGCACGATTTTTAAACAATTCTTGTTCATATTCTTTGTCAGGTCCTGGTGTATTACAATAATACAGAGTACAGTGCAACAGGTGTTGTATATCAATGCAAAGGGAAGGGAACTTACTGATAGCTACATTCATTAACTCTTCAGTAATTGCTCCAGGGCCGGTCGTAACCAAGTCCTGGCTGTACCAATAAAATGTCTCACCTTCCGTTTGCACTGAAAAAGTATTAGTTTGTCGCTGTGCTTCCATACCCTGCATAGTTGGAACTACTGCTATGCCAAATAGTTGCATAAGATCTCTGCCTAAAAGATTCACTGGGCATTTTGCAGAAACAACAATTTTGTTTTTCTGAGTCAATCCTGAAACAGGATCTGTTATTGTAATGTTATGGGAGAGAGGCTCCCGATACAGCTGTCCATTAGTTGCTTTCACTAGTATAAAATCATGTGATTCCAAATTTTCTGGTAGTTTGGAGGGGTGTACCAGGGTTCGTGATGCCCCTGAATCGCACAAAAATTTGACTTCCCTCCCCTCTACCAGGAGTGTAATTTCTGGTTTTGTGTCAGCCAAATAGAGCTCTAAGCTCAATAAGGCTAGGTCTAGTATTTCATTTTCTTCACTATCGGTAGCTTCCTGTACTTCCTCTATCTCTTCTATCACATTCTCTGCTCCTTTTATCACATTTTCATTTGTCCCTTCTCTATTATTCCTATCTAGTGATTCCTGACTTTCATATAGTCAGTCCTCACCCTCATCGTTTTTATCCTTCATTGCTGCCTTCTTATTTTTCTTGCAATCCTTTGCTTGGTGTCCCTTTTTACCGCATTTAAAGCATTCACTTCTCTTCTTTCTCCCTTCAAAGTCCTCTGATTGCTGATCAGATTGTTTGTTTCCCTGGGCATTCATTTTGCCCTTTTTTCCGGACTGTACTAAATAAACTTCTCCATCCTCTACAGCAAATACTTGGGCTTTCTTTTCCTTTTTGTTATTAAAATACCTTTCAGCATGTCTAGCATATTCAAGCAGTGATTGTAGTCTGCATGTGTGATGGTCTACCACATGTTTTGTAATAAAACTGCTTATGGGTGCAATACTGCCTTTTAAAAATGCATTCTTTAACTGCTGCTCATATGGGGAATCTTGTGTCTGGTCTTCAGGAACCTGCATTCCACAATGGTTATTAAAACATTCTAATAATCTGGTAAAATATCTATCAACAGTTTTGCTTTCTAGTTGGATGCATTGATTAATGCAAGTCCAGTCTGCCCTAGGCTTCCATTTCTCAGAGATTCGGTCTGTTAGACCTTTTACTCTGTTGTCTAGTTCTGCACTGCTATGTGGGAAGGGCTTAAGTGCAGCGTCACGGGGATTCCAGTTGCCACTGATCATGTGCCAATCTGGACCAACTATTTGTCTGACTACTTTTTCTACTTCCTCTCCGTTTAAGTGATAACTTAATCTCATGCCTTGTAAATCTTCTAAGAACTTTCTAAAATTAACATTTGGATGGGGAATTCCCTCTGTGGCTTTCCGGATATCTTCCGGTGTCCACGGTCTGTATACTAAGTGAGTTGGGTCCTGCCCTTCTTGTCCTGCCTGAGGATTTGGTACTTCTATGAGAGGACATATCTCTTCTTCACTCATAGCTTGTGAATTTCCATTTATTTGATATAATTCTATCCCCTCTCAAATTACATGTTCGAGACCTAATCTCGATAGGATCTCTAACAAACGGTTTTGGTTCTGTAGAAATAGCTGGATATTGTGGAGGAGGGCCAGCTTGTTCATTTGCTTCATATCCCAGTAAGGGAACTGGTAAGGGAACCGGAACCAGAGGGGCCGATGCTATAACTAAGTTATTATCCTCTTTATCTAAAAACATTGCTTTTGAATTTTTATTCTTTTGTTCCCTTCAGTTTACTTCCTCAATCCACCTGTGTGCCTGAGGAACTCCCAATTTTAGCTGTTTTTTAACTCGACCTTTGGAATCGGTTTTTAGTTGTCTAATAAGTTTGATAAGCGAGGATTTCTCTAATTTCCCATCAAATTCATATTTGTTAACCCATTTTGTATAGTATCTAACATTATCAGCACGTTGTGATTGCATATATTTTGCGTCTTCAGTTAACGGTGGGTTTTGGGGTCTTTTTGTGCACGTATTACACATCTTGTTCTGACTTTTAAATGTTACGTAACCCTTCTTATTTTTAATGTGGTACCACAAGTGTTTATAGTCTCATCAGACTACCTGCCTACTTATTCTGCTTCCCTGATCTATGACAAGATAGCAATCTTTCTGTCCATGAATTTAAACAATTTCTTAACAGAACAAATACAATCAAGTCCCTGATCTAAAACAGAAAAAAGTAGATTTCACCCTACCTGAGCCTCAGCGATTGGTCACTCACTGTTCAAACTAAACCCGCCTTCAGTTGTAGATCAGAAAAGTGACTGGCCTCTTTTGCACGACAATTCAGTCGGAGGTCTTTCGGACAAGAAGAACCAATGTGGTATCTTCCCTGCACAGTTTCATGCCACCTGGCCCATCTGATCCAAGGCTAAATGGAGGCTTCCGGCTCGAAGGACCAAAAAATGTTAAAGGAAAATACTTCAAAGACCAATCAGCATAAGGTTCAGTTCAGGTTTCTTTATTCTTGCGCAAGGAGACAAAAAATGCAGATACAGAGTTTGTCTATCTAAAATCAGGAAGTGTCACAATTAATATACCTTTCTTTCAAGACATTGCCCACTACGACTGACGTAGCAGATCACCAGTTCATAAAGTTGTTACTTTACAGTTATTTTCACACAGTTTTAGCTGACTCTACAAAGTTTAGAAAAGATTTTTCAGTAAACAGGATGGCCTTGACGACCACCGGTCAGTTATAACTTTCTTTCTATGTAATGTTACAAGTCTAGGTACTATGGCTAATTCAAGCACAATGCAAGTACAGATCTCTGAAGCAGTCTATTGTTTCTAGTATCTAACTTTCTTGCAACTGTGCACTTTTTCATCTACACGAACAGAGCTTATTGTCCATAATGAATGGATCTACAGAAAACATCATTATTCTTTATTTAATTTCCTGACCTAGCAGATAATTACCTGTTTCTCAGTACATTTCCAAAGGCATAAGCATGTATTTTGCTGTGCTAGCAAACTAGGTCAGAGTGCATCTTGCAGTGTCAGAAAGCACAATTTAAGAAAAGCACGTTTGCAGTTTCAAACAGAACTAATGCTGCATATAGAATAAAAATGTGTTAATCTTTACTTGCTTATAATAAGCACTATACACATATGTTAATACATATTTTTCTAATAGTACCATAGCTGCTCGGCTCACAGACCTGACAAGGAAGAACAGGCCAGATAAGGTAGTGTGGACCCAGCATGTCAGCAGGCATTTCAGAAGCTTAAGGAAGCTTTGGGAGGACCCCCTGTGTTAGCCAGTCTAGACTACAGCAAAGACTTTGTTGTGTAGGTGGATGCTTCAAACTATGGGGTGGGGGCTATACTTAGCCAGATTTCTTCAGAGGGAGAAGAGCATCCAGTGGTTTATCTCAGTCATAGGCTCCAACCCAGGGAGGAATGCTATGCAGCGGTAGAAAAGGAATGTCTAGCCATAGTGTGCGCACTACAAAAACTTCAGCCTTATCTGTATGGAAGAAAATTCACTGTGATGACAGATCACAACCCTCTAACATGGTTAAACAGAGCCAGTCAGCAAAATGCCAAGTTGCTAAGATGGAGTCTGGGGTTGCAAGCATATGATATATCAGTGCAGCACTGCAGTGGGAGTAGCAATGCCAATGCAGATGAGCTCTCAAGACAGGGAATGGGGTAGGGCACACCTAGATAGGCATTCCAAAAAAGCATAGAGAGACCAGCATACACTGGTACCAGATAATACTTTAATAAAAGTATTCTTTAAAAGACAAACCGGTTTGTCACGCCAACCCAATTTGTTATTCCTGGGTCTCATCATTTTATAAATAATAGTAAAACTAAAATATGCATTTTTATGTGACAGGGTGTGGCATGATTTGTTGAATACTATGGAGAAAAAAATGGATTGTTAAGTTAGGAGGTCTCTTTAAACCAGGACTTAATGAGCATCTTTAATTGATCACATGTCTATTTCTTTTTGTATTTAAGTATTTCTTTATTTGTCACTTTTTTACACTGATGAAGGTTTTGTATTGATTCAGCCATAACCGGCTTGTCTTTTAAAGAATACTTTTATTAAAGTATTATCTAGTATCATTGTATGCTGGTCTCTCTATGCTTTTTTGGAATGCTTTTCTTATTTTGAGACCTTGCAGCTGCCATACTCGCAGAGTTTTTGAAGTCTGTACACCTAGATAGACCTGACAATTTCAAGCGATGTTTATCAAGGGAGGGGGGGGGTGACGATTGGGGAGAGATAGGCGAAGACTGCCAGCCTAGTCAAATAGAATTTAATACATAATTCTATCATTTGTATAAATAAATGCAAAATACAGGTTTGTGTTTTTAAATGAAAGAAAAACACTGTAAAATGTGAACTTCAAGATTGTTACAACATTGCCCCCTTGCTATAAAGAAAAACTAAGTCAAGCCTTTCAAATTTGTCTTTTGAAATTGAAATGATTTCATGACATTCTTCAAAGATGGTTCTGGTCAGGCTGGCTGAAGACATTCTGTCTATTGTGTTAACTAAGGACTAATTGCTAGAGTGTATATGTGAAGTGCCTTTTAGTGATGTATTCTCCTGTGCAGGTGTTAGCTTGCTAAATAATGCAGTTTCTATTAGCCTGGGAACTCAGAGCAGGTGACAAGATGATGCAATATGAATACTGGGAAAACCTAAGTGTCAACATGATGTAATTTGGGGAGGACCCAGAGACATGTTTGTTAGTGATGTTTTATAAACTATGTCTCAGAGAGAGACTAGGGGGCATTTTGATCTTGATATCCAGCTTATCAGCACTCTGCCTTGTGCTCACATGTAAGTTTTCAGCACTGTGATTTCTTGTAGGAATAGTTAAAGCTAGTAAAGATTAATTATATATTTTTCTTTGAAATCAGACCTGTCCTACTGTATTATTTTAAGTTTCAGTGTGATCTCTGAACTCTTCGATATATCTGTGGTGTAGTAGTTTTGTCTTGTGTTTTAATTATTTATTATTAAATATTTTTAAAATCTTCTACCTGTGGCTGCTTTGTGTA
The DNA here is from genome assembly GCF_019279795.1 of Protopterus annectens. Classification (NCBI taxonomy): domain Eukaryota; kingdom Metazoa; phylum Chordata; order Ceratodontiformes; family Protopteridae; genus Protopterus; species Protopterus annectens. Next base: position 1,552,969,189 of record NC_056746.1, on the reverse strand, counting down.
GAGATAAGCTCTAGAATGCATTGCATATTTATAGAGTTTACTGTCTAAGTCACTCCAAATTAAGCCTTGAGACTGTTTAGTCATACTACCATTGGATATTAATATTGGACAGTAATAATTGGACACCCTTTTAAGGGCATTTTAGTAGCTGATATTATTAACTGGGTGGTGGCAGTAATTACTACCGTATAGTCTGGGTAAAGGGGCACAGTTGTAGAATCTGTGACAACCTTTCCCAGGAGTGTCTGTGAAGTTGTATAAATACGTATCTCAAAGTGTGTGTGTGTTGTGTCAGCTACTTGTCAGGGACACGAAGCACTGGATGGACAGAGAGGGTACTGGAGGTTTTAGCTTGCCCAGTTAGGCTGAGACCTGGACCCTATAGATGTACCAGTGGGGAGTCTTATTGGGGACCTGGTGAGCAAGGGAGCAGCCAACCCCAGACTGACTGTGATCTCTATATGCACATTAAAAATTTAAAAATATAATTTCAAAATTTGGAAAATTGTACTTTACTGTGTGTATTAGTTATCCTTCCCTCTTCCATCATACAACCTCCCTGGTGTTAGTGGTGAGGATTGAGGCTCCTTGATTGCTGGGCCAGGGCACGGTCGTCACACTCACTAATGTTTTTTTTTCCTCTGACTCTTTCCTCTGGAACCTATCTCCAGCCTACTTTGTATATTTTTATTTTAATTGTTTTCTTTGGTTAGTCTAACACCACACCACTAACTTGAATTACATTACTGTTTTGTTACTAATATGTTGCTTCCTTTTCCAAGTATTATAATGTGTATCAATGTGTGACTTACCAGCTTTACTGAATTATTTGTGTTACTATTGCTAGTTAACTTACTTGTGTCACTGTTTACTATGTAACCTGTTAACACTGTTCACTATGTATCATAGAGAATTTCTCCCTGGGTTTCTGCTGAAAATGGGTCTTTTTTTTGGGGGGGGGGGGCTCAAATGAACACTCCTGGTAAACAAATGTAAAATAAAAATAATATAGTTGATTAAACCAGTGACTGAGGACCTAGTTAAACAGAACTAGCACACTTTCCTAAATATGTATTTATTTTATTTGCAGTTTGTTAACTGGGAAAGTCCATTGTGCCAAGATAAGCCATTTGTCAATGGATGCCCAGGGAGAAAAGCTCCAGAGCATATACATACAAAAATATCAGTTAAACGTAATACACAGAGTTAATACAGTATAGTGCGAAAACAACTCAGCAGTAGATAGCATGAAATGTTATACAAATGAATAGAAACCAACTGATTTAGTTGCAGTAGTAGCAATAACATTTTTGGTATATGAACCATAAAAGAGAGTAAGCATTATATCTTATGTGGCAGGCAGATACCAACACAAGCTAAGGTATTAAAGGAGTACACAAAAGATAAAGGAAGAGATAGAACAGGTGAGAGTTAGGTAGAATTCAGAGGGAGATAGGTTGAATGAAGTGGGAGGGGGAGTGGGAGTAGGAGTAGGAATTGGAGTAGGAGTAATAGTATTGAAGTTAGACTTGGTGAGAGCAGGAGCACTCCCAGGTAGTAGAGAGATATGAATGGAGCAAAGTCGTGAAAGAGGAAAGATTCTGAGTAGTTTGGATGTAGGGAGGAAGTGAGTTCCATTTTTGTGTGAGTGAGAAAGACAAAAGAAGTTGCCCAGGGGTATGTGGCAGTTTATGTATTTCAAGGAGGTTTTGGTTATTAGATCTAAGGGTTCACTCAGGAAGGTGCATTGTAAGGATGGAGGAGATGGAGGGGCACTGAGATGGGTGAAAATGAGTTTATGAGCAGTGGAGAGTTGACTATAAGAGAGATAATTAAGGAGCTCCAACCATTTCAGGGAGAGTAAGGTGTCACAGTGGTGAGAGGAGGATTTAGAGCTGGTAGCAAACTTGGATATTTTATTGTAACAGGATGCCAGTTTAGCTTTGAAGGTGGCTTGAAGTTTGGTAAGGAGAGGTGATCTGTACATGAGAGAGGGAAGGAGGTATGTGGTAGGGAGGGTAAGCTTAGTCGAAGAGGTGAGGTAGTGATTGTGCCGATAAAGCATTCTGAGTTTCTGGTGAGTTTTTCTGATGTTGATTTGAAGGTGAATTTCAAATTTTAGTTGTTCATTGATAAGGACATCTAGAAGCTTAGTTTGGGAGACCGTTTCGATAGGAGTCTTATTTTGGCTTACTATAGAGAAGGAGCTCTTGTCTATTTTGATGTTTTTAGAAGGGGTAAAGATCATGATTTTGGTTTTGGATGCATGGAGAGCTAAGTGATTATTTAGCATCCATGTCTCAGTGCTGTTGAAGGCCACTTGTGTTATTTTCATAAGTTTAGGGAGGGATTCAGTGAAGCAGATAATGGTAGAGTTGTCTGCATATTGGCCAAGTTTGGCATTAGGGATGTAATGATGGAAGTCATTAATGAAGATATTAAATAGAAGAGGGCCAAGGATAGAACCTTGGGGGATGCCAGTCAGAGTGGTGAGGTAGGAGGAGGTACACTTATTCCATTTGATGGCCTACTGTCTATCAGAGAGGTAACTGGAAAACCAGTTTAGAGAGGAGAGGAGAAGGAGCGATTAAGATGAAGGAGCTTAGTTAATAGCAGGATATGGGGAATTGTATAACAGGCCTTAGGTAGGTTAGCATTCTAAGAGAAGAGAAGATACAATATTACCAGAATCATGGGCGTGGTTAATATCATCTAGAAAAGATAGTAGGGTGGTGGTGGTACTGTGTCCAGGTCTAAATCCATGTTGTGTTGGGATTAGCAGGTGACTTTCTAAGAGGTAGGGTAAAGTTGAAGGTGGATACATTTTTCAAGAATTTTAGAGATAGGAGAGAGAATGGCTATGGGGCAGAAGATGGAGATGGCTGTGTTGTTGCCTCCTTTGTGTAAGGGAATGTTAAAGGCTTTTTTCAGAGGAGGGGTATACAGGATTCTTGGATGAAATGATTGATTAGAATACAGATGGGGAGAGCTATGCCATCTGCAACCAACTTAGGAAGTTAGAAGGAAGGTTACTGGGGGCATTGGAGCATAAATAGAAAATAATAATTTTGGATCATTACATAATGGGTCCTATACTCCCCTGGCTTGAGTGAGATTATGCACATATATTTTTTGGATAATTGTTTACTAGAGTTATAACCTTGTAAAGTTTATCAGTGACATGGTTTGAACTGATGAGGTCTGATCTGTATTGATTTTGGTATTATATGCATGTATTTCTTTTTTCTTTTTGGAGTTAGTTTAATTCCTTTTACTAACTCAACATAATAATTAGTTAAATGTGATAGCAATTGCTGATATCCCTTATGCCCACTAGATGAAACTCTGGTCACACCAAGGATCTTGAATATACCTTACAAAATGGAAAACATGTATTATAATGTATTTCTATCTTATTTTTTATTTCTTCTTTATTACCCATATGAAACCACTGTATTTATGGACATTTCCAAGGTCAACAACTTATTACTTACTGACCTACTGTCATAATAAATGGCACATTTATTCTAATACTGCTGCTGCATGGTTATCAGAATAGTATTCCCCTCTTGAAGTGCCTGCCCCTATCTGACATAAGCATAACAGCAAATTCAAAAGCAAACCCAGGAGGTAGTATTTTCACATAAACAAGCTTTACAACAACAAGAAGAAACTTCTACCCATTTAAAAAAACAATCACTTAGCATAAAAGGAATTAAACTGGGTAAGCAAAACCCTCAAAAATACAATCAGAAAGTGTAAAACTAAATATTAACTCAGATTCACTACCCACAAAAGACAACCCAAAACCTTTCTTAAATTATATCAGCAACCTCAGAAGCAACAGGGTCTATATCAGAACATCGAAGTTTTAAAACTTTGAATGTTCTAATATCGAACCGTTTTGAGCGAACGCTGAAAATAGTGAAGCTGCAGAACACCAAATTCTTTCCTAGGGAAAGAATTTAGATGGCCGGTTCTGTGGCTTCGCTATTTTCAGCGTTGGGGTGGAAATTTATGGGTTGGGTTCAGGTAAGTGTGCGATTGTGTGGTTGAAAGGATTAGGGCACCGGTTAGGTGAGTTAGGTTTAGGACGCGGGTTAGGTGAGCTAGGGTTAGGGCGCGGGTTAGGTGAATTAGGGTTAGGGGTGGGTTAAGTGAGTTAGGGTTAGGGCGCAGGTTAGGTGAGTGTGCGATAGTGATGGACCTTAGGGTTAGGGTTTGGGTTAAGGTAAGTGGATAGATAGTAGTGTATGTATAGTTTAGTGTAGGGTTAGTTGTAGGATTATAAGTGTATGTGTGTGTATTGATGTTTTTAGGTGTGCTTGGGTTGTGTGTATGTGTTTGGAATAGCAAAATTTTCCCAAGGAATACATTCGCTGTTCTGAATGTTCGATATTATGTGGTTTAGATATTTTAGGTTCGATGAAATAGCATTCGCTATTTTCATCTTTCGATAACGTGATATAAACACAAGCAACACGCAGTGTTTTATTGAGCTCATTGATAATGGGATCACTTACTCAGACTCTGAGACTGTTGCCAGTATTCTAGCTAATTTCACCTTATGCACTTAAGCCATATTTCTTTCCACCCCTCTCAAACTGTTATACAATATACTTCTACCAGCTTGACAGAGAAAGGTGCATCCACTTGCAAGGCTACCACATTAGTGGTCAAGATAGCAATAGAAGTACCTGGAGAACAATCACATTGCTTATTCTGTGAGAAAGACTCACAATTTAATGAGAAATTGCATGATAGGATGGACATACCAAACCTGAAGGTTGGAGTCAAAAGAAAAGTGAAATGTGAAAAAAAAAATCCTTTAAGCTAAACAGATAAAGTTTCTTCTTGCCTTACTTGTTTAGTTACACTAATTTCTCACATTTAAACTGCTCTGTTGTCACACTGAATGCTACAAATTCAATACCATGATTAAGTTAGATTGAAAATAGTATTGTGTATTGCTTGCCTTTCACAAACTGTAGGCTTAAATGGAACAAGAAAGTCCACACAATCAGTGCAGTGTGAAACATTAAACAGTGCAGTCAGACCTGTAGGTGTAAATAAGCTGAAATCACCAACAATGCCGATACTCTTAACAGATCCATCTAAAACATGAACAGTAAATTATTTTAATCATGTTATGTGTGACATAATACATAACAATTAATTGTACTGCAGTCTGTAACATAAAAAGCAAATGTTTTTCAAACAGCAGATATTTTTCTTAGCACCATTGGCTCCCATGGGACTGATGATCTGTGCTGTCAATCAACATAGATGCTCCTCTCTCTCTCTCTCTCTCTCTGTATATCTATCTATATAAATAAATATATATATATATATATATATATATATATATATATATATATATATATATACACATTGATATATTTGTGTATGTGCATGTGTGTGTGTGTGTGTGTGTGTGTGTGTGTATGTATCTATCTATATATATATATATATATATATATATATATATATATATATGTGTATATATATATATATATATATATATATATATATATATACATATATATATATATATATATATATATATATACACACACACACACACACACACACATATATGTGTGTATATCTATCTATATATCTATCTATATATATATATATATATATATATATATATATATATATATATATATAAGAAATTAACTTCATGACAATAACAGCATTCAGAGAATAGTAAATCACACTAACAACTCTTGTAGCACTTTAATGCTTTTGTCTTATTTATTATCAAGGTTTCATAACTGCTGTTTTATATTTGTTATTATTAGGTCAACTGGTAAATGATTTCCATTAAGCATACCATTATACCTTGTTTGTTGTTTATTGGTTGTTCTAGGGCAAAATAGTTTAACATTCTGTGGGTCACTTCCATTCAATGTAAAATCTCTCAGGATAATACAGTTTCTATTAACATTAGTAAGATGTATCTTGAATTGTCTTTTTGTCATGATTTATGTCAAGGTTTGTAAGCTTGTGAATGAAAGACAGCTTTGTCTGGTTCTTGGCCTTGGATAGCACAAGTACTTATTATTGGTTGATTTGAGAGGTGTAAATGCAAATTTTTCCTTAGTGGATTGGCTATGTCCTCTTGTTCCATGTATGTGCTATCCTTGACTATTCCCTCTTTGCAGTACTGATATTGTTAATGAGATTATCCTAAAGTTAAAGAAGGTCAGTTTAACCCTATATCTGACTTTGGTTGAATTGATCAGAGTCCTGAGTTCCTTGCTGAGTTTTGCAGGAGTATTGCTGTCATCTTGAAAGTTAAATGTATTTTGCATGCAATGAGTATTTTTTATTGGAGAGCTTGCCTAGTCTACATTAAGGCTCCAGTATTGGGGTTCATTTTTAAGTCTGGCATTCTGTTTATTTCTGAGCAGGTCAGATGCACCTTTCAAGCTATTTACGTGTACATAGAATTTGGCGGTAAAGGGATCTGCATAAACATTCTTTGCCTTGGCATAATCTCTAAATACCTAGGTGTTGGAAGATGCATCTGGAATTAGTCTTAAGTTGAATGTGACTGATTTATGGCCTAATTTGGCCTGGGAAGAAGTTATAATTAGTGTGAAACAAAGTTGTTTTATATTGGAAGGCCCAAGTCCAAGGATTTGTCGTCCCCTGGTTGAGGTGTGGAATAACTTGAGTTTGTATTTATGAAATTCAGAAATGTCTGGGCATAAACATTTGAGAATATATTCAGTATTCCTACTTTAAGTTAATTAGTTGCCCTCATTTTTGACTGAATATATGTATTTACAATGACTTCGGGCTGAGAAGTATGACATTCTGTATACAGAGGGGTGTTTCTTAAAATGACACACAGGAGCAAATTTAGTGGTAGAGAGTAGCTAAACAAAGGACTTCACTGGTACTTCTGATTGTTAGAACATTGGTTGGGGAAGAAGCATCTGTATCAGGCTGATCTCTGATGACAAATCTAGTACAGTCAATGGACTACTGGTGTTCATAATCTGGTTTCTACTGATGGACATATCTTCTAAATGGAAAAATGATTTGATGTTTGACAGTGAAGTGAATGCCAGACTCTGTTTTACCGGTACAGCAAAGTGGCAAGTGAATGAAGATTTATTTTTATTTTATTGTTTGGCAGAGTTATGTAAACTCTGGATGTCTTATTTCAGTCAAAGTATTCTTTTTACTGTGTCAGAGTTTTAAAAATAATTAATACAATTACCTAAACGTTTTATACATTGGACTGAAAACTCTGTGTAATGCTGTTGACCTGTTCACATCACATAACAACAAACATTCATCACTTTATTGAAGCACATATAGAATGATCTACAATCACAAGGCAGGTGTTCAGTGCTCCCTATTTAAATATAAAATACTTTTTAGGGTCTGCAGTGCATAGCAGACCCAAAAGAACAACAGAACTGACACGGATCTAGTTTAAAGGCTACAGGTGATTTTCAAACTCCATTTTATTTAGTTATTTACTTATTTATTCTATTATCCCACACCTATTAGAACAATGCACAATGGGGTTAACTTCTATGACAAGTCAAAAGGTCAACAAGTAGTTATATTCAAGTAATTAACCCCATTATACAATCACTTTAAACAAAGACTATGCTATTAAAATCTAATATTCTGTGAGTACTACAGCATTTTCTTGTCTTAAACACTAAATACATTTAGGTAAATTTGGGGTAAGCTTCACTAGGCTTAAAATAGCTCTTGGGATGATAGCCTAGTAACCACCTATGAACTTGTTACATGTTGTGAGATGCTTGCAGTACTTACAACCCATCAGTCATTAACACCAGCATACATTGGCCTGATGGCATACCTGTAGGATGAGTATTCAGAGCTACATGGAAACACAGAAGAGGAAAAATTACTAGAGGGCACAGAAGCAAAATTATCTTTGAATTTTTGAACATGGGCAACATAAGAATCTTTGCAAATCATGACAACTTTGTTTTCATATAATATGGAAGGGTCCTGGGCAAACTGTGCAGTTAGGCTTAATACAGGGAAATTATCAAAAAGACACGAGTGCCCATAATTCATACAGCTTTGCTGTGATGAGTAAAATGAAGCATACCATGGCACTGACTGAGACGTAAACAGGTAGCTGGGGTGTTTAGAGGCTTGGAATGAGTACTGCATGGCATATTGGTTATAGTAATACCCATAATTATATGGATAGTAGTTATTGTTTGAATACAGAGAAGTACGATTGTATAAATAACTCCAAGTCAAAGAGGTATAAATTCTGGGTACATATTTGCTGTCAGAAAAGTTGACATATTGACCAAGTATCTCAAAACCTACAGTATGGAACTCCATTGCTTGTATGTATAAAGGATATAGAATCATTTCATGGAGTGGATATACAGTTAGATTATATTTTTCTTTATACAGACTTTCTGGTGGAATCATGGCAAATCGAATCATTCCAATCAAGTTTTTCATAGTCTGGGGCTTGGTGTTGTTGTTTGATATGATCCAGTTCCTTAAAGCTTGTAAGAGGGCTAGTTCACTTTCAATGACAATGTCTGATCTGGACAATAAAGCCTCCATCAGCCCTGCACTTACAGTAAGCCACATGTCAGACTTGGTGAAGGTCTCACAATTCCAAGCCAGATACTGCAAGCAAATGTCTTCTAGGAAGGTATCTTCAATGGAAACAGCATAGTTGTAGAAGTCGATCTGAGTTTCAAATGTAGGGTCATCTGGCAGCAGCTGTGAAATAATTTTGCTGCAGAACTCCTGCAGATCAGCTATACCATACAAGACTGCCATTTGGTGGAGGCAGCGAGCAGAGTGGAGACCAACTTCAATTTTTTTGGAATAGAGATATCTAAGAAGGAATTAAAAAGTAAAAACAAAAAGTAGAATTATAACCAAATAAGGCAATATGAAATGAAAACAATTCTGCTAAAATAATGACCATTTATGAAATGAAAACAATTCTGCTAAAAATAATGACCATTGGGGCCCACCAGTTTTTACATTTCCTGCTCATTACTATAATCCCAAATAATTTTTTGTTTTACTTAGAGCATCTTTACCATTGTGTTTCCTTATTGTTATTGTGCCTTTCTCAAAGTTCTGAATGATTTCCTTGTATAACATGGAAGCACCAATTCCAAAAAAATATGAAGACTGAGATTAAAACATCAGATATGATATAGTTTCCAAGGAAAAAAACAAAATGATTATGATTTTCAAACTTACCTGCATAAACGATAGTGTAAACGCATTTGAGTAATACTTGAAATGGTATATAACTCTACAATAAATTACAAAGGATAGTACTGCATGCAACAAATTCATCTGTATCCCCACACTCTCTGCACCTTTGTATTCTAACTTAAAGTTTGCTCATCATAGACTATGGTGGAATAAAGTAAATTTTTTTCTCAGCTATTGCATTTTAAACTCTTGGAAGCTGAAGCTGTCCTGAAGATAAAACCAGTCAAAGCATTTGGACTCTAACCCAAAGAAATTCAGGCATGCCATCAACCAAATTCTATATCCAAGTAACCTCTCTTACCACCAACCATGACCCAATAGCACACCCTTTGAAACTGCAACTAATTTCAATTCTTATTTCATTGACACTATCAGCAAATTAACGGTCCAAACCAACTCCAGCCCAAATGCTAACATCCTCCCTGAACCTCCCACACCTCCCAACCCATCTCGGGCCTTTTCTTTGAAAAACGTACCTACCAACTACATTAAATCCTTGCTTCTAAAGCTTAAACACTCCTCCCCCTCCATTGCTCCGATTCTTTCTCCAAAAAGCTGCTAACTCTCTAGCCCTCCCTATCTCCATACTTATCAACCATTCCATTACTGAATCTAAAGTACTCATACTTTTGAAACAATTTTACACCTTACCCATCACCTTACCCCTCCACAAGGGAGGTAACTCCTCAGAACTTGCCAACTTCAGGCCTATTGCAATCCTATCCTCTCTTTCTAAAATTCTAGAGAAATGTGTACACAAACAAATCCTTCACTTCCTCTTACAAGAGAACCTACTTACCCACATACAACATGACTTTCGCCCTAAATATAGCACCTCAACTGCCCTGATTTCCTTTGTAAATACCATCTTTCAAGCAAGAGCCCAAAACAAATTTGTCTCATGCCGACTTCTCAATCTCTTAATGGCATTTGACACTGTCTTCCACCCCTCCTGCTGAACAAACTCTCTGAACTAAACCTATCCAACTCCACTATTTTCTGGTTCACTAGTTACCTCAATGACCAATTTCAATCTGTTAAATGTCTTTCTGCTACTTGTACTGCTCTACCTGTCAGAATGGATGCACCGCAAGGATCAGTCGTTGGCCCATTACTGTTTAATATCTTTACCAACCTATTGACCATATCTTGCCCACAGTCATCACTTGTGCAATACGCTGATGACTCCACAGTTATCACCATAGCTGATTCCCTCTCTGACTTAAATACAAGGACACAGAAATCCTTCTTATCCATTGAAAACTGGCTCACCAAGAGCAAACTAATTCTAAATCCAAAAAAGACTACACTCCTGCTTTTCATTCCTAAAACTATGAACCATCTCAGATCTTCCTTCTCAATCTCATCTCTTAACACTCCTATCACTGTGGAATCGCACACTGAACTACTAGGGGTCATCATCAATGACCATCTCACATTTGATCTGCACATTCTCAACAACATAAAGAAAACCCAGAAAAAGTACAAATACGACTCTGTCATTGTCCATGTTGGTGTGAATGACCTGAGACGTACCTGCCTGGACTACTTGAAAAGAGACATGGGAGAGCTGTCTGATCATGTAGCACAGACCGGTATGACCCTGACCCTGAGTAGCATCCTGCCCTCACCACGAATGATGCCACAGTATAAAGAAAAAATGATCAATTTCGACAATTGGCTAAGTTTCTGGTGTCATTCAAAGGGGATCCAGTATCTGTCTACCTGGGATAACATGCTTGATAAGCCATGTTGCTTCACAGGAGATGGCTTGCATCTGTCACCCTTAGGCTTTCAAATACTGGCCAAGGCTTTTGCCGCCCCATAGTGCCTTTTTTAGGCAAGGCTCAAAAGACAAACGCACCACCGTAAATAGCACAAGTAACCAAAAACTGAGGGTAATGCTACTCAACGCCAGAAGTCAAAACCTCAAAATGTATGCACTCAAGGCACTCCTCAGTATGGAGAACATTGATATCTGTGCAGTAACAGAAATCTGGTTAAAGGTTACAGAGAGCACCCCAGCACTACCAGGCTATAACTCATACCATACTTTTTGGCCACAGAACCTGGACCGAAACAGAAAAGGTGGGGGTGTATCCATATTCATCAAGGATACCCATACCTCCAGGTTAGTGGCACAGCACAATGCCTCAGAGATCATCTATGTGTAACTTACAATGGTCAAAACTGCAATTCAAATTGTAGCTTGCTACAGATCACCCACCATGACCCAGGACCCCCATTCCATGTTTCTGCAGACACTGGAAAATATGAAGGTTCTAACAAACACCCTACTATTGGGTGATTTCAATTACCTAAACATTAACTGGGAGAACTACTCAAGTACTAACTCCCTTGCCCAACGCTTCCTAGAATTTATAAACTCGAACACCTAGGATCAACTGGTCAACACCCCCACCAGAGATGACAACATATTGGAACTGGTCATCACCAACATGGGCAACTGGTGTTCTACACCGGAGGTCAAACCCTTGCTGGTTAGATCAGACCATAGACTAATCACTCTGGATATCCACATTCCGCCCCCACTCCCAATCAAGGAAACCACCGTGAAAAACTTTTCAAAAGCAAACTTCACGTTTCTTAAGACCGAGGTGGAAAGGTTCACAGCCCCCATGCTAATGGACAACTCTGTCCAAGCTGCTAAATCCCTTACAAAGGCACTCTATGAGCACCTGCAAGAATGCATGGATCATGCCATCCCAAGCAAAACCAAGACTCACTCCTCCAAGAAAAGGAAACCAGTCTGGTGGACCCCTGCCATAAACAAGCTATACAATAGAAGGAGGAAACTAGTGCAGAAAAGAGTAAAATCCCAAGAAGGAAAGACATCCCTGATCAGTATCAGCAAGAAACTATGATCCCTCATAAAATCATCCAAGGCTAGCTTCGAAAGAAAAATTGCCAAGGACTCCAAAGATAATCACAAAGCATTCTTAGCTATGTCAAGAACCTAAGTGGAAACTCTCAGATCTGCTCTGAGTTAGTGCAGAATGGCACAAAATACACTGAACTGACTGATATTGCCAACATTCTGGCAGACAGGTTTAGTGCAAACTTCACCCCCCTCTCACCCCCTAAAGGCCCATAACCATATCAGAAGAATGTAGTGCCCTGGCAATCACTGACACACAGGTTAAAACAGCCCTATCCAAAGCCAAAAATACAGCTTCAATGGGACCAGATGGTGTCCCAGGCTGTGTCTTACAAGAGCTCCAAAATGAACTAACCCCTCAACTAAACACACTGTTCAAACTCAGCCTCTCTACAGGCTACATACCCACAGAGTGGCACACAGCAACAGTTATCACGCTCCACAAAGGTGAGCCACAATGGACACCAGGAACTATCACCCTATAAGCCTGACTAGCCTGGTCTGCAAGGTGCATCATCATGGAATTCATTAACAGAGACATTGGAAACCTTCAAACATTGGACCCTACCCAGTTTGGCTTTGTTAAGGGCTGATCATGCCCCATAAACCTGGTGGACTTCTTTCAGACAGTTACCAAGGCTTTAGACGAGGGAAAGGAGGTCCACACAGCCTACCTAGACCTCGCAAAGGCTTTCAACACCATTCCCCATTCTGGTATTATAGACAAGCTCACCAGCCTGAACATAAACCCCTACGTCATGAAATGGGTTGCCAATTGGCTCATGGATAGAACTCACATGGTGAGAGTTGCAGGCTGTAGGTCCAACTCTAAACCAGTTACAAGTGGCGTCCCCCAGGGCTCAGTCCTGGGACCCCTCCTGTTTGGTATGTACTTCTCAGAGGTACAGGCAATCCCAGAAGGACTACGGCTGACCAAGTTCACAGATGACTGCAAACTGGGGGCCATAATTGACTCTCCAGCTGATACAGACATCCTCCAGAAGGGTCTCACAGAGATGGATACCTGGTGTCAAAATCATGGCCTCAAGCTAAATGCCAAGAAGTGCATAGTCATCACCTTTGGAAAAAACAAAGTACTCCCAAGCTACCACATACATGGTAGTCCCCTAAAATACAGAAAATATAATAAAGGATCTGGGGACCCAAGTAGATAGTAATCTCTCCTTTAATAATCATATTGCCAAGGTGGTTAGAAAATCCTATGTGGCCCACCTAATCACAAAAGGGTTCACATCTAGAACAAAAGAGGTTATTGTGCCCCTCTACTCATCACCCATCACTCATCAGACCCATCATTGAGTACAAAGCCCCATTTGGGATGTACCTTACAAGACACGTGCAACAGCTGAAAAGACCACAGAAGTACCTCACTGGGAGGATTACTGGCCTCAAACATATGCCCCGTGCAGCCCAACTGAAGAAACTCCAGCTGTACTCAGTTGCATACCTCTTACTCAGAGGTGATCTCTACCTGACATACAAAGCCATGTCCAACCCTGAATTGATGGAGATGCTCCACCTAAAAAAAAAAAAAAAATCCCCAAGAGCCACACACTCTAGGGAGCCAAACCTCACCACAATGATAAATAGGACATGTTGGAGGGATAGATTCCTGTCCCAGAGACTCCCCATGCTTTGGAACAGGATTCCAATCTACATTAGGCAGAGCCCCTCACTAACACTCTTCAAGAGAAACCTTGACGAGTGGATGGGAAACAGAAAATTTACCCTGGGGATCACTGCAGTGGCTCTGTTGGACAGAGGCACAGGGAACTAATGGCTCTGCTGGACCGAGGCACAGGAAACTAATCTAAGGGGGCAGCAAAAGCCAACACATTCTGGCTAGGCTTATAGATGCCCTTGGGCAGATAGCCTAGTACTTACCTATGAACCTATGAACCCACCAAAAACTAGGACTCCTTTACAGGAACAAAAATTTCTTACCCAGTAAAGCCAAAAATCTCCCTATCCCATGCCTGCCTTCTCCCCAGCCTATGCTATGGCTCACAAATCCTCACTAACCTTCAAACTACTCTCTTAAGAAAACTAGAATCCACCTACAATAAAGTTGCTAGATTCACTGCTGATCATTCCTAGCACTCCCACCACTGTCTTGGCCTTAAAAGGTTAAAACTGGCTAGAATCTGCTTCTCTCTCAGCTTCAAATGATTCATTTGGTTTTGTTTCGACCCTCCTTCTGTCTGAACATTGCCTCAGTTGTCTCGCTCTACTCCTCACCAAGGTCCCTATGAAGCACTGAATAAAACCTTCAAATATACAAGCCTAAAACTAGATTAGTACAAAACCTTTACAGCTACTCCCCAGCCCAATCTTGGAATAAACTTCCTTTGAATATCAGAAATAGCAATCACCCACATAGTTTCAAAACTGCTACTAAAAACTATCTAAACAGTACATAGATCTCTCGCTATAACTATCCTCCTTGATTGACCACCCCTTGCTCTTCACCCCCTCTCACCTAACTCCCTTTCTCTCCTCTATCCCTACTCTTAAGTTCATTTTTATAATTTACTGTATTTGAGTTTTGTTTCTGCACGCATTGTGTAATTGTGGAGCTTCTCTCCCAAGACCTCTGCTGAAAAAGGGCTTCGGCTCAGTCGGACTAACCCGGTCAACAAATGTCAAACAGACAAATAAATAAATAAATAGTTTTGCATCCAGGGAAATGTGTTTAGAGTACTGCACTTATCTTAACATTTAAACCAGCTTTGTGTGGTTCTTTTGCAATTCATGTGTTTTCTCTGAATCTGAAGTTACAGCTATTAATTGAAATCATTTTATTGTTTACACTGCTTTTTCAAGTAGGTAATGTGTTGTGGCTAGGAATTTTAAATCAATTTTCAGTGGGCTCTCTTATTTTTCTGCATTTTTTCACTTTTGAGCTGCTTGTACTGTATATTTGATCATGGAAACACTTCCCAGTCTCTTGTACTTTATATTTTATTTGCCAGCAACACATCAAACTGAGAAGGCTTAGACTGGTAAAGCTTGAGTTAGCCTCTTTTCATACATTTTCTGACTTTTATTACATATTTAAGCTATACTTCCAGTCACATTCATTTTGATACATTTATTTCTCCAGTTTATGCCACTGGTCTCATTTTATATCAATAGTGCAGTTGTTTGTAACTGTAGCTGGTCTTGTGCCATAGATCTGTAGTTAAAGTCACAGTAGTAGGGGTATTGGGATTTACTGCAGTATCTGTATCCCTGACCTTCATTGGCTCTGGTTTTGGCTTTTTGAATTGGCTTGCCTCCTATGACCTGCACTGAGCTGTGCTCAGCACATCACTGCCATAGGACTCACTGGACAATGGGTAGTATCCATAAGAAGCCTGCCTAGCCTAACTGACTTCAGTATTCTAAATCTGTAGTCACTATGAACTGCGCCAAGTATAAATAAGATGCTCTATGCTGCAGAAAGGCATGCCAAGTTTAGTAGTTCTTCCCGAAAAAGATAACTAAGGTACCTTCCAACAAGTAAGTAGGCACTCCATACTACCTATCCAAGCAGGTACCATTATCCCTACACCTTAGAATCAAACCCAGCTACCTATCTCAGCAGGTACCAACCTCCCTGTCCCCAAACTCAGACCTGTCACAACCATGGACCAGCAGTTCCCCACAGTTTCTGTAGCCAGCCTGATTGAGATGGGTATCTTGAGACAATATAGGGATTGTCTCTTATGCTGCCTGACATGCTACTCAAGCAGCATAACACAGTGTCTGAGAATTGTACATACATGTCTCACTCACAGACAACACAGACACCAAGATCATCAGCAGTTACCTCCAAAACACACCTTTCACAGCCCACATAAAACACATTATCTATTATATGGTGAGGATGTAAAGTTTAACTCATCCAAACCACGAAGACCTCTGAAACATAGCGAGAGCATTAAGCACCCTCCAAAATACTGCAAAGCTTACCATATCAAATAGCACTAGGGGCTGTTGATGGGCCTATAAGGCAGGCATCTACCCAACCAAATATTCTAGTCAAAGGTAACTTCATTGCAAGACATACTGAAACACCACTCACCAGGATGAATGAGTAAAGCATGAGGGTCAGTTGTTTGTCTGGTACTAGGATTTGTCATATCAACCAATCAGCTCCTTAAACAGCAAGTACCAGTATGACTCTGATATAGTACATGTGGGTATAAGTGACTTCAGATGCACCTTCCTGTACTGTGGAGCTCTCAGACTATGTGCTCCAGGCAAGTATGAGCCTAGCATTGAACAGCATTCAACCTTCTCCCAGGATAATGCCTCAGTACCAGCAACGAATAACTGGCTTCAATAATTGGCTTAGCTTTTGGTGTCATTTAAAGGGCGCACAATATTTGTCAGCCTGGGAGGATATGATTGACAGGCCATGCTCCTTCACCTTGGATGGTGTACATCTGTCCCTTCTAGGTCTTTGAATACTGATTAAAACATTATCCACATCCATAGTGCATTTTTAGGCAATGCCTAATGTCATAATACAACAAACAAAGGAAAATATAAACGTTCTACTGATCAATGCTAGGAGCCTAAACAAGAAAACCAACTCCCAGGCACACATCTTTGTAGTGACTGAGATGAGATTTAAATGAGTGGGGAGTACTCCAGCTGTGCAGGTCTATAATGCCTTCCACACATTTAGACTAGCTACTATGTAGGAAAGGAAAAGGTGGAGGTGTCTCAATCTTCCATTCATCCAGAAGAAACTCACATTAAAGCTCATAAAGCAGCATGATGCCTTAGAGCAGCTTCATTCATATTCTAGCTAGTTACAGAATGCCTTGTATGACCCAGGAATGCCATATCATCTGCTTATATGAGCTGGAATGTCTCAGCAATATACCCAATACCATGTAATTTCAACTACTTCAGTTATAGAATGAAAAGCATATACCACCACTAGTGTGCAAGCCCAGACATTCTTGGACTTTGCTAACACAAATGTTCTGGACTGACTAGTCAGAGTACTCACTAGAGAAGGAACATCCTTGACTTTGTTCTCTCAAATATGGATGAATTGTCCTCAGTCCCTTGTGTAACACCTTCAGTCATCAGGTCTGAACACAAAGCAGTCTCATTTAAAATAAAACTAAAACCCAAGATCGCCACTGTTGTTTTAACTTTTAGTAATTCCTCCAAGGTAAACTTCCTACATTTGATGATACCCTGGCAAGTTTCAAATCCAACACAAACTCAGGAAAACTCTACTCCTAATGCAGAAATGCACGCTGCTAACTTACATCAGCATGCAAACAACTGCAGGGAAGCAGCTATACCAAGTAAAAATAAGTGCAGGGTGAACCTATAAAACAAACCTCCCTGGTGGAATGACAATATCAATAGGCTTTGTAACAAAAGGAAGAAAACTGTGGCGAAAAATAAGTGCAACACCCAGTATGTTGGAAATCCCATCATTAAATTCAATTTGCAACTCAGGAGTCTAATTAAAACCACCAAGACTAAATTTGAGAAATAAAATAGCCACCCCAGACCATGGATAGCCACAAGGCCTTCTTCAGCTATGTCCATAATCCCAAAAGTGACATGCAATAGTGTGCAGTGCTGATTGTGCATGACATCACCTATACTGAAGATGAATTGGAAGAAGGAATTGGAAAACAAGGGATGTGCCCCAATTTTGGAAGAAAATGAGCTAAGCGAAGAGTTGCTTGACTGAATAGACATAGACAGGTATATCAAGATCAATGAAAGAAATAGGCTACAGAAGGTTAATAAACCCCAGAAAGTCAGAAGTCTGATAAAACAAATGAACACAATAATTAGGACTGTCCATAGAGATGCATATGATATAACAGAAGTAAAAAGGATACAGTGGATATAAAATGTTTGCACACCCCTGTTAAAATGCCAGGCTTTTGTGATATATAAAAATGAGACCACAATAAATAATTTCAAAACTTTTCCCACCTTTAATGTGACCTATAACCTGTACAATTCAATTGAAAAACAAACAAATATGTCAGGGGAAAAATATAAAAAATAAAAAATGTACAATACACCGGTTGCATAAATGTGCACACCTTTAAACTAATACTTTGTTGTGTGTGCACACACTTAAGCTAATACTTTGTTGAAGCACCTTTTGATTTAATTACAGCATTCAATCTTCTTGGGTAGGAGTCTATCGGCGTGGCACACCTTGACATGGCAATATTTGCCCACTCTTCCTTGCAAAAGAGCTCCAAATCTCTCAGATTGTGAGGGCATCTCTTGTGCACAACCCTCTTCAGTTCACCCCACAGATTTTCTGTTGGATTTCGGTCTGGGCTCTGGCTGGGCCATTCCAAAACTTTATTTATTTTTTTTTATTTATTTCTAGCAGACGCCTGAAGGTTTTGGGCCAAAAGTGACAGGTATTTGGAACTGTTCATAATTCCTTCCACTTGGATTGAAGCCCCAGTTCCAGCTAAAGAAAAGCAACCCTAAAGCATGATACTGCCACCACCATGCTTCACAGTGGGGATGGTATTCTTTTGGTGATGCGAAGTGCTGCTTTTGCGCCAAATGTTCCTTTTGGAATTATGGCCAAAAAGTTCAACCTTGGTCTCATTAGACCATAACACATTTTCCCACATGCTTTTGGTAGACGTGAACGGTTTGCAAATTTTAGCCAGGCCTGGATGTTTTTCTGTAGAAGAAAAGACTTCCGACTTGCAACCCTACCCCATAGTCCAGACATATGGAGAATGCGGTCACATGTAGTACACAACCAGTACTTGCCAGAAATTCCTGCAGCTCCTTCAGTGTTACTGTAGGTCTTTTGGAAGCCTTCCTACCTATTTTTTGTCTTGTCTTTTCATCAATTTTGGAGGGACTTCCAACTCTTTCCAACGTCACTGTTGTCCCATATTTTCCCCACTTTTTGATGACTGTCTTCACTGTGTTCCATGGTATATCCAATGCTGTGGAAATGTTTTTGTACCCTTCTCCTAACTGATACCTTTCAACAATGAGATCCCTTTGATGCTTTGTAAGCTCTCTACGAACCATGGCTTTTGCTGTAGCAGGCAACTGAGTTAATGGCAGGAAAATCCTACTAGGACAGTTGAACTTCATTTGGGGTTAATCAGAGTCTCTCTAATTGATGGCAGGTGTACCCAAGAAGACTGAATGATGTAATTAAATCAAAAGGTGCTTCAACAAAGTATTAGTTTAAGGGTGTGCACACACAACAAAGTATTAGTTTAAGGGTATGCACATTTATGCAACCAGCGTATTGTATTTTTTATTTTTTATATTTTTCCCCTAACAGATTTGTTTGTTTTTAAATTGAATTATATAGGTTATAGGTCACATTAAAGGTGGGAAAAGGTTTGAAATGACTTATTGTAGTCTCATTTTTTTATATCACAAAAAGCTGGCATTTTAACAGGGGTGTGTACATTTTTCTATCCACTGTGTATTACTGTGCTGCTAAATTAATAGCTGATAAAGTTTTACAACAAGAACACAGGGTAGCAAGAGAAAGAAAAGGGAGAAATCAAATACCATCATGGAAATATCGAATAGAGAAAACTATAAAGCAGTTAAGAGAAGAAATGTCACTGTTAGAAGACTATAGAAGATGGAACAGATCATCAAAAATACTAAGAAAGATAGATGTGTTAAAAGCAATGCACGATATTAGAACAGACCAGGATCTATCGTGTACTGTTGCAAATAAACTAAAAATTTCAGCACAGGTGGAAAACGTTAGAAGATATGAAGTTAAATATAAAGGAAAAGTACAAAATAAGGAATTTATAGATGACCCAAAAAGTTTTATAGAGAATTGGGAAATAAGGCAAAAGGAATTGAAAGACCACCAGAAAAAGAAGAAATAGATACATTTTGAAGAAGTATTTATGAAGATCCTGTGGAACATATCAAAGATGCTAAATGGATAGAAGAAGTAAAAGAAATAATAAGAGGGATAAACATACAGGATATGAAATGGGATGAAGTAACAGCCAGAGAGATTGAAACAAAGTTAAGAAAAGCTTTTAATTGGAAAATCCCAGGCCCAGATGCAGTACCTAACTTTTGGCCATTGACATCTTTACACAATGATTTGGACATGAGGAAGAACTATTTATATACGCACCTCAAACGGACACCAACCTAGTTAACAACAGGAAAAACAATGTTTATACTTAAGAGTGAATCTGCAAGCTACCATAAAAATTATAGACCAATAACTTGCCTTCTGACGACGTGTAAACTATACACAGGAATTGATGCCGACAGAGTCTATAGTAATTCAGAAGAAAACTAATTTATGACAGTAGAACAAAAGGGCAATAAAAGAAAGCCATATGCAACAAAGGATCATTTGTTGTTAAATAAAGTCATAGTGGAGAACTGTAAAAAGGGGAAGAATCTAAGAATGGCAATAATTTATTACAAAAAAGCATTTGATAGTATCCCACATTTATGGATAAAACAGTGCTTAAAAATGTATAAGATACACCCTACACTGATCGACTATATTATAGTGACCATGAAACCGTGGTGGACCACTTTGCAATTAAGCCATGGTAAAGGACAAATTATTATCCCAGGGAAAAAAAAAATTCAAAGAGGGATATTTCCCTTTGTCACTGCTGCTATTCTGCCTTGTTCTTAACCCATTAAGCTGTTTACTTAACAGCTTAGGCCATGGCTATAATTTGGCTCCTAGAAAACAAATGTAAAGACTTCCCATCTTCTCTTTGTCAATGATTTACAACTGTATAGCTAATCAGATGAGGAACTGAAAGCACAACTGCAAGTTGTCAAAACCTTTTCATATGATATTAAGAATGTCATTTGATCTTGATAAATATGCAAAAGCAACCTTTAAGGCAGGAAGACTGCAGGGCCAGGAAAACATCAGTTTGTGACAAGAATGTGATATAAAAGAACTTGAGCAAGAAGGTGTGTATAAATATTTGGGTATTGATGAAGGATCAACAATAAAACATGAACAAATGTGAATAAAACTCAGTAAGGAATACTTCAGAAGACTTAAATTAATCCTAAAAACAACACTGACATCTGGGAACAAAATCCAAGCTATAAACCAATTTGCTCTTCCTGTCCTAACTTACAGTTTTGGAGTGACTGACTGGCCCCAAAACATGTTGGATAGATTAGACAGGAAAACAAGAAGGATGCTTCATGCTCGCCAAATGATCTATAAAATTCAGTGTATACCAAGATTATATATTCCCTGTTCTGAAGGAGAGATGAGCCTTCTTGAAATTGATTACATGTATAGATCTGCAGTTATGGGACTCCACACATATCTGCTGACCTCACAAGACCCAAATGTAGTGAAAGTGTTGAAACATGAGGAGAATAAATCTAAGATGACTTCTCTGGTTAATTTAGCAGAAGCATATTGACTTCAAGCAGGAATGGAAATCAAACCAGAAGTAGATAAAAATCAGGCAGCAACTGAATGTGCCAAAAACAAAAGAAAGAATATAAAGTGAAGGACCAAATGAGAAAGCAAGAAATGCAGAAAAAGCATAAATATAGTTGCAAGTATAGTAAACGTTTGAAGAACCTCATGTTGATCAGGAACGACTGCAGGAATGGTTAAAGCATGACAAATTCAAACCAAGAGATGAAAGGTTAATATTGGCAGCCCAAGATAATGGGCTAAGTACACATTGGCTTACAAAGTCCATTGAACATGAGAGAGACAAATATAGGTTTTGTAAAACCAAATTGGAAACAGTTGCACACCTTGTTGCTGGTTACGACATATTAATGGCAGAAAGACTGTATATTGAAATGCAAAATAATATGGTGAAACTGTTGCACTGGGGATTCTGCAAACATTATGTTATTGAAGTGGCTGAAAAACATTGGAAACATGAGCCACAAAGCATCATAGAAAATGATGAAGTTTATATCACATGGGATCACCCATTACCAACAGTTCAAAAGATAGATTCTAGAAAACTGGATATAGTGTTCCAAGAAAAGAATACAAGAGTAGCATTGATTATTGACTACAGTGTCTTGCATACAAAAAGACACAAAGTCATAAAATACCAGGATCTGCAGGCAGAAACTATAGCAATGTGGAAGAAAGATACCCAGGCAGTTCCAACAGTAGTAAGAGCAACGGTTCTTATAAAAAGGAATCTACAATCATATTTAGATATGTTACCAATCCATGTAACCCCATACAAACTGCAGAAGGAGTCATTACTGGGCACACTGCGGGTGCTGCGAGGAGCACTTTTGGCTGACATCAAAGATTGAAGCAATTCTAATTTCATGAACTTTAATCGTACTTTGACTTAGGAATGAGGTCCATTCCCATCATGGTATTAGAAACCTAAAAATAGCAAACTTGCTGTCTAAGAAATACAACTCCAGCTTCACCCCCTTCTCATCGCTGAAAATCCCACAAGTAATATCAGAAACCAATATGCTCCCAGATTTCAAAGAGAAGCAAGTCCCAGAAGCTGTCTCAAAAGCCAAAAATACTGCATCTATGGGTCCTGACAATATCCCTGAATGCATCCTGAATAGCACTAAGCACAACTTATCCATGGTCCTAAGAACACTATTCAACCTCAGATTCCAAACAGGTTTTTAACCAGGTGAATGGAGGACAGCAGCAGTCATACTCCTGCACGGGGGAGGGCCATTCACTGACCCAGGTAACTACTGACCCATAAGTCTGACCAGCATCATATCTAAAGCCATGGAAAGTGTTATCATGGAATTAATCAATAAAGGCATAGGAAATCTCCAGTCACAGGACCCATCACAGTTTGATTCCATCAAAGGCAGGGCATGTTTACTTAACCTAGTGGACTTTTTCAAAAATGTCACCAAAGTACTAGATATAGGTGAGATGGTACACACTACCTAACTGGATATGGCCTAAACTCTTAACAGCATACTACACACAGGCATTGTAGGAAAGTGCTTACTAAATTACAAATAAACTCCTGTCACCCACTGTCCCAAAAAATATCTGGTGCTCCAGTAATGGACTAAATCTTAAATGTCAAAAAGTACATAACTGCATCCTTTGGGAAACTGAATGCTCTTGGAAACTACCACATTGACAATACACCACTAAGAGCTGACCAGTAGTTAGCGATTTGGGAACACATGCAGATAGTAACATAGCATTCTACCAACATGTGTCCACGGTTATGAGGAAATCCTTCTATATTGCTCAATTTGTAAGCAATGAAATAGTATCTCAGTTCACAGATGTCATTGCCCCACTGTAGTCATACCTCATTAGGCCCATCATTGAGTATAATGTCTCCTTTGATACTACCTTTTCAGACATATGCAACAATTAAAGAACCCACAGATGTTCATAGGTTCATAGTTCATAGGTTCATAACTTAGTACTAAGCTAACTGCCCTTGTGAGCCATTTTAAGCCTAGCCAGTTATTCCTTGTGAGACTCAAACCTTGTACCTTGTGTTCGTAAGGCAAACACCTTAGCCATTAAGCCACCCTTCCAACTCCCCTTATGTTACATGTTCCTTACAAAGATATACAGAGCCTAAACCACATGAACTACATGGACTGCATCAAGACCTTTTGCTATACTCTGTCCCTTATAGACCATTAAGAGGTGATCTGTGCTTGGCTTATAAGGCATGCTCTAAGCCACTACTAATGGACCTACTACACATTTACAAGTCAAATGATATCAGAAATACCTAATTCAGAGACTTAAGCCTCTTTTGAAACAGAAACAGAATGGTTTGGAGGGACAGATATATATCCCAGCAGATACTACTTTTTTGGAACAGACTCCACATCGATATAAAATAAAAATCATCCCTGAGCCTATTCAAACACAGCATTGATATTAATTGAAAAGAATAAGGAAATTTATGCAAAGACTGCACCCTGTGCTAGTAATGGACAGAGACAGCTAATATTTGCCTATGCACCAGTTAAGACCAAACAATCCCTAATCAACGGTACTGTGTAGTATATACGTTTAGGAATTCTGTGAGGCAATGTCTCCTCAAAGTGGAAATACAGAAAGACTTGTCATCATACCTCTCAAACTGGAAACACGAAAAGTCTGATTAACATAAAATTTGCATACACAATCGTGTGACCCTGCTCACTCAAATGGAATTGTGGGATACCAACTTTAAAACACAAACTGAAGAACAGACAACCAAAATATGAACATGAAACACAAAATAAGCAGAACAACAATAGCGTTTTATATATATATATTAATATTTGAAGAATTTGGCAAAACTAAAATATGATTTTCACATACACTTACAAGATGGAAATACATATAAATATGAAACACAGAGTATATCATGTTTCAGTTACTAGCAGACTTGTTTTACAACCTATTTTGTAATGGTCACTTAGGTTCATCAGTCATTGTCAGGGCTATGCCTTATTGACATCAGAATATAAATGAAAAGCAGTTCACCTTTTATGTAATATTAAACGAAATTCATCTACTGGTGCTCACTGTTTTCCCTTAAATCAATGACAAGGATCACTAATTTTTGATAACATTTCTGATTGTGCTATAATTTGGATAGACACTGAAAAGACAGGATGAAAGAACATATCAGATTTATCCTTCTTCAGGGAAGGAAAGAATCAACACTACAAATTGTGTTGGTGCTAACAGCTAAGACAGTAAAAAGTGACAGAATTTGGGGTACTTAAATGCACACACCTGTGTTTTTACTGACTGCATTACCTAACATACAGGCATCCATGATGAGTGTTGTTAATATCAAACACAGGAAGAAATAATAAATGGAAACAGCATATGGGAAATGTGAGGTAAACTGTGTTGCCTGCCAGAACTCCAACCAGAATTAAAATGGTGCTCACTCAGTCTCACTGCTCACATAAGCCATGCTCAGCTGCTTAAAGAACAGTCCTATTCCTAACCTGGTCAAAATGCAATCACCCAAGGATGACTACTCAGAATAAAAGACAGGGCAAATGCCAAGACAGGGAGAAAGAGCAGTTGCTAAAAAGATGTGGCTGATATAAAATATCTATGAGGAGTGGTTGGCAACCAGTGGCAGGGAAGTGAGGGAACAGCATTACTTGGAAGGCAGCATCTCCAATACATTGTTAAATAATAAAATAGTCACTTCAGCTAAGTTATGAGATCAAAACTGAATTTCTAGTACTGAAGGTTAACTTTTTAAATTTGCATGAAAGGGAATATAACGAATGCTTCACTTTTTTGTATAAGCCTCACCTTACCTTGCAGGAAATATCATTTTTTACTTTTAATATCCCATCATAATACTCTACAAATTAGCACCCTTTCATAGAAAAATAAACTAACCTAAATATTATAGCAGGGCTTCTAATTTGTACTAACACTTCAGTAAAGCAGTTGCAAAACTTGCAACACTCATCTCCTTTTATGTAAAACTGGAGCATCACTGCCCTTTAGTCATACCTCCCAACCATACTGAATTACTTGGTTTTTACCAAGTTTTGGGGTCCAAATAATGGGGTGCCATGATTCCCAAGTGGCATCCCTTAATTTCCGAATTTCCCTGTGTTTTTTAGTTAAATTTTTTTTCTGGGTTTTTGCGCTGACGTCATGTGTGCAATAATGTGAGCTCCATGAAACAGCTGCCAGCCTGTCAGATTTGAGCTCAAGGGCTCAACGTGCATACATTTCTGGCTCTTCCTTAGGTATGGCTGAGCTGCTGTTTCCCTGAGATTTGCGAGCTGCCTGGAATGGAGTTTTAAGCTTCTGCCATTTTGTTTGCTGACTGAAGAAGGTATTGGTGAGCTGCTGCCTGGAACAGAGAGTTTAAGCTGCTTTTGTATTGGTGAGCTGCTGTTTCCCTGACACTGTCATTTTGATTACAGATGCATGTGTGTGAGAGAGAGAGAGAAACTGTGAAATACTCCTTAACACTGTCCTCTGATTAGTTATTTCATTTTGTCTACTTATCTACTTATCTACATTAATTTTAAATACAGTGTTCAGAACTGAAATATACATTTTTATTTCATTTTAATGAATTGTTTTTTTCCTTGACACTGAGCAAGATGAATGTCTTCTGTAGATAATTTTCATCTCATTAAATTGAACTATATCAAAGTACTTACACTCTTTATGTGGGACATATACACTCATGGAAGTACTTAACGATATGCAGACTCTACTGAATGAGGAAAAGCTGCACTTGTTTCTATATTTTATCCAGCCCATTTGGGTTAGCTGAAACAAAAATCATCATGCATTTATTATTTCTTTAGCAGGTTGTTGAACTAGACTACCGGGCACTCCCTTTTTCTTATGACTTAAGCATGAAAAAAAAAAACACAACCATACAATTTAATAGTATACAAGAGGCTGTAAAGAACAAAGCATGCAGTGATGTACAAAGGCAGTACAAGGCAAAAACATGACACATCATGTATAAAATGAATGCTTAGTATTACTGTTGTCATACACACCCCAGGGAAAGCTACACTCCTAGGAATTAAAACAAAACCAACTGGAGGATAAATTAGATAATTATAATAGATAAATCATAAGTATTCCTAAGGAAAAAAGTTGATATAAGTTTAATGCCTTGACCGCATCGTCTTCCAAAGACTCAAATTACTAATAGACCATAGCAATGGATATGCTTGGCAGCTAGAGAAGGTATTCAGGTTCAAGCCCTGTACCATGGGTACAGGTGACAAGAGCCTAAAGTCCCTACCCACCACCACTTGTGAAATTTCCAACATTTATGCCTCATATTTGTATTCTGTTCCTCATACAATCTGTGGTTTTCTGAATATGAAGGACTGAATTCACTAAATAATGACAGGCATTTTAATTTCAGACTTCATATTCTTCAGAAAATAAATGGTAACACAAAACCTTTTATTCTAGCAATTTTCTAAGTTTATAAGTTCAGTATTACAAATTTGTCCATATTATTGGGGCTGTATTCCCCCATTATTGGCTTTGTCCAGGTTTTTTGTGTTAAGAGGTTGAGAATAGCTATGGTGAGAGGTGAGAACTGAATTCTGTATTTCCCCCATTATTGGCTTTGTCCAGGTTTTTTGTACTGAGGTTGAAAGCTATGGTGAAGTGAGAACTGAATTCACTGAATGATAGCCATTTAAATTTTAGTCTTCCTAACATTCCTATCTTTCAGGAAACTGCTGATTTGGCATAGTGGTATATTGCTCTGACTGTAGTGCATAGGGTCCTGGGTTCAAGCCTTGGCAGTGAAACACATGGAGGTAACACAACATTTTATTCTAGCAACTTTCCAAAATTATACAAGCAATGTTTAAAATGTGGCCCTCGTGTTTGGGCTTTTATCCCACCCCCACTATTAAAATTTGAATTTTGTTCAGATTTCTTGTGTTGCAAAGCTGAGGGATACAGTTGAATATTGAGTGGAGCTGAGAGCTTCAGGGGAAGAGATGTTTAGTGTTGCTTATGCTGAGTTTGCTTGCATTGTTAATAGCATAACAGGTTAAATACTTGCTTTTGATGCAGAAGACATGGGTAATACTCCCACAGTATGTAGATGGCATTGCTGATACTGTACTGTGTTGTACTTTAAAGGGGTGGGTGTAATAAGCCAAAGGTGTAGCTACAGACAGAACAGAAGTGAGAAAATGTCATGCACAAGGGCATTTGTGTCTCAGTGGAAAGAGCAAAAAATATTAACCCAAATTCCGGAACAGAAAATCAGTGATTATATTCTGTGCTGCATTATAAGAAGAAATATATATGTTTGGAAGTAGACTTTTATGATGGAAATGTTCTGAACTGGGCAGTTTTGTCATTGGTCCATTTTGTTTCATTGTCTACTGGAAAAATGTTCAAACAATAAATTTAAAATGCGCTCTAAGACTAACACGTGTGCTGTATTATACAAGGAATATAATAAAGTCAGGAAGGTGTATCAAAGAACACATGTATAAATAGCAATTTGAATGTTATAACTATTTCTGTTTTTGTATGTTTCTTTCTTGTTCTCTGTGCAAGGGGCCTATGATTTAAAAACAGGTCAAAGATAATCTTTATCCACCACTGACCAGATGCATTTTCTTTGGATGTGGTGTGGGTTTCATTGCTGTTTCAATGAATGTGAGTTTCAAGGCCAGATAAGTTTTAATGCTATGTTTATTTTCATTGAGACAGTATTGCTTTGTTTAGCAGATGTCTAGTGTTTGTGCATTTTACTATAAAATGTAAAAATAAAATCCAAATAATCAATGTAGAAGTAAAGCAGTATGTACATTAGTGTTTATGGTAAATGGGGTGAAATAGCCAGGTAATGTTACATTGGAATGGCTGCAGGGGACTCTAGTGCCATATTTTGGTTGTCATTTCTTCAGTTTACATTTGAAAGTTGGTATCCCATAATTCCATTTGGAGTGGGTGGGGTTACATAATTATGTATGCTAATATTATGTTAATCAGCATACAGATTTGCACCTATTTTTCATGGGCTTTGTCCAGATTTCTGATGTTTCCAGGTTGAAAGGTATGCCTTTAGTGTGCCATGTGACCCAATTCTTTCTTAATGCAGATTACAGTAACTGCAGTAATCAATATTTAACCAGAGAGTTTAATGTTTCAGCTGTCTCTCACAACATCTTATGACAGAAGATGAATAATCATACAAAAACATTTACTTTCAAACTTACAGGGCCTTCATTTTCATTTCCTTTACTTCTTCCACTACATTTACTTTACTATTCTTTATTTCTGCAATAAACAGATTCCTGAGGTTTCTTTAAAATTAAGTAAATTACTTAAACAAACTACAGACTTGAGTCATGACAATTTCATTTAGCCAAACTTAGGGTTGGCACCCCTCCGTTTTTTTCTGGACTATCCTGAAATCAAACTGATTCTCCGGTAGTCCAGAAAACATTGTACAAACTCTGGTATTCTGTTTCAAAAAAGGAAACAGACTATTGGAGTTTATAAATCGACTGATTTACTATGCTTTTTTACAGAAAACAGGCAGCATGAATGGGAAAAGTGGGAGTTCCCATCAGGTGATGTAATCGTGACATCACAAAATGGGTAGAGTATGGGTGGGAGAGGGGTGAGGTGGGCGGGATTACTGGTGGTGCGAGGGTGTGGCTTTACTTTGGTTTTAGAAACAACGAAAGCTGGCAACCCTAGGCAAACTGCGTTTAATGCTGTAGCAGAAAGGTCATTCAGAGGAAGACAGTTTTTTTTTTATTAAGAGGTTCAAAGGTTACAACATAATGTGTCTGTTTCATGGTCTCCTAACAGGCTGGAATGAAATCTCAGCTTGCACAGAATTAATACACTAACTCAACTTGGGTTATAGGTATCTTAATTTATTACCACTTAACACACCTTTAGTTAAGTAAAGAATTGCTGCCAGGCTGCAGTGCACAAACTTTAAATACTCATAAGACACAAATGTTTCAGCTTAACAGAATGCAAGCAAAGTCCATTTTTCTTGCACATACATTCAATTAGCTTAGCAGATTTGCTGCCAGTAAAATGAACACACCTTCAATTATCTAAAGAATTGCGCAGACTCCTTCAATGCACATAATACACAAAGGTTTCAGCTTAACAAATTTGCTCGCAGACTGCCATTTCAGCTTTAAAGAATGACTGCCATTAGCTAAACAGAATGCAAGTAAAGTAAAACAGCTGCAGACTCTGCCGTTTCTCTCACACATACCTTCAATTAGCTAAATGCAAGCAAAGTCCATTTCTCACACATTAGCTTAAAAGATTTGCTGCCAGCAAATTGCACACACCTTCAATTAACTAACGAATTACTGCCAGACCAGGTCCATCAATGCACATAATACGCAAAGGTTTCAGCTTAACAGATTTGCTGCCAGACTGCTGTTTCAGCTTTAGAGAATGATTGCCTGAACAGTCATTAGAGAATGTAATTCTTTAGAGAATGTTAGATGAACAGAATGCAACAAGCAAAGTAAAACAGCTGCAGAGCAGACTCTGCCTTTTTTTCACACATACCTTCAATTCGGCACACACCTTCAATTAAGTAAAGATGTGCTGTTATACTGCACTGCACGCACCTTCACTTCAGTGCTCATAAGACGCAATGGTGGAAGTTGTTTCAATTTCAACTTAACAGAATGTAAGCAAAGTCCGACCATTTCTCTCGCACATACCTTCAATTAGCTAAATGCAAGCAAAGTCCATTTCTCTCACACATACCTTCAGCACACAGCCGGTTTCAGCTTAAGAGAATGATTGCCCTTAGCATTAGCTTAACAGAATTACTGCCAGACTGCAACTGCCATTTCAGCATCAGTACACAAATGGTTTCGAACTTTCTTAACAGAATGACTCCCGACGATTTCAGTAACAACTGCAGACTCTGCATTTCCATTTTTCTTGTTGCAGATAAGACAATTAAGCCAGTTATAGTCTTAATTTTGGGTTTTTTTTGGCCTTACCTGGAGGAAGAAAGATGTAGATGTGGTGTGCACTGCCAATCAGACTTTGCAGCAAGTTAAATTAATGAATGGCTGCATGTGATGATGTCATGACCACAAAAAATTCAAAAAAAAAAACACCTGGAAATTTGGAAATTATTGGGGCCATGCGGAAATTCATGGCACCCCAAGATTTTGTCCTCAAAACTGTTATTTACCGAGGAATTTGGTACGGTTGAGAGGTATGCTTGTCATTGAACTTTGAATTTTCCATTGATTTAATTTCTTAAGATACATTTATTGCATTATGTTTTTATTATGTCAAAGGATGGCCATGGTAGTGCAGCGGTTACTGTTGCCACCTCACAGCAATTGGTTCTCTCATTCGATTCTTGGCTGGGGTGCCTTCTGTGTGTAGTCTGTATGTCCTCCCTGTGGTCATGTGGGGTTCCTATGGGTGCTCCGGTTTCATCCCAAAGGCATGCTGTAGGTGGATTAGACACTCTAAATTGGCCCTAGGCATGTGTGCGTGTGTATGTGTGTGCCTTCTGTGGAAGGTTGGGCACCAGGCTGGCAACTCAACACCATAAAAAAACTCCACTGCCAATCATGATTGGACAGGTGATCTGCTGTGGTGACCCCTACCCAGGAAAAGCTGGAAGAAGAAGTTCTTATTATGTCAACCTGTATACTTACACAAAAATTTATAATCTGGTTGGGTATTAAGAAAGAATTCTGCTTGCTAAACTGAACTGTACATAGGTGCCTTTACATTTTAGACAATTTCACAAATTTCATAAATTGTTACATTTCATAGTTCTTCTAAATCATTATTGCCCATTTTAGTAAATTAGTAATTGCCATTTTTTTAGGTTTTAGACTTTTTGCTTTTCTCACAACATTTGGACATTTGTGCTTTGAGATTATAAAAGGGCAACATTCTGAACCTCTATCATTTTTACTGCTACACTTTTTAAACAGCTTTTCAGGATGAATTTGCTTCCTAACAATATTTCTTTGCCATTTGCTGTCCTGTCTGGATTCCTGTTGTATGTTCGACTACCATAAGTGAAATTCTCAAAACAGCAGGATTTACCATGCAATTACAGAGAAATATGTATTAATTATAAAATTCCTGTATTTCTGTGTATTTCCTCTTCTTTGAGTTACTATGTCTGGCATCTATTACTTTTGTTGAATGATAGTTTTGTTGACATCTGTTTAGTTGTAGAAATTGATCGACTAAAAATATGGCTGACAAGAGTAGACAGGTTGTGAGATCAGACAATTCTAAGAATTGGGTAAAATGCCCTTCCCGCAAGAGTTGTGTGCTCTCTGAGTTAATACATATATAATCAACAGGGGATGTGGGGGTGCAGCCTCCCCACATGGGGGGGGTGCAGAAAGAGTGCCCCTTTCAAAAAAATTATGTTTTCTTTTTTGAGGAGGTTTTATTTTGCATGCTCAGAGGTTGTTGCACAGCATGGGGTGGCCATGGTGGTGCAGCTGTTAGCATTGTCACCTCATAGCAAGAGGTTTTCCAGTTTGATCCTTGGCTGGGGTGCCTTCTGTGCAGACTCTGCATGTCCTCCCTGTGGTCACGTGGGTTTCCTCTGGGTGCTACGGTTTCCTTCCATATCCCAAAGACATGGTGTAGGTGGATTGGACACTCTAAATTGGCCCTAGGTGTGCATGCATGTGCCTTCTGTGGAAGGTTGGGTGCTGGGCTGGCAACTCAACACTGTAAAACTCCACTGCCAATCATGAGCAGACAGGTGATTCACTGTGGGGACCCCTAACCGGGAAAAAGCCGAAAGAAGAAGAGGTTGTTGCACAGCATATGCATATCAGGGTATTGATGCATGTAGCTTTGATGATTGTGTGTTGATGTTGTACATGTAGACATCTGGGGATATTCAATATATTTGAATAGACATATATATATATATATATATATATATATATATATATTTCCTCAAAGTGCTTGGCTTTGGGAGTCTAGGGCATATATTCTCTGTGTGGCACTAAATTATGTTAGCTCTGTAAGGTAATTCTAAAAAATCGGTCCCTGTCCCTGAGTACAAATTATTTAAATGCTTGCCTCTGAGGCATTGTCAGTGTTTTCCTATCTTAACTTCAGAACATGGTGTGGGGGACTTCAATCTCTTCAGTAAATAGATTAACTACAGTATATTCAGTTTTTCTCCAAGGCTTTAACATACTTGAATGACATAACTGTTCTAGTTTCCTGTTACCAGTTTATCTCACTTTGCAACAAATTTCCACTACTTTCTCTGTCACTTCAAAAGAGCCTTACCACTTGGTAAGAAATTTGTTTTCTTAAGTGGTTACTAACTTATCTACTTTTTCCTCTTTTTTGAACTCTCTGAGGCAAGTATTTGTATTATAAATTTTGTGTTGGGCTTTGCTTGCTCTCGCCATATGTTCCCGTCTACAGATTTTATGGTTCTTACCCTATCTTGCAATTGTATGAAATGTTCTCTTAAAATGAGTATTTTATTCTTCCCAGTTTTCTTTTGCTATACCTGTAAGCTTGGAGGTGTCTGCTATATAGTAGTTCAAATGGAGTGAAACCAGTTGAGACTTTGAGCACTTCTCTTAAAGCAAAAAATATAAGGAGAGAGTTGGTTTCAGATCTTTCCATCATTTTCTATAACCTTTCAAACACCAGAATTTAATTTTTTTTGTTAAAACGTTCAACTAGCCCTTTTGTTTAGGTGTGGTATACTGATATTTGACAATTGATTTATATTAAAGAAATGGTAAAGGGTATGCCTTACTCTAAACATGAATAGGGTACCTTGGTCAGTAAGGATTTCTCTAGAAATTCACAGGTTCACAGGTGCATACTTGCAGGCCATTTTAAGCCTATCCAATTTCTTTTCTAAGGTGAGAATCAAACCTTGAGTCTGTGAAGTGAGCACCTTAGCTTTTATGACAACCCCCAGTTTTTACCTCTGAAAAATTACCAGCTCTGTTGCTATAGACAAAGTGTTCTTTAATTTCAATGGCACTGTTTCTGGAAAATTGCCAATATGAACTCTGTTGATCACTGTTTTACTTAAGTGGACCTAAATCCATGGTTATGCACTCAAATAGATAGATGCTACTTATATTACAAGACAGAGATATAAGACAATTTGTAAACACTTGATTAGGTGCTCTCCTCTATCAGAAATTGTCTATTTCTTTCAAGGCACCAGATCAGAAACATAGGTAGAACTCCATCGTTAGCCTTATCCATCCTCTGATGACACAGTACTATGTGCTAGCTTCATTACCACGCCTCTAAAGGGCTTTGGTACCAAAAGCTGCTTCAATATCGGCACTTTTTTGTGTTTATTTTAATGTACCATGTAGAGCAAATCATTTCTTAGCTCAAAGTATTGATATGAAGTGGATGTGTTGTGTCCTTTCATCTCTCTTTTGACTCTTGCTATGTTCTCTTCCTGGCTTTATTTAGCGAGTCATCCTCCCAATGGGTCTTTTAAAAACTGACATGACTTAGGCGGAGGTTAACCACATCACTATTATTTTC
This sequence comes from Protopterus annectens, assembly GCF_019279795.1. Taxonomy (NCBI): domain Eukaryota; kingdom Metazoa; phylum Chordata; order Ceratodontiformes; family Protopteridae; genus Protopterus; species Protopterus annectens. The sequence continues at coordinate 1,552,934,996 of NC_056746.1, read as the reverse complement.
ATTAGCATCGTAATGCAAATTGAAGATTGTAGCCCCATCTCCAACAAAAACAGGTACAGCCGTTTCCCTTCATCAAACTTGTCCTCAATAAAATGTAATTATCTTCAATGTTTGGGTGCTGGCAGATTCCTTTTATTATGTTTATCATTCATTTGTTTCCTCCAGAGTCTCTACTATGAGCTTTTTTAAGTCAATACCTTTGCTGACATCTTTCTTCATTTGATTAATAGATACTTTTATGGTATATGCTCAAAAATAGGCCATTTTCTGCCAATCTCTGCAATTATCTCTTTTTTAGCCTTTTCCATTGGAGTACTTTGGTAAGCCTCAGTATCTGATTTACTTATACCTTCCACTCAGACTCAAATCTTGATGACATTTAAGGTTTCTAACTTAATGTTTTTGTATATCTGCTAGACGTATGTACCTTTGACTGGAGTGTCTCCTGCGAAAAATTTTCTAGAGTTCTTTAAAATGTGGAAAGTCTTTTTTTTAAACAAAAACATCTTTAATAAATTATCACTTATGACATAGGCAATCATATATTTATATAAATAAAAACAAACCATACTGACATAATCTTAGTTGCAAACATTTTACATCACTGTTATCACATTGCGGGTTAAGTTATATAGCAAAGCAACTGGATAGAGGACTTTACATTGAGGAGTATGCATTCCACTTGGATTGTGGGGTACTGTCTCTTATCCCTATACACACATAACTTCAAATTTCTGGTTACAAGATGTGCTCTGTTCACACACATACTAATCTATAACAGGTGTGATCATGCTTCTTGTGTCTAACATTTCTTGTAATTCTTTCGCTTCCATAAGTTCATCATATTTCATAATTTTAATAATAGCAGAACAGCAGACTGGGCATACTTTTGGGTGTATGTCTCCTAATAGGATGATGACTAGCATTAACAGGCTTTGGGTGCTTTGAGTGTTGTGTTAGGTGTAGCACGTTTGTGTTTTGGAGGTTTCTGAACTGTACCTCTGCATATGAAGGTTTATGTGTTGGGTCCATACTACAGATAGGAGTTGTGGTGTGTGAGCTGACAACCTGTGTAGTGCTGCTGTTCTGGGCATGAGAGAGCAGGATTCCACATTCTTAGTGTAGGAGCATGTCTCACAAATTGTACTTGAGTGATTAGGAGTAAGGGGTTGTCAGTGAGCATGAGGCAGTTGTTACACTGCCTCAAAAAAACATGTCCACCAGGCTGGCAGGAGAAACAGAGTGAAAATGAGAGTCCATAATGCAAAGTTTGAACCTGGTTTCTCAGCAGATGAAGAGAACAAGATGGCGGTATCAGGCAGGGATCTATTTTAGGGTGACTAGCCTATGGGGTGTACAGTAGGAGGTCTGTAAAAGAGGAGATCTATAGGGTCTGATGTTGATAAGTAAGAGGCAAAATCTCTGCTGCATGGTTCACTGAACAGCTGAGAGCTATTCAAGAACTGCTCTGCTAGACAGCAGCTGCTTCTAAGGAAAAATACTTCTTTTGCATCTGTAACCACAAGAGTTACCCCTCTGCATGTTGGTGGACGATGGTGTGCTATGTGCAAGGAAGAGCAAAGCAGCTAATACAAAGAAATCAATGAACAACTTAAACTGAGCCCTGCACCAATGAAATAGCTAAAATTAAGCCCTAAACCAGGGACCTATAATTAGATAATCCTACTGCATGCTCCTGCCATGATGGTATAGTATAGAGGGGCTTCTCCAAAAAAGATGTCCTTATTTTTAGTGTTCACTCTAGAAACAGAATTGAATTCAACCTGTCTGAAGCCTATACTATAGCCAACAGAAGTGCAACTCAACAAAATTAAGTAAAAACAGCAATTCATGTGACATACAGTCAAAGTGTAACAGATGCATAAATACAGTAGTAAAATACAATGTGCAAAACAGCAGCAAACAGTACATTTTTTAACTGCTGAAGTGCAGTCACATTATATAAGAGAAGTGCAAAGAAAAAATACATAGAGCCATTTTGTGGGTTTCCCAGCTCAGAAAGACCAGGTAAACACCTACAGCAACTATATGAATAATCCTAATACTCCTAATGTAAAAGCACAGTAAGAGAGTGTCCAGAGTGAAGTGCTACCACAAGCAAACTTAACGATATGGCTACAGCAGTGTACACTGAATACCGCATAAAGGTGTGGTTATTCAATAAAAGTACTTTGGTTTGTAATAAATGAGCCAAGAGCCACTCATTTGTACAGAATTTGTAAAGGCACTACAAACAAGATAAGCTGATTAAAAAGCTATCCAGCCAATAAAAGTGCATGCAGAAATCTCAAGTTTTTCCTCAACCTAGACAGACCGGGCTACCTCCCAGTACACTAAAGAAAAATCCACTGACCTTGATGAGAAAACAAGTGCTTGCTAGAGTGTACAAATACGCTACTTTATCCAACAGCTAGCTAGATAATGAATTCAGATGAAGTAAATCATTACAATGGACAATAAGAGGAAAAATGCACTTTTTTGATATAGGCACAAGAAAAGGCAAATAAATAATTCAAATAAAAAATTCAAGATATCAGCAGTGTATATAACTCAAATTACAGTAGTGGCGGGAAGGTTAAAATCACCAGGTTTGAAAAGAACCACAAATGAGAGAGTGGGTGGGAGATCCTTCAGAAAAAGAGAAAGGCCCAGAATTTCACTTTGAATTTAAGTATCACTACAGACACAATTCAAATTAACCAATGAAAAAAAGCATGTGAAATAGGAGCCTAGACAATCTAAGTGTCTGTCTTTCACACAGAATAAAGTCACCAGACCAAGATTTGTTAAAACAGAAATCATAAAAGAGAAAATAAAATGGAGCAGGTAAGACAGAAAGCAGCTCTATCAGTCAAAGACAAAAATGGGTTTACTTTCTCACCCAGCAGGGAATCATGAGCAGTACTATACCTTATGCAGGCTTGAAGTCCTTCAGACAAAAACTTTGTAATAATAAATGTATTATAATTGTTTTATTAAGAAATTTCTAAGCAAGTTACATATTCCTTTAATGGAAAATTCTAAAAATATTTTGAGAAACCAATTATCATTTTAGAAGTCACTAGAAAAGTAAAGGATTAAAAACAATAAATCATGTGGCCCTGATGGTTTCATTTCAGAATAAATAATTTAATCATTCCTAACCCCTATGCTTAAATAAGGCAAGGGTCCTCTTTCATTTTCAGCTTATAGACTAATATCTCTTTTAAATCTAGATTATAAACTATTTACTCCTATTGTCATAGTTAGATTAAAACTTTTAAATCTTCCCTAATAAACAAGATAATTTCAAATGATTATTAACTTAGAGCAGTAACAGACAAGTCACTTTATTAGTTTAGACATAGAAAAGGCTTTTGACTCTCTTGACTGGTTATATTTATGAAGTATTAGAAGCTTTTGGTTTTCCATTTAACTTTTTTAGTTTAAAAACTCAGATTAACATGGAAAATAGAAGCCTATCTGAAACTTGGTATGTTTACATCTGATCCAATTTTAATTAAAAAAGGAATTAACCAAGGTTTTCCCTTTTATTTGCTTTAGCAATTGAAATCTTAGCAATTCAAATACAACCAACTTAACCTCTCCAAGGACTCATAATTGGTAATGATCCATAATCCAAGCTAATGTTCTTTGCAGATGATGTTATATTAACCCTAACTGACTTACATACTTTTCTAAAGGAAATTGAACATATTTTTAAGTCTTTAATACAATATCAAATCTGTCTTTTAATAATCAAAAATCTAAGTTTTTTCTTTTGAATAACCATTTCTAATTCATCTATTCTATAACATCTAAACATTGCTGAAGAATCTCAAGATTTATTTTATTTGGGTAAATCTAACAAAAAGACACCAGAAGAAACAAAAATGTAAATTATAATTGAATTGTTGATAATATTTCTAAATTAGGAGATTCTTGGACAAATAATTTCTTTTTTAAGATAGACTGAATTTAATTAAAATATTAATTTTACCAAAAGTTTTATATATTATTCAAACAACATCTTTATAGCCTGATAAATCTTATCTGAAGCCATTTAATATAATTTTATTGAATTTCTATGTTACCCCAAAAAGCTAAGAACAGTTTTCTTCATTATATTAGACATTGGGAAAGGTGGAGGGTGCAAAGCAGTTATATGTAAACTAATAATTAATTGACTTGAACTATTTGGCTAATTGGAAAATACTTTATATTCAATCTAGTGACAAAAAATAAAAATTTCTAGTTCATATCACAATTTAATGAATAATTATCTGTGGTTAATTCTTTGTAACTATTTTCAATACAATCTCTCTGCTCCTTCTCAATCTAAATATGTTAATTCAACCTTAAATTTAAAGATATTAATATAAGTTAAATTGATCTAAAGCTTTGGTTTAACATATAGATTCCTTTTTTTTACTACAGGGGCTTATTATAAGGCAATAATATTAAATAAAGGCATGATGGAATGGAACAATATGGGTGGTATAACTGTTTTAATAATAATTATTTAAAATCAACTGAAGAAATATTACAAGAATTTGATCTTGACTCATGAAAATTGGCCAATAATAGAAAGTATCAGAAATTTTGCCAAGGAAAAGTTTGAGGCTTTGTCACATCAGAATTCTAATAGTCTCAAATTTATTGAATATAATCAAGTAAATATTTACAAATGCACAGTCCATCCTCAATTATTTCTGAATTGTATGAGATATTTATAATTTTTAAGATCAATCTTAATGATAAATTCTGAAATTTTAGTTGTAGAATGATAATATGTACATTACAAAACATAATAAATCAGTCTGTTAGTACATCTTTAGTACATGTCTGACATATTTTGTTTTCACAGAAATGCCTGCATACAGCCTTTTTTTACCCCTGACAAATTAGCCAAAATTTCTAAAAACAAAACATAAAATAATTATAAATATTGGAGGTGTATGACAACATAAAAGCTAAATGGCAATACATACGTTTTGATTACTCATTGCTCATACTTAAAAGATTATTGGAAGAAAGTAAACTTTTTCCTAGAAATACTCAGATCAGATAACATATTTTAAATACATTCATGATATTATATACTCTTTCTTTAAAAGTTTTTTATAAAAAAGGAGGATTATTTACATTAGACTATCATGACTGTAATGAAGGGAATCATCACCATTAATTGGATGAAGAACTGAGATCCCCTCTTCACTAAATTTGATTAGTTTCACATCAGAGTCATTAAGAAATTAAGACAATCTTTAATGTCTCCATTTTGGACTAAATTACTGAATTTACTGGAATAATGGAATTAATATGTCTTAACAAATTTGTTGAGCTGTTCCTTTATTACAGTATTTTATCATTTGAAATCTTAAGTTCCTATTAAACATGTTTGTATATATTGTAAATACTTCATTTTATGTGTTTTATTGTAAGTGATATAAATCAATAAACTGATTGAAAAAATAAATATTGCTTCATTTCTCTATATACTCATCCTATAACTGCATCCATTATTAAAGCAAAATCCAGACTAATCAAATGGCAGCTTTGTCTGACTACTGCATGAATTTTAATTTTCCTCTTTACCCGGCCATTCATCATTACTCTAACTCTACTTTATCCTATGATAAGTTAATTGACATGATTGCTTATGTTATATCATTTTTAGAATTTCCCACAATTGTTCTATCTTAATGTAATCATATGCTTTGTCTATATGACAGCTTATAATCCATACTTATTAGTCTTCTTCTTTTATGCAATAGACTATTTTTTAACCGCCATCTCTTTAACCTGTTTTCATTTAATCCCTGCTACCTACTTTCCCCATGCTTTTCCATCAGTGATTCCAGTCTCAACTGTATTATCTTAAAATCTGCATTCATTAAAGTAATTGGCCTCTAATTACTTAAACTTTCTGTATTCTTTTTTTCAAATCAATTTTAATATGCCTTCACATAGACTTCTCTCTATAAAACCCTTTTCTTTGCATTCATTCACCACTTTTACCTATATTTTCTTCTGTATTGCATCCATATTTTCAAAATGTGTCCTAAATTTTATCTTTCCAAGTACCTTTCCAATTCTTCTAGACTTATGTCTCTCCTTAATTGTTTATTTTCCACTTCTGATATCTTATTTGTCTCCTAACCAACATTCTCTTTTTGTCTAGCTTCCCATATTTCTCTGATAAAAATCTATTATTTCCTCTTCAGTCTTTTCTTGCTCTTGTACTATTTCCTTTCTTTGTCAACACTTCTGCTATTAGGTCCATAGGTTCATAGGTAGGTACTAGGCTATTAGCCCTAGGGCCTATATAAACCTAGCCAAAAAGGTACCCTGGCTTTTGCCACCCAAGAAAATTATTTTCCTGTGCCTCTGTAGAGCAGAGCCACAGAAGTGATCCCTGGGGTGAATTTCCTATTTCCCATCCAATCATCAAGACTTTTCTTAAAGAGTGCTAATGAGGAGCTCTGTTTGACATAGATAGGTAGTCAGTTCCAGAGTATGGGAAGTCTCTAGGACAGGAATCTATCCCTCCAGCATGTTCTGTTTATTGTGGTGAAAAGGTTTAGGTCCCTAGAGCGTGTAGCTCAAAGGGATTGGGATTTCTTTAAGTGGAGCATGTCCAACAGCTCTGGGTTTGACATAGCTTTGTATGTTAGGCAGAAATCGCCTCTGAGTAGGCGATATGTGATGGAGTAAAGCTGGAGTTTTTTTGAGACGGTCTGCATAGGGCATCTGTTTAAGGCCAGTAATCCTCTTTGTGAGGTATTTCTGTGGCCTTTCCAGTTGTTGTAGATGTCTTGTGAGGTACATACCAAAAGGGGCATTGTACACTATAATGGGTCTAATGAGTGATGAGTAGAGGGGAACAATGACCTCTTTTTTTCTGAATGAGAATCCTTTTGTGATGGTGAGCCATGTAGAAGGATTTCCTGACCACTGTGGGGATGTGATTATCAAAGGAGAGATTACTGTCCACCTGTGTCCCAAGGTCTCTTAGCAAACTTACGGTGTTAAGTAGACTACCACTTATGTGGTAGTTCATGCGTACAGAGTTTTTACCAAAGGGGATGACAATACACTTTTTGGCATTGAGCTTGAGGCCATGGCTTTGACATCAGGCATCTGTCTCAGTGAGGCCCTTTTGTAGTATGTCCACATCATTAGGAGTTTTGATTATGGCTCCTGGTTTGCAGTCATCTGCAAACTTTGTTAGCCAAAGACCTTCTTTGTTAGCCTGTACTTCAGAGAAGTAAATACCAAATAGGAGAGGACCCAAGACTGAACCCTGTGGTACTCCACTTGTCACTGGTCTGAAGTCGGATTTGGAGTCTGCTACTTTCACAGTGTGGGTTCTGTCCATGAGCCAGTTGGCAACCCATCTTGTGACATAGGGATTTATACCTAGTTTAGTGAGCTTATCTATAATTCCAGAGTGGGGGATGGTGTTGAAAGCCTTGGCGAGATCTAGATAAGCTGTGTGAACCACCTTACCCTCATCTATGGCTTTGGTGACTGCTTCAAAGAAGTCAATCAGGTTTAGGAGACATGATCTGCCTTTTACAAACTCGAACTGGGTAGGGTCCAGAGTTTGGAGATTACCAATGTCTTTGTTTATGAGTTCCATGATGATACATTCCATGGTCTTGCAGACCAGGCTCATCAGGCTAATGGGGCGGTAGTTCCCGGGGTCTGTCGTGGCTCCCCCTTTGTGGAATGGGATAACCGTCACGGTGTGCCATTCAGTGGGCACAAAGCCTGAGGTGAGGCTATGACTGAATATGGTACTTAGGTAGGGTGCCAGTTCATTCTGTAGTTTATGTAGAATGCAGCCTGGGATATTTTCAGATTCCCATGGATGCTGTGCTCTTGGCTTTGGAGAGTGTGTTTTTACCTGTGCAGCTGTGATTACAGGAACTTTGCATTCTTCCAGTATAGAGATGGGCCCTCTAGGGGGTGAGAAGGGGGTAAAGTTAGCACTGAACCTATCTGCCAGGATGTTGGCAATATCAGTTGGTTCTGTATATTTAGTGCCATTGTGCTATAACTCAGAGCAGATCTGAGTGTTGCCATTGAAATTCTTGACATAGCTATAGAATGCTTTGTGGTTGTCTTTAGAGTCAGTGGCAATTTTGTTTTCATAACTAGCTTTGCAGGATTTTATGAGGGATCTCAGCTTCTTACTGAGGTTGACCAGGGAGTTCCTCCATTCATGGGATTTTACTCTTTTTTGAAACAGTTTCTTTCTTCTGTTGTAGAGTTTGTTTATGGCAGAGGACCACCAGATTGGCTTCCTTTTTTTTAAGGATAGCATCTTGGTTCTATTAGGAATAGCATGATCCATGCACTTGTGTAAGTGCTTAGAAAGTGCATTTGTGTAGGATTCAGCAGTCATACCTCTACTGTCCATCTGCATGGCTGTCATGACGTTTGCCACTTCTGTCTTAAGAAGTGTGAAGTTGGCTTTGGAGAAGTTTTTTACAGTGGTTTCCCTAATTGGACGTGGGGGCGGGATGTGGATATCTAGGGTGATTAGCTTGTGGTCGGATCTGACCAATGAGGAATTGACCTCTGGTGTGGAACACCGGTTGCCCATGTTGGTAATGACCAGGTCTAGGATATTGCTGCCCCTGGTGGGGGTGTGAATAAGTTGATCCAAGGCGTTCTAATTTATGAATTCCAGAAATCGTTGAGCAAAAGAGTTGGTACATGAGTAGTTTTCCCAGTTAATGGTGGGGTTGTTGAAATCGCCCATTATTAGGGTGTTGGGTTGTACCCTGATACTTTCCAGTGTATCAAGAAATGAGGAGTGGGAATTCTGGGGCATGGTGGGGGGTCTGTAGCAAGCTACAATTTGGATTGCAGTCTTGCTGAGAGTTAGTTGCACTTGGATAATCTCGGATGCATTATGCTGTGCAACTAGCCTGAAGGTGTGAATATCCTTAATGAATATGGACACGCCTCCACATTTAGTGCTTCATTCCGGGTTAGGTGGCCGAAAGGTGTGGTATGAATTATAGCCTGGTAAAGCAGGGGTGCTCTCTGGAGCTGTGATCCAGGTCTCTGTCACTGCACAGATGTCGATGTTCTCCATTTTAAGGAGTGCCTTGAGTGAGTGCATTTTGAGGTTTAGACTTCTAGCATTGAGTAGCATTACCCTCAGATTTTGCTTGCTTGTACCTGTTATGGTGGTGAATTTGTCATTTGAACCTTGCCTAAAAAAAGGCACTATAGGGGTGGCAAGAGCCTTTGCCAGTATCCGGAATCCCAAGGGCGATAGGTGCAGGCCATCTCTGGCAAAGCATCGTGGTCTGTCGATCATGTCATCCCAGGCAGACAAATACTGGATCCCATTAGAATGACACCAGAAGCTTAGCCAATTGTTGAAGTCAATCATTTTGTCCTTGTACTGTGGTATTATTCTGGGTGATGGCAGGATATTATCCTGTTTTTGCTTCATGACCTGTTTCCTTCAAAAAGGTGAAACTTCTTCTTTGGCCCATTTTATTTGATATTATTTTCTTCCTAATAAATGTTATGCCCTTTATATTTTGCTGATACAGTTCTCTTCCTGTACTGACAAACCTTTCATTACGTTCCTCTGTCAGCTCTATTATTTTCCTAGTTTATTTCCCATGCTTATTTTTTTTTTCTTTAAAATATGTTCTTTTCACTTTCTCACACTTTTTAAAGTTTTTATATATTATTCACCTCTCAGTCCAGTTCTTGTACATACATTTTGTAGTTATACTTCCTTTGCATTACAATTTAGCGTTCTGTTCAAATTCCGTCCCTATAAGTGTTCAGGTTAACTTGTTATCTCTTTTCTGATCTTCATTACATTTTATTTAAAATACTGCTTTCCTCTTTCCTTCTGTAATTTCTCTTGGTTTACTGAAAATGTTACATAATCTATCTCTGTCTGTACATGTTTCCTTCTATATGAATAATTTATTTCCTAATTCATTTCAGTTTCTTTACTTTCATAACTTTTGTTATTTTTTTAATATCACTTGACATTTTTTTCTGATATCCCAGTTAAAATCCCCAACATAATTATATTTCCATTGATTATAAAATATGTTTTTACTTGCTCAAATAGTTCTTCTGTTTCCAAACACTTACAGCACTATAAATCTTACTGGTCATCCATTATTTTAAATGTCTGTAAATGACTCTGTTCTTGATTTCACCACTATAAGATCCACCACCTTGATAATTTCATGGTTACATAACACTGCAATTCCTGCTGTTTCCTTTTTGTTTTCACACCATTTATAAATGATCATCCTATGCATATTGTTCAATCAGTTATTGATATTCAGTTATTAACTTTAAATGATCCACCTCCCTATTTTATTTCTTTATTTAACTTTTCTTTGAATTTTCTTTTTGTCTCTTTCAAACTTTTATTAATATACATTCTTCATTTTACTTTATGCCATCTTAAACTTCTTTCTTCTTTACTTTACTCACTACCTACCTTTTCTAATTTACTTGCAAAATGTACTTCCCCCTCTTCCTCTATTTCTTTGTACAGAAATCAAAACACAGTAATGTTAACAGTTCCCAATACCCTGAAAAGACAGATGCTTGTGAGGTTACATAAAGCTTGTCTGCGAAAGGTGCTTGCCTTCCTACAACTTCCATGAAAAAAGACAGTCATCTTCCATTTACTCTTCTGGTGTTAGATTGAAATAAAAGTGAAAGATCACATTTTGAAATCCATATATCTCATCTTGCTGCTGTCATGCATACACATAGTATAGTTCTTATTCCCCACCTCCCAAGACAGACACCTTCTCTATATTACTCTGACAAGGGATGAGAAGAAGGTAAAAGAATAAATGATCACAGAAACACTTTTCAGGCTGTCATATGCATATGCATGGCATGACTCCTTACTCTAACACTCCAAATGATAGCAAACTATATACAAGTCTGAGGTTTGTCAGGAAAATGAAAAAAACTATTACTGTAATGTATTCCAGCTTGTTATGCTAGACAGTACACTGCCTTCAGACAAGCTATAGCAGCCTTCTATAAACACCTCTGAGGTATAAACTCATCAAAGATAGCCCATGTACCTAGCAACTGTAACAATGTTTTGACTGTGTATATCTCAGATGTCTGACTGTGGTATACAAATGGGCACAGGCATGCATTTCAAGTTTGCTTCACACAAATGCACAGTAACCACATTAAATAAATCCAACTTATTTGACACATACAGTGCAATGGAAAAGTATTTGCCCCTTCCTGATTTCTTATTTTTTTGCATGTTTGTCATATTTAAATGTTTCAGATCATCAAACAAATTTAAATATTAGACAACGATAACCCAAGTAACCAAAAAATGCAGTTTTTAAGTGATGATTTTATTTATTAAAGAAAAAGAAATATCCAAACCTACATGGCCCTATGTGAAAAAGTAATTGCCCCTAAACCTAATAACTGGTTGTGCCACCCTTAGCAGCAACAACTGCAGTCAAGCATTTGTGATAACTAGCAATGAGTCTTTCACATCGCTGTTGAGGAATGTTCACCCACACTTCTTTGTAGAATTGTTTTAATTCAGCAATATGGGAGGGTTTCCGAGCATGAACCACCTTTTTAAGGTCATGCCACAGCATCTCAATTGGATTCAAGTCCAGTTGTTGACTAGGCCACTCCAAAACCTTCATTTTGTTTTTTTAAGTCATTCAGAGGTGGACTTGCTGGTGTGTTTTGGATCATTGGCCTGCTGCAGAACCCATGTGCACTTCAGCTTGAGGTCACGAACTGATGGATGGACATTCTCCTTCAGGATTTTTTGGTAGAGAGCAGAATTCATGGTTCCATTAATCACAGCAAGTTGTCTAGGTCTAGAAGCAGCAAAGCAGCCCCAGACCATCACACTACCACCAACATGTTTGACTGTTGGCATGATGTTCTTTTTCTGAAATGCTGTGTTACTTTTATGTCAGATTTAATGGGAAGCACACCACCCAAAAAGTTCAACTTTTGTTTTGTCAGTCCACAGAATATTTTTTCAGAAGTGTTAGGGATCATCAAGATGTTTTTTGGCAAAAATGAGATGAGCTTTATGTTCTTTTTGGTCAGTAGTGGTTTTCACCTTGGAACTCTACCATGCATGGCATTTTTGCCCAGTCTCTCTCTTATGGTTGAGTCATGAAAACTGACCTTAACTAAGGCAAGTGAGGCCTGCAGTTCTCTAGATGTTGTTCTGGGTTCTTTTTTGACTTCTTGGATGAGTCATCGCTGCGCTCTTGGGGTACGTTTTGTAGGCTGGCCACTGTTGGGAAGGTTCACCACTGTTCCATGTTTTCTCCATTTGTGGATAATGTCTCTCACCTTGGTTTACTTGAGTCCCAAAGCTTTAGAAATGGCTTTGTAACATTTTCCAGACTGATACATGTCAATTACTTTGTTTCTCATCTGTTCCAGAATTTCTTTAGATAGCGGCATGATGTCTTCCTTTTTGGGCTCTTTTGGCCTACTTCACTTTGTCTGACAGGTTCTATTTAAGTGTTCTCTTGATTCAACAGGTCTAGCAGTAATCAGCCCTGGCTGTGGCTAGTGAAATTGAACTCAGCTTTCCCAAAAATGTGATTACCCACAGTTATTTCATGATTTAACAAGGGGGGCAATTACTTTTTCACATAGGACCATGTAGGTTTGGATAGTTTTTTTTCCTTAATAAATAAAGTCATCACTTAAAAACTGCATTTTGTGTTTACTTGGGTTATCTTTGTCTAATATTTAAAATTATCCATGGTAATAGAAACGGAGCAAAAGCAGGCAACAACTTTAAAATTCTTTAAAATGTATTCACAAATGTCCAGACACAGATAAGCGCTTTCGCTTGAAAAGCTTCATCAGATCTATAGTACATTCACACTAAAACTAAACCAGTTATATAATGAAATTCAAAATATTCATACAAATCAAACATCCACACCAGTTAATACAATTAAAGGTGCACTACACAACCAATACTTCAGATACTAGTCTGGATACAAATCTAGCTCAGTGCCATGAAGTTATATATGCACATATATGAACAAAACTGCACCAATACATATCATAGATTGTATTGCATTGAAATATGCATATAACATGTATATAAAAATGTATAAAAAATATATATATGCACTTGAAACTAAATTCCTATGGCATAATACTAAAGGAATAGAGAATTTCAAAATTATAAATCATTGTGCATTGAGCATGCACCAAATATAGTTTTCTAACAAAATATGCCTACATTTCAATGATTGCAAATAAAATGGTTTATCTACTGGCAGCCACCCCTGTGCCCGGCAGTTATAGACAGCTCTGCTGATTGAGCACATCTCTAACATCTGATGCTGCTAAAATTACAATGGCCATAGTATACAAACAACAAGTGATCTTGTTGCATGCTTGGAAGCTCACAAACAATCTAAGGAAAGGCCAGCATGAGAGCAGTAGTGATATCCAATTTTTCCTTCACAATAAAATAGAAAACAAACTGTTTTGGGATATGAACCCTTCTTCTGTGCTATTTGTAAGCAGGAAACTGAATTCAAAGCTGTAATCCTAGCTTGCTCCATATGGAGTAGTACAGCTAACTTGCAATTTGATTGGCTAATAATATAGTAGCCTCAAACATCTGTGCAGTACTAGACGGAATTACCAGAAGCACTCAAAAATGCTAAAGATGAGCAGATGGAAAATATCATGTGAAAATGTTATAAATATTCTATCTTTTACAAAGGGATAGAACATATAAAAGTGAAGTTGGAAGAGAATGCTACTGCATGATGTTCCTATGGCTGCTGGGGGGGACAAACTAGATAATGATGTTGTAAACAAATGGAAAATTATGTTTTTCTCATTAATAAATGTACTCTTTACTTTCATGCAATTAAAGATGCAAGGTTATGATTGTTTTTTGGTCTACTTGGACCTCATTTTTACTGGACCAGACCCCAGTGCACCACATCCATTCCAGGTTTTCAGACTTGCTCTAGTGTTGCTAGGATCAGTCATGGAATGTAAGGGGATCCTGGGGGCACTGCCATCTGTGCATTTGTGCAGTATTTTTTTTTTATTTTATATGTCATACCCTTTCCCAACCCACTATGTTTTAATTATGTCCAAGGGCAACACCCCTCTTTGGACCATGCCTCTCCTCAGGGAGAATCTCCCAAGAGCACACCCCCAAGGATGGGCATGCCTATCCATCCCTGCCACTCTTAACTAAGCTGCTAATCAAACTCAGGTCAGTTGCACCATAGAGGGCTTTACTCCTCTATACCAGTAGAGCAGCTCATGATGAGTCCACTCATTGCCTATAATAGTGATCCTCTAACTGCTCAGCTACAGGGAACACTTAAAGCCTTTTGTGGGCAGCACTCAAGGAGGCTGCAGGCGTGGGAAGTAGACACCATGATTACCTAGATAACGCAGTTGTCATGGCTGAATTAAAATAAATGACTTCAGCTGGTAAAACCTATCCATTATTTGTAAACCTAGATACATTTCTAAGTGATGACAGTATTAGTTTTTGGTCAATATAATTCAATGTTACAGCTTTCATTAAACAGCAATGTATGTGATGAAACAAATAAATTGTTCAGAAGATGTAGAAATACTCTGGCCAACCATCATCATCACCCTCCTTTTTCCCATTTTCTACATGGGGTCAGGGTGTTGTGTCACTTGTCAACATCTTTCCTTACTAAATGCCACTCTCCTACCTTCTTCAACATTCATGACTACCAGAGGTCTTCTCTTACACAATCCATCCACCTCTTTTTTGGATACCCTCATTTCCTCTTGCCATCTTCCTGTCTGCCCCGAATCTTCTATGCCAGATTGTCTTCTGCTTTCCTGCACATCTGCCCGAACCACTTTAATTTGACTCTTTGACCTTTCGTGTAATTGGAGTTACTTTGGCTTCTTTGGTTTCTGCTCTTATGTCCTCATTTCTTCATCCGTCCCACAGTGTGCATGCTACCACCCATCTCCGTCACTTCATCTCCATCACTTCTTGTTCCTCATCTGCTCTGCCTTTACTGCCCAGATTTCTGTAGCATACAGTAGTACTGGTTGCACCACTGTTTTCTACATCTTACTTTTTAGCTTCTTTGGCATACTTCTGTCATGCACTACCCTTGATGCTCTGTGCCAGTTGGCTGCAGCCCCTCTGATTGTAGCTTTGATCTCTTCATTCAGACTTTACTTCTCTTCAACCACCTCTCCCAGGCATTTGAAGCTGTTAACCTGTGTTTCCTTCTATCTCAGTTTTTAGCTTCTTATGATTTCTCCTATCTGCAACCATTACAACTGTCTTATCTGTACTCAGTTTCATCTCACGTGCCTTCAGTTTTGCATTCCATTCATCTATCCTTTCCTGAAGTTTTTGCTCAGAGTCTGCCTGTAATGCCACATTGTCTGCATACAACAACTTTGTTGATCTGTCCCTCCAACCTGTTTGTTAATGTAGTCCATCATTAGTATGAACAGCAGTGGGCTCAGAGCTGAACCCTGACACACACACACTCCCACAGGGAACCCCTCTGAAAGACCAAACACTGCTGAATTATTGGTTTCTTGTACATAGCTTGCACTAATTCTATCAATGTTTCTGGGACTTTGAACCACTACAGGACTGCCCAAATCAGCTTTCTGGGACCTTGCCATATGCTTTCTCCATGTCTAGAAGTGCCCATTTGGAATCTTTCATCATTTCTAGCTTCTTCTCAAGTATCTGTCTCACTGCAAACACTGAGTCAGTTCTGCTGCAGCCTGATCTGAATCTGAACTGCTCATTTCCCATGTTACTTTCTACTAATCTGTATATTAATTTATCAGTCAATGTCTCCAGAACTTTCATACAGGGTGATAGGAGTTTGATATTACACTGCTCACAGCTTTGAACTCCCCTTTTGTTCATGAACACTGGAATGAGTATGCTTATTCTCCAGACAACTGGGATATACCTTTGTATTCATACTGTTATGAGCACCCTCAGGAACTCTTTTTCCTGTATCTCACCTAACATCTTGATCATATCTACTATGACCTCATCTAAACCTGCTGCTTTCTCTGACTTTATTTTCCTTACAGCTGTTCCTTCTTCTTCTGAGGGAGAGGCTCCTTCTCTTCTCTCACCATAGGCTGCATCTGGGGCAATACAACATCTGTGGGGTTTTCTTCATTCAGAAGCTGCTTGAAGTACTCACTCCTTCCATCTGCCCTTGATGTCTTGTGTACTGGTGAGCAAGTTGTTGTTGACAACCCCTATGAAGAGTGTCTATCTTCTTTAGTTTTCTGTTTTGCCTTGCAACCTGATAAAGTTTCTTTGTGCCATCCACTAAGTCACTTTTCAGAAGTTGCCAGAATGTATCTATCCACATAGTTTAGGTAAATATTGTTTTCTGCAAAGAGTTATTCATTGTAGTTATAAATATCTATGTGTCTGGTTTAAAATGTATAAAGTATGTGGGGGGCTGTGCCCCCCACACCCCCTTAACTATATATACTAACTCCAGGAATGCACTACAGTGGGGAAAAGGGCATATACCTTTTACTTTAATGTGTCAGTGTTATGAGTTTCAGTCAAATGAGTTTTCAGTCTTTTGAACTTTCACTGTTTTGGTCTCAGTCAAATGATTTCCAGTCAAATGAAATTTAGGTCATATGAAGTAGACCCATATATATATATATATATATATATATATATATATATATATATATATATATATATATATATATATATATATATATATATATATATATATATATATATATATATATATGGATCTACCTGACTAGATCGACAAGTCAGAACACCGACAAAGCGCCAGAAGATCGACAAGTCAGAAGACCGACGGAGGAAAACACCGACGCTGAGAACACTGAGATGGGGAAAGGATGTGTAAGTATGCGGTAGTGACGGCCGTTAGGGTGTGAGTAAGGTAAGTGTGTGATGTTGACGGTCTGTAGGGATAGGGGTGGGATAAGTGAGTTAGGGTTAGGGCACGGGTTAGGTAAGGGTGCGAGTAAGGTAAGTGTGCGATGTTGGCGGTCTGTAGGGATAGGGGTGGGAATAAGTGAGTTAGGGTTAGGGCGCGGGTTAGGTAAGGGTGCAGTAGTGATATTTTTTGGGTTATGGGCGGGTTAAGTGAGTTAGTGTTAGGGCGCGGGTTAGGTGAGTGTGCGATAGTGACAGACCTTAGGGTTAGGGTTTCGGTTAGGGTTGTAGATAGTTGTGTATGTAAGGGTTAGTGTTGGTTTGTAAGGATTTTGGTGTGCTTGTGTTGTGTGTGTGGGTTTTGGACAGGGGATTTGTTTTGTTTGTTGTTATGATGTGTCGAGTGTATGTGGTGTCGTGTTTGTGAACTGTCGATGATTTGGTGTCGGTGAAGTTGTTGTCAGTGTTCTGACTTGTCGATCTAGTCAGGTAGATCCATATATATATATATATATATATATATATATATATATATATATATATATATATATATATTTTTTTTTACACCATCAGGTGGCTGGCCCTGTCACTGCACACAGTCTCTGATCTCTCTCCTCCTATCTTGAGGATACTGCACACTGCTGCTGATGCCCAAAGCAGTTGGTCCATACAACTATTCCCCTTATTATAGATGTATAGTCTATGCTGCTGCTTATAGCTCTTTTTTTAAGTGAGTTTGAGTTGGAAATACTCAGCATGTTTTTCGGAGGCAAGAGAAACCCCCCAAAGACACAGGGAGAACATGCAAACTCCAAACAGGCATTGGTTGGAAGTCAGAATCAAACCTTGTACCTTGTGTATTGTAGGCAAAGACCTTAACCATTATGCCAACTGGTCTAAGGCTGACCTACCAACTTTCTTAAATTACTGGGGAGTGCCTGTTTAAATCTATGTACAGAGAGGAATTTTATAATTGTATTTACTTTATTCATACCAGGTTCTAACCCTAATTTAAGAATCTGTGACTTAAGCAGTTCAGTTGTATTGAAAATTCAGTTGTGGAATCTGGAGGCATGGGTCTCAGATGCAACACCAGATGTGGCTAAAATTTCTTTCTCTAATTTTTAATAATCATGTTCATCAGTGTCTTCCCAGTCCAGGTAGACCTTCAGTAATGTCAGATGAGATGACAGCATTCTGCCCCACTTATTCCAGGGCCTGTTTTAAATGTTATCAGTCATCCAAACTGTAATCTTAGCCAACTCAAGCTTCTTTATATGTTTACTAGTCCATGAAATTCCCAGCTGAATCATTGAATTGTTCAGCACGGTGGTTAGTTATTGTTGTGCTGTACTGTACTTTTATTGCAACTTGACCAAATGTCATTCAGTGGTGGCCCATGTTTTTTGTAAGACTGCATTAACTTCAACAAGTCTTAGCAGTCGTTGGTTAGTAGCTGCAGTAACAACTTGCTTTCTCCACTTGGGAGCTGGGCATAGTACCTAGAGATCTCATAAAGATTGTTATAAAGTTGCTGTTCATGCAGTTAATGGGCCCTGATTCTGTTAGCATTAAGTTTGTTAACAGCAAAAGTCTCTTTTCATTTGTGATTAGTTTTAGAAATGCACATCCTCTTGCAGTTTTAGAAATCCATATCCTCTTGCAGGTAGCACAATGGTGCCACACCCTAAAGAAAAAAATACCAGCTAATTAGACTACCTTGTACCATTTATACCTGTGAAAGAGTATCCTTCAAAATAGCACATGAAAGCTAGCATACCAATCCTCAATGGGTAGAAAAATAGAATAGGCACATTCATCGTCAAAGATCCTCAAGCATAACCTTGCCTAAAAAAAATAAAAGCAACTGCTTCAGAGATGTAGGCAGATACTTCCTACCATCTAAGAATAGACAATGTTTCAGATTGCTGTACATATATTCATTGCTGATTTCTTTTGTACTGTATGTCATGGAGGGTGTCAGCACTCCTCTGTTCAACTGTTTGCCACCAACATAATATATATATTGGTGCTGTTGAATAGTTTGTGTGTATTAGGTTGACAGCTGCCTAGTCTAGATAGCTGATTGACAGGTGTGTGTGGTCACCCAAGTCCTGAGAAATTTGCCCTTGCTATATATTTGTGTTAGCTTGGTGCCTTATAGAGTCAGTTTGTGTAGATATTGAAAAGTAATGGATCGAGGATAGATTCCTGAGGCACTCCTACACACACTGAAAGGAAGGATGAGTATGTTTGTTGCCACTTGACTGCCTATTACCTACCTGAGAGGTAACTGTAGAACCAGAATAGTACTGACTGAGAGAGTTTTAAGGAGGAAAGTTCCTTGAGAAGGTTTTGATGTGGGACTGTGTCAAATGCCTGTGACAGATCTAAAAATATGGAAGAAATTAGGCGTACTTTATTCCTCTTGTCACTAATCATGTTTGTGGACCTAAGAAGGGCAGTAGCGGTACTGTGCTTGGGTCTGAAACCATGTTGTGTATTAGTGAGTAGATTGTTTTTAGTTAGATAATTCATGAGTCAAGACTGGACTCAATTTCCAAGAATCTTAGCTAATGGGGATAGTATGGCTATGGGTCTATAGTGTGAAACAAACTGTGGCGGGACCTTCTTTATGAAGTGATTTGATATGGGATGTTTTTCAGAGGGTGGGAATATGACTTTTATTTACGGATAAGTTGATGAGAATTAATATGGAATATGCTAATTAATTAGCTGCCATCTTGTAGGAAGGTTATCAGCAGCTAAGTTTGAGGGCTTAAGTTTAAAAAGTTTAATAATAATCTTAACAAAGCTACGTCTCTTGCCTCCTTAGTCCAATACGCTGATGATTCCACACTTATATGTGCTGACCCTTCCATACAACAACTCCAAGATATAACCCAAAAGTCCTTCTCTGCAATTGAAGCCTGGCTTTCTAAATCACAACTCATACTCAATGCAAGTAAAACTAAACTTATGACCTTCCATCTCACTACAGCCAATGATTCTCTCACCCCTTTTTCCATCAAATCTGCAGGTAATACAACTATTATACCGGTATCCTCCACAAAACTCTTAGGTGTCATGATTGATAACAACATGCAATTTGGCATACATATATCTCAAACTACAAAGAAAGTTTACAAAAAACTACGTTTTAGATTTTTGTAATACCCAGTTTCTAACTAGTAATACTAGAATAGCCATAGCGAAACACATTTTCTCTCTACTCTCCTCTATGCTTCACCCATACTTACCAATCTGAAAAATACAGACCTAGGCAAACTTAAAGCCTGTTATAATAAAATAGCAACATTTACTATTGTCTCTGCATATTGTTCATACCACTGTCTAGTCCTGAAACAACTCTCTTGGTTGGAACTACCACAGCAACTAGCTTATAATCAGCTAACAGCTCAAAAACTACTTAACCATCCTGAAAATACTCCAGTTCTCAAAAATGTAATTGAACCATATTCCAATAATCGAGTATTGCACTCCACTAATAAACCTCTATTAGAAGTAAACAAAGCTAAGAGTGCTGCAGGAGACCCTCTTTTTTTCAAATCATGTAGCTAAAATCTGGAATTTACTCTCTCATACCATGAGATCCGCTACTAACACTACTTATTTTAAAAGGTTACTTAAAACCCACTTAACTAGTGCATGGAACTGCTCATGTAACAGTCCAGGTGGGCTAAGACCAACCACAACAGACCTCACTACCTCACACAAGCAATATCTGAGAAATCTAACTTCTGACGCTATTAACCATCTCAACTCCATTCTCTGTAAATCTAAAACCCAAATTTAATTTCTTGTAATTTCAATCTAAATCTAAAACCTGAATTTTATTTCTGATAATTTCAAACTATTACTCTACTATCTATATTTCTGGAGTTCACAAAATCCCCAGCTTATCACTGTATACAAAATCTTATATGTGCATTGAATTATTTTTGCTTTGTTTAAACTGTACTTATTACTGTATACAAGATTTTATATGTGACTTGAACTCTTGCTTTGTTTAAACTGCACTTGTGACTGCAATAGGGAAGAGTGATTAGGCATCTGTATTATGTATATCTAACTGCATGTATTTTCTGTATACCTCTGTCTTTTTATTTATTTTATTTTATTTGCAGTTTGTTTGCTAGGATGGTCCATTGGACCATGAGGAGCCCATTTTCAATGGAATCCTGGGGAGAAAAGCTCCAGCAAAAAAATAAATAAATAAAAATACAAATTACTTAATTGAAGTAAGTTATAACAATAGAAAGTATAGCAGTACAGGTAAATGGCATTAGTAAAATGCAAAAGCAGAGAAATCTTTAAAAAAGACAACCAACGTTATATATGATGTTTGTTAATTCCATCAGTTCCTTAACAGAGTTAAAAACAATAGGAGGACATTTATAGATGCATCAGCTCTTGGAGTATAGCTTAAGTTGGGGGACTTTCTGTAGGATGGGAACAGGAGCATTCCCCGTAGGATGTTAGCTGGGAGTGAAGTAAAGTTTTGAAGGAAGAGAGGCTACCAGTGGTACGGATAAGAGGTGGAAGACTGGAAGTGAATTCCAGAGGCGAGCTAGAGAGAAGGACAGAAGATGTTTGCCTGGTGGATGGGAAGGTTTATGCAGTTCGATCAGATTTTGGGAGTTAGATCTTAGGAGTCTATCAGGTTGATGCATTTTAAGGGCAGTGGCAAGGGCGGGGCAGAGAGAGGGGCTGAAGATAAGTTATGTATATGCTACCTTTGTTCATTGTATGTGAAGCTTTTCTCCACAGGCCTGTGCTGAAAATGGGTTTTACCCAGTTGGACTTATCCAGTAAACAAATGTGAGATAGAAAGAAAGAAAGAAAGAAAGAAAGAAAGAAAGAAAGAAAGAAAGAAAGAAAGAAAGAAAGAAAGAAAGAAAGAAAGAAAGAAGGTACTTTTTAATGCTGGATATTGGGACAGGTTGGAAGTAGGATGGGGACTCCGGGCTTACTGGTACTGTTGGGAGAGTCAGAATAGTGGGTTGTTATTAAGTAGTTTTAGGATAATTTGGATGAAGTGAGAGTTAAATTGATTAGCCATTGTTTCTGAGAAATTGCTATTATTATTAGTTGATGTAGTGGACTGACCTTTATATGTAGATTATTTATGGATCTCCAGAAGTGTTTAGGATTATTATGGTATCTGCTGGAAGTTGAAATAGTAGGGTTGCTTATTAATTTTTATTTGACATTTGATGTGGTTTCTCATCTGTCTGAATTGCTCTAGGGCTGAGCTTTCATATGTATCAAGTCTTCCAGGCCTTATCTCTCTGCAGCATTATATGTTTTGTTTCCTTTGTAAGCCACGGTGTCGGGTTTGATTTAATTCTTTTTGTATATGGAAACACTCAGGTATATTTAGTATAATGGAGTTAAAAAAGTAAACCAGGAAACAAACAGAAAACAAACTAATCCAATAAGCCTCCAGAGAAGAAAGGAGTCCACACCAACAGTAAAACACGTCCTTTAATATGACTAATTGTGAAACAATTAGTCGAGACAAAAAGCGCTTTGTGTTTATTAGTGATGTATTAAAGAACGTGTTTTACTGTTGGTGTGGACTCCTTTCTTCTCTAGAGGCTTATTGGAGTTAAAAAAGTGACTTCCACATCAAGAGGAAGATTTCTTAGAGGGATTCAGTTGCATTTTTAGTGTGTGTGTGTGTATGTGTGTGTGTGTGTGTGTGTGGGGGGGGGGTCTTTATTGAAAGAAGTTAAGTTGCCGAAGTTATTGTATTTATTTATTTATTTATTTATTAAGGAGTAAATGTGTCTAGGGCAAATGTTACCAAGTGTTCATTTATAGTATCAGGTAAGATGTCAGAAGTTGTAATATTGTTATGATTATTGGTTAATATCTAGTCAAAATAAACTCTCTACCACTTCTGTTATTTATTCTAATGGGAGAATTAATGACTAGGGAAAACCACAGAGGTTTATTGGGTTGGGTGCCAGTCCTGAGTTAGTAATTTGCCAGTTGATAATAGTATTCAATCAGTGTACACACACACACACACACACACACACACACACACACACACACACACACACACACACACGACAGCTTTGTAGACTATTGATAAAGCTGAGAAAGACATCTAGGACAGGGAGTGAGGAAGTTCATTGCAGAGCCTTTGAATATTGATATTAAAACATTTCAGTTCTGTTTTAGTCCTGCAGTGACCTGAAGGAAGAGTCAGATTGACTGGGGAAGTCTTAAGTTACTGTTATTGGCTGAACGGCAGGGCCAGGAATCTGGTAAATATCACCACAGTGTTGAAGCAGCCACAATAAATGGAGAGAGGCAAGTAATAGAAGCTTTTTAGTGGGCTTTTTTTAGTATATGACTGTATTTTAGTGGAAACCAGTTATAACTAGTGATAATGGCAAGAATCTTTTGCTTTGAATGATGACCTTGGCTAAAGGTAATTAAACTTGAGGATATTTTGGAAAATGGCAGGGAAGAATTGGATGTGGGTTGTTGGGTTGAGTTTAGTTCCAAAATTTGGACTGGGAGGATATGACAGCAGGCAAGGATATTAAGGGAGAAAAAAAATTGAGATTCCATGAATATGAGGAACAGTAATGCAGTAATGAGGATATAGCTGCATAAAAATGAAATTAAAGTAGTAACTGATGCAAAATGAAAAAGAAGAAAGACTGCGTGTATATTTTAAGGAGTTGTAGATGGGATGGAGAACTAGTTGGATAGTGACTAATTAGAACAGCTGTGGATATAATACTGATTAGAAGAGTTACAGATGGAAATACTATAAAGGGTGATTTAAGTTTGTCAGGGGATGGATGTTTGCATAAAATATAATTTGGCTATTATGCAGATAAGCAATGGATATGGAGAATGAATGAATGGTGGATTAACTTGGCTGTCCTGGGAGGTAGGAATAAGTGAAAGGTCAGTGACTGGAAGTTTAGCAGGGTGGGAGTGACACTGTAGTTAGTTGAGGTGGGGGTTGGTGAAATTTGGTAGCAGGACAGGAGATCAACACAAAGCTGTGTAAAGCATGGCTGAAAGGAACGGGATGGTTCCTCGATAATTATCAGTCTTTTAGAATAGATGGACTTTCAGATTGAGAGAAGAGCCTTATAAATGAGGGTTGTAGAATGTAATGATTTAAATCTTTTTTGTGCAAGACAAAATCATAATGATTCAGGAGAAAGTTTTCTGTATAAGAATGGTGGTATTAATTAAGGGCATACACAAGTCTAATACTGTAGAAGATTCCAAAGGTTATCTGGATGTCAAACTGCATGAAGTAGACAACACAGATCCCAGGCAGTTAATGACCTCCACCATTTTAATCTAGCTCCAATCATGCAGTTATTAGGATATAAAGAAAGAGAGAGAGATGTACTTATATCCTAAGGAAACAAAGCATTTACGTAGTTTTGAAGACATTTCTTACAGTCTAGAAGTGAGAAGCCCTTTGATACAGTTTAGTGAATCCATATTACAGGGAGTCTTGTGCTGCTGTTGCTGAGATGGCAATTCTTTTTTGTGTGGTGCTTTACTCAAATTATGCAAGCTACAAATAGCAATGTGCCTAGAATTAAGTCTTAAGGTTCTTTTTGATCTGTTTGAAAGGGTATAAATAAAATGTTGTTCCATTTTAGTGAGCTTCCTTGATTTGTAAATAACTGCATAACCAGCTAAAGATCAAAGTGCCATGCCCTGTGGATGCCATTTCCTACAAAGGAAGG
The DNA here is from genome assembly GCF_019279795.1 of Protopterus annectens. NCBI lineage: Eukaryota > Metazoa > Chordata > Ceratodontiformes > Protopteridae > Protopterus > Protopterus annectens. The sequence goes on along the minus strand of NC_056746.1, from coordinate 1,552,910,255 downwards.
ATATGACAGATGGCCTTTTTATGGTTTGGCCACACAATATGTAAAGACCAGGGATGGCTGATAGTGCTGTCTGCTTTGTTGCAACTACCCCCCCCCCCCCCAGTTTACAAACAAAATGAAATAAGAAAAGAAACTGCATATTTTTAAAATGTGCTTTTCTTTCAGAAAAAAATTGTTTTAGTGTTAATGTTATGGGTACCATGATCAAAGCTCATGCATGGAGTTCTGAGACCTCATGAGGTGCCCTGACAAAAAAAAATCAGTTTATTCTGTTTGCTGGGCTGCTTTCTAAGAGCCCAGCACTAGACTTATTCATTACATGGAATAAGGGGGTCTCACAGATTAAGCAAAAGACAAAACAATCACTACAAGCTAGGAGTCTAAACAAAAACTCCACTCCCTAGAAGCTATCTTTACCCAAGAGAAAGCTGACATCTGTGCTGTCACTAAGACATGGTTTAAAGCCATGGAGAGCACACCAACAGTGCAAGGTTATAATTCTTTCCACACATTTAGGCCAGCTACTTCACAGGCAGGGACTAAATGTGGAGGTGTCTCTATTTACATCAAAAATAAATATACTTCAATGCCGGTCAAAGAGGGCAATGCACTTGAGCTGCTCCATGTTCAAGATCCAATACCATTCCTTGCAAGCTATAGGTCCCCCTCTATGACCCAGGAAACCCATACCATGTATTTAAACTTATTAGAAATGTTACCCATCCAACCCAATACTATATTCATGGTTGACTTTAATTACCCCAATATTAACTGTGAATCCTATATCAAACATACATGCACAGAGATTCCTGCATTTTGTAAACGCAAACTCTCTGAACCAGATAGTCAGTACACTAACCAGGGGTGCAGCCATACTGGATCTGGCCCTCACTAATATGGGAGGCTGCTGCACCCTGTACTGTAATGCCTTCCCTGGTAAGGTCAAAACCTGGACCCCCAGCTAAACCTGGAATATTCAGGAACTATTATAAAGCTAATATCCTGCTATAACGTTAGAACCTGGCAAAATTTCAAGCCCCCTCCCCCCATAAACCCTGAGAACACTGCTGCCTATGCAGAACTGTTCACAGAAACCCTGTAAAAGTATGTTAATGCTGCATAGAGGCAGCTGTATCCACCAGGAAGAAATATAGAACTAACTCAAAAAACAAGCCACCCTGGTGGAATTACAACATAAATAGGCTGTATAACAGGAGGAAGAAAATCATGGCAAAAATTAGGAGGTGCAGAACCCAGCAGGATAAAAGCACTCTCATCAAACTGAACAAACAACTCAGAGGACAAATAAAGTCTACCAAAGCCAAATTTGAGGTAAGTTTTGCCTCCCAGGCCAAGGACAACCACAAAGCATTCTTTAGCTATGTCCACAAACACAAAGGCAATACAAAACTGATTCAGAGCTCATTGTAAATGGAGTAACCTATTCTGAGCCAGAAGATATAGCAAAGTTCCTGGCTGATGAATTCAGTTCCATCTTTACCCCCTCTCTCCCCCTCAACCTTCCCTCAGGAAATATCATCAAATATAACTCCTCCTACTATCACTAGGGAACAGGTCCTTAATGTTCTCTCTAAGACCAGGAAGACTGCATCAATAAGCCCAGACACTATACCAGGATGCCTTCTAAATAGCATGAAATATGACCTATGAATATGCCTCTGGAATTACTATTTAACTGTAGCCTCCAAAGAGGCTTTGTGCCTCATGAATGGAGAAAGGCCTCTGCACAAAGGTGGGCCATCATAGACCCATAAGTCTCACTAGTCATATGTAAAGCCATGGAAAGAATTATCATGGAGATGATCAACAGAGATATAGCAAACCTTCAGACACTGGACCCAACCCAGTTTGGTTTCATCAAGGGCAGATTATGCCTACTCAACCTGGTGGACGTCTTTGAGAAGGTCACCAAAGCAAGGGATGAGGGCAAACTCGTTCACACTGCCTACCTTGACCTGGCCAAGGCATTTGACACAATACCCCACTCAGGCATTGTTGACAAACTCAAGATGTTAGGTGCAAACCCTTATGTCACACAGTGGATAGCCAACTGGCTCACAGACCAGACCCAGGAAGTTAGAATTGGGGGAGTCCACCTCTAAAAAGAGGCCAGTCACAAGTGGAGGCCCCCGGGGATCAGTCCTTGGACCGCTCCTTTTTGGCCTTTACTTCTCAGAAGTCAAGGCCAATGTCAGTGGTCTCTGGCTGACTAAATTTGCAGATGATTGCAAATTAGGAGCTGTCATTGAATCTCACACTGACATAAAAGTTCTCCAGGAGGGGCTGACACAGACAAACACATAGTTTCAGAGCCATGGACTAAAACTAAATGCCAAGAAATGCATAATAGTATCCTTTGGGAAGTCATCCATCCCTGCTAGCTATCATATTGAACAGGCATATCTGAACTGTCTGCAAACAGCTAAAGTTAACTTTGAATCTAACACCACTCTTAAGTATTCAACTGCGGTACCACCTTTATCATTCTTATAAGAAAAGCGCAGTCCGGGTCTGAACTGTCTGCAAACAGCTAAAGTTAACTTTGAGTATGAGTCTACCTGTTTGGGCCAATATTCATTTTCCCCTGGAGAGCACTCTGCTTTGGCTTGTAAACAGCCCCCCCTCACACACACACATACACTCATCTTCCATTTTCTCTCTTATTCCCTCTGTTAGCAAATAGTATCCATAACTGATAAATACGTTGTGTTTGTTAATTTAAACTGAGACCACAGTAGCCTACTGATACAAGGTTATCTTGTTTTTCCACCTGAGAAATGGTTAAGAAATGACTTACAGTTTCAGAGCAGTTATTGGTCAATTCTGATTGTTTCTTAAACACAAACTTGTCGTTGCTTTGGCTCATTAGCAGCAGTACAAAAGAACTGCCTGCTCACACCCTTGTTCTCCCCCTCCCCCTTCCCCTTCCCTGTTTATTACCTTAAGCCAATCCCAAAGTTAATAAATATTACCTGTGGCAGGCACCATTTTTAAAACTACAACCACACTTTGAGAACCTCATGCTCAGTTATGCCATAGAACTTATTAAAACTGCCTGAACTGGGGCACAGCTAACTGATAGTTTGTGGAAATACAGGGTACCTACCTGAGTGACCACAGTCACTATCATGTGTTCATTTATCAGTTTACTCTGTTACCTGATTGTTTCCAGCCCCCTCATAAGAGCAACTAACAGGGTCTCTACCCGCTTCACTCCCCACCCTGCCCCCTATTACCTCCCACCCCCAGTGGTCCTACCTTTATTACACTCACAGAGCCCTCCCATCTTTCCAATAGCCAACCACAGCACTAAACCCAACACTACCTCCTCCATCTTCCCACTACTATCACTCCTCCTCAGCTAACATGTACAAGCATACCTTACCTATACTCACTGCATGCACTCTCCTTGCATATCTTACATCCTACCAAAACTCCATAATTCCCCCACTCAACCACTACCACTGTACTACTACTCACACCACCACTCATGTCTCACCCTCACTCATCTCCCCTCCCACCAACTCAAGAACCATCCCTATGCACCCCTCCGCATATTCTACCAACTATATTACTCAAACATAAAGCATCCCTACAACTTAGCATAGTAACCCTCCCACCATACATATTACCCACAGAGCACAATCATAAAGTTTCCCTAATAAACAAACACATTCAAAAACTGAGAAAACTAATAACCTCATGCATATCAAAACTAGCATTAAGTGGAGACATCCACCCCAACCCTAGCCCTACCACCTCCAATCCCAATCCACATAATCAGACTAGAAACCACAACTACTCCCATATCACAGCCAATAGAAAGCCAAGTGACTTCCTTCTACTAAGCCTAAATATTAAAAGTATATCCAACAAAGTCCATAAACTCCATGCCACCATAAACTTGTACTCCTCAGATATAGTCATCCTGACAGAAACCTGGCTAAAACCTCGCATTACCAGTGAGAAAATCCTCCCTACCGGTTACGACATACTAAGAGTAGACCGACTAAACAAGAAAGGAGGCGGTGTAGCTATAATATTTAAACAGCATCTAAACATCCAGATCTTAAAATCATCAGTTCCACAAATAGGCAATGAAGAAATAATATATACCAACCTCAAAATAAACCAAAACAAAACCATCAACATAATTGGATACTACTTCCCACCTGGCCAAAACATCCCTCCACTAGAAAAGCTCCTCAGCTGCTCTACCCACCATCTTACCCAAGAAACTATAATTTTAGGTGATTTCGATATTGACTGGCAATCCTGTTCTGGCAACCATCCAACCCATCATGTAAACCTTCAAGGCTTCACCCAACTAGTCCAGTTGCCAACCAGGATAAATAAAAACTCCAGCAAGCACACTACCCTGGATTGGATACTAATCAGTAAGAGCCCCCAGTCATATATAACAGGCTGCTTATCAGATAGCCTTAGTGATCACTCCCCAACATTCCTACTCAAAAAATACCTATACCAAGCTAAACCTGTCATTTACCATCAAATACGTAAAAAATGAAACTTTAACCCACTCACATTCATCTCATCCCTCAAATAACGTAATTGGCATCCTCTAAAGTACCTCAGTCTTGATGACGTAGTTGAATTTTTTAATACTACCTTCTTGAGCCTCCTTGATTACCATGCCCCCATAAGACTTTCCAGAACCAAAGCACAACCCTCCCCATGGCTACAGAAAACCACTAAGTCAGAAATGAAAAACAGGGATAAAGCTTGGGAGCACTGGTGCAAAACCAAAACCCCCTCAACTAGACAAATTCCTAGAACTACGCAATAGAGTCAAAAAGCTAATAAAACAGGACAAATTCCAATACTACCAGTCTGCCCTAGACTCCTCCCAACACAGGCCCAAACAATTCTGGTCCTCCATAAACTCCATCCTCCACCCAGGTAAAGTCAGTACCCCTCTTCCTAACATCCCTCACTCCTTCAAAAATATTGCTACAAAATTCAACACACACACTTTACACAAACCATACTATCACTAGCTAAACAACACAACCCCCCTCCCCTCCAACCCACACCTTCAACTAGTAATCTCCCCACTGCCTTCTCTTTTTCTCCTGTACCTACCTCCAACATAAAAAAACTCTTAACTAAACTTAAGCCCACCAAATTAGCAGCAGGCAACCTCCTAAGTGAATACCTACAAATTGCAGCTGATGCTCTGGCCTACCCAGTATCCATCTTGATTAACTGATCTCTGTCAGAAAGTTACGTTCCCACACTGTGGAAAGTATCACATATAATTCCCCTCCACAAAGGCGGCCCCTCCACAGAACTAACCAATTACTGCCCCATAGCTATTCTCTTTCCACTCTCCAAAATACTAGAGAGATGCATACACTCTCAGGTCTCAGACTACCTACTTACTAACAACCTCCTTTCCAGTACTCAGCATGGTTTCTGACCAAACCATAGCACTACCACTGCCTTACTCTCCTTTACTAACACTATCCTTCAGCATAAAAACAATGGCTATCTCTCCTCTGCTATTTTCCTAGACCTATCTAAAGCATTTGACATGGTCCCACACAAACAACTCATCTCTGTCCTCATTAACCTATCCTTCTCTCAGTCAGTCACCAACTGGTTTCAGAGTTACCTGTCTGACCACCAACAATCCGTCGTATGGTAGAATGACATATATCCCCAACTACCTGTCTCTATAGGGGTTCCCCAAGGATCCATCCTTGGACCCCTACTCTTCTCTATTTTCACCAATAATCTAGCCTCTGCCACCAAACATGGCACACTCATACAATATGCAGATGACTCAACCATCATCTGCTCAGCCCAGACCCTACCCAAACTGCAAAAAGTCACACAGGAAGCCTTTTCCTCTGTTGAAACTTGGTAGTCCGATGCCCAATTAATACTCAACCCAAACAAAACTAAACTACTCATCTTCCATCCCACCAAACATACTCAAAATAACTCTCGCTTTAACATCACAACAAAAGACAACACCACGATACACCCAACAGAACACACCAAATTGCTAGGAGTGGAAATAGACAATAAACTAAAATTTGACATTCACATATCCATGACCATAAAAAAGTCCACAATAAAACTAGGAGCATTATACGGAAATAAACAACTTCTCACCAAAGCAGCAAGGATTTCAGCAAATTCCTACCTTATCTCCACCCTACTTTACCCCTCTCCAGTATATATCAATTTAAGGTAATGCAATCTAAACAAGCTAGAGACCCACTACAACAAAATCGCCAAATTCACCACAGGGGCATCCTACCATAGTCACCACTGTCTCTCACTTGCTGAACTGGGCTGGCATGAACTCCCTCACCTCCTTCAATGGTATCAACTCTCACTCACCCACAAACTAATAAACCATCCACTAAATATCCCATCCCTCCAGAATCTACTCCAACCCTATCGCACCACCAGACCACTAAGATCCAGCAACAAAAATCACTTGCAGATCACTAAAGCCAATAACTCTGCTGGTGAAGCACTATTCTCCTGCACCATAGCCAAATTATGGAACTCCCTCCCACCCACAATTACCTCCATACCATCATGCACCCACTTCAAAACTTTACTAAAAGCACACCTAAAAACATGCTGGCTATGCCCTTGCAATGCCCACTCTAATATCACCCACCCCATCCAACCGCTACCTTTTTTTCCACCCCACTAACTACCTTGTTTATAGCAAGCTCGGATGCTCATAAACTTACTACTTATTATACAGCAGGAACTTCTTATTGTAACAATTGTTAATGTCTGTTATGTATCTTCGCAGATGATGTGTCTTTCGGCTTTTCCCGGTTAGGGGTCGCTACAGTGGAACTCCGGTCCGCTAATGATTGGCAGTAGATTTTTACATGCCGAGTTGCCAGCTCTGACGCACAACCTTCAACGAAAGTACACCCATTCATGCATGTCTCTACACAGAAGATGCTCTAGCTGAGAATTGAACAGGACAGCGTCTTACTGTGAGGCAACAACGCTACCACAGCACCACCACCGCAGTGTATGTACTTCGCAGATAAAGATTCTAATTGTCTACTGATGTACTATGTTCTTCATCTGTAACTATGTTTGTAATTAATTGCTATGTTAACCGCTATGTAACTCCAATGTAACTACTGTCTGTATATTTTAACTGTGGAGCGTTTCTCCCCGAGCCTCCGCTGAAAATGGACCTAAGTTCAGTCGGACACTCCCAGTCAACAAATGTAAATAAATAAATAAATAAAAAAAATAAAAATTGACAACACACCCTTTAGAGTTGACCCAGTAGTCAGGGACTTAGGGACACACATAGATAGCAAACTAGCTTTTGACCATCATATGCCTACAGTGGTGAGAAAATCATTCTATGTTGTGCAACTTATAAACAAAGATATGGCATCTAAGTCCCAGGAAGTCATTGTTCCACTGTATTTGGTATTCATTGGACCTATCATGAGTACAATGCCCCCTTTGGTATGGACCTAACCAGGCATATCCAACAATTCACATAATAATAATAATAATAATAATAATAATAAATCCACATATGCAAAGGCCCTTAACTGTAACCTTCCCAAGCAAAAAAGACCTCTGAAGCTGAAACGCAAACAAACACCAATCACAACCAATGTGTCACATAGTTCACAACACCAGTGTGCCACCCAGCAACAGCCCCTAAGCCAAGACAATGTACCTAACACTTTAGTCATAGGTGACTCTATAGTCCGGCACACTGATGTCCCTCTCACCAGGTTGAATAAGGAGAAAATTACAGTCAGCTGCCTGTCGGGTGCCAGGATCCGCCACATAACGCATGCACTCACATCACTCCACAACAAGTACAAATATGACTCTGTCATTGTCCATGTTAGAGTGAATGACTTGAGACATACCTCCCTGGACTACATGGAAAGAGACATGGAAGAGCTCTCGGATCATGTGGCCCAGGCAGGTATGACCCTAGCCCTGAGTAGCATCCTGCCTTCACCCAGAATGATACCACAATATAAGGATAAAATGATTGACTTCAACAATTGGCTAAGCTTATGGTGTCATTCAAAGGGGATCCAGTATCTGTCTGCCTGGGATGACATGATTGACAGACCACGATGCTTTGCCAGAGATGGTCTGCACCTGTCACCCCTGGGATTCAGGTTACTGGCTAAGGCTCTTGCCACCCCTATAGTGCATTTTTTAGGCAAACTTCAAAGGACAAAACCACCACCGTAACAGGTACAAGCATGCAAAATCTAAAGGTAATGCTACTCAATGCTAGAAGTCTAAACCTCAAAATGCACTCTCTCGAGGCACTCCTAAAAATGGAGAACATCGATATCTGTGCAGTAACTGAGACCTGGTTCAAGGCTCCAGAGAGCACCCCTGCAATACCAGGCTACAACTCTTACCACACTTTTCGGCCACCAGACCAGGACCGAAACACTAAAGGTGGAGGAGTGTCAATATTCACCAAGGATATTCACAACACCAGGCTAGTTGGCCAACACAATGTGTCTGAAATTCTCCAAGTGCAACTAACACTAGGTAAGACTGCAATCCAAATTGTAGCTTGCTACAGATCCCCCACCATACCCCAAGATTCTCACTACACCTTTCTAAACATACTGGAAAATATTAAGATAGAACCAAACACCCTAATACTGGGTGATTTTAACTACCCTGCCATTAACTGGGAAAACTACTCATATCCCAACACCTTTGCACAACGGTTCTTGGAATTCATAAATTCCAACGCCCTGGATCAACTAATCCATAGTCCTACCAGGGGCTCCAATATCCTAGACCTGGTCATTACCAACATGGGAAATCAATGCTCCATACCTATAGTCACCCCCTCGTTAGTCAGGTCTGACCATAAGCTAATCACCCTTAACATCCACATCCCACCCCCCACCCCCCGTAAAGAAACCACCATAAAAAACTTCTCCAAAGCCAACTTCATGCTACTGAAGTCAGAAGTGACAAACTTCATGACACCCATGCAGACGGGAACTGAAAGTTCAACTGCTGAATCCTACACTAAGGCACTGTACGAGCACATCCACTCATGCATGAATCGTGGCATCCCAAATAGAACCAAAATGCTCTCATCCAAAAAAAGGAAGCCAATCTGGTGGTCCCCTGCCATAAGCAAACTTTACAACAAAAGGAAGAAACTTTTGCAGAAAAGTGGAAAATCCCAGGATGCAAAAAACTCCCTTACTAGCCTCAGTAAGAAACTGAGATGCCTCATAAAATCCTCCAAAGCTAGTTACGAAAATAAAATTGCCAAAGATTCCAAAGACAACCACAAAGCATTCTATAACTATGTCAAGAATCTAAATGGCAATGCTCAGATCTGCTCTGAGCTAAAACAGAATGGCATTAAATATACTGATCCGAAGGATATTGCCAATATCCTGGCAGATCGATTCAGTGCCAACTTCACCCCCCTCTCACCCCCTAAATGACCCATCTCAATACCGGAAGATTGCCAAATTCCAGTAATAACGGCCACGCAGGTACAAAATGCACTCTCTAAAGCCAAGAATACAGCATCCATGGGACCAGATGACATCCTGGGCTGTGTACTACATGAACTACAATATGAACTGGCATCTCACCTAAGTGTCATGTTTAATCATAGCCTCACCTCAGGTTTTGTGCCCACTGAGTGGCGCAGAGCTACAGTTATCCCAATCCACAAGGGGGGATCCACCTTGGATCCCGGAAACTACCATCCCATCAGTCTGACAAGCCTTATCTGCAAGGCCATGGAGCGTATTATCATGGAACTTATAAACAACGACAATGGCAGCCTTCAAACACTGGACCCCACCCAGTTTGGGTTTGTGAAGGGCTGATCTTGTCTCCTGAACCTGATTGACTTCTTTGAATCAGTCTCCAGAGCCATGGACAAGGGTAAGGTGGTCCACACAGCCTATCTAGACCTTGCCAAGGCCTTTGACACCATCCCCCACTCTGGAATCATAGATAAACTTACTAAGTTGGGCATTAATCCCTATGTCATCCAATGGGTTGCTAAATGGCTTACTGATAGAACCCACACTGTAAAAGTAGTCGACTCCAAATCAAGCTCCAGACAAGTGACAAGTGGAGTACCTCAGGGTTCAGTCCTGGGGCCGCTCTTGTTTGGCATCTACTTCTCTGAAGTACAGGTCAACACTAAGGGACTCAGGCTATCAAAGTTTGCAGATGACTGCAAACTGGGAGCCATTATTGAATCCCCAAATGATGTGGATACTCTACAAAAGGGCCTTACAGAAACATATGCTTGGTGCCAGAGCCATGGACTCAAGCTCAATGCCAAGAAATGTATTGTTATCCCCTTTGGGAAAAAACATGTATCCATGAATTACCATATAGGTGGCAGTACACTAAACACAGAAAGTGTGATAACAGACTTAGGGACACAGGTGGACAGTGGTCTCACCTTCGATAACCACATCGCCACAACAGTCAGGAAATCCTTCTATGTGGCACACCTCATCACGAAGGGCTTTTCATCCAGAAAAAAGGAGGTCATTGTCCCACTGTTCTCATCCCTCATTAGACCCATTATAGAATACAACGCCCTATTTGGTATGTACCTCTCAAGACATCTGCAATAACTGGAAAGGCCTCAGAAATACCTCACTAAAAGAATCACAGGCCTAAAGCAGATGCCCTATGCTGACTGCCTTAAAAAACTCCAGCTATACTCTGTCGCATATCGTCTACTCAGAGGCGATCTCTGCTTAACATACAAGGCCATGTCAACCCCAGAGCTGTTGGACATGCTACACTTAAAGAAATCCCAATCCCTCAGAGCTACACGCTCCAGGGATCTAAACCTTGTCATCACAATAAACAAAACATGCTGGAGGGATAGGTTCCTGACCCAGAGACTCCCCAGACTCTGGAATAGATTGCCCATACATGTCAAGCAGAGTGCCTCTTTGGACCTCTTCAAGAGGAACCTTGACGATTGGATGGGAGAAAGAAAATTCACCCCAGGGATCACGTCAGCTGCCCTGCTAGACAGGGGTCCAGGAAAGTAAATAATGTGGGAAGAAATAGCCAGGGAATTGGTTATGGCTAGGCTTGTATAGGCCCTAGGGCTGATAGCCTAGTACCAACCTATGAACTTATGAACCTATGAATTGGAATGTCCACAGAGGTTCTCAATAAAGGAATACAGGGTGTAAGTAAAATGTTCTATGCAAACCAACTCAAGGCCCTATCCCTGTATTCTGTCTCCTACAGGCTTTTGATTGGAGATCTATGCCTTGCATACAGGGCATTGTCAGACCCCACTCTGATGGACTTCCTGCATATGCTCAAAACAAACAGCACCAGAATTATCTGTTCTAAAGACTTAAACCTTGCCTGAGATATAAATAGGACCTGCTGGAGAGATAGATATGTATCACAGAGACTACCCCTTTTATGGAACAGGCTTCCCATCCACGTGAAGCAGAGTTCCTCCCTAACCCAATTCAAGTGGAACTTGGACAATTGGATGGGAAACCAGAAATTCATCCCTGGTTTGGCACTGATGTCTCTAATGGACACAGGTAACCTATAAATGGTTCATCTCCCAGGGCCACGTTTACATTAATCAAGGGTATCAGAACTTGTCAGAGATTTGGGATGCATGGCTAGGCTTAAAAAGGCCCTTGTGATCATTAGCCTAGTAAACACCTATAAACCTATGAATCTGTAAAATGGCTCATTGAATCAGTGAAGAGCGATCTCAGGTGATTGACACAGCCTGAGAAGTGAAAGGTTTCAGATTACATGCAAGTGTGGAGGCATAAGTGTGGGAACTTTTTTTTTTAAGTATGTTTTTGTGTGTATTAGAGACTCATTACTTACTACTTTTTGGACTGTAAGTACTTAAAATGCATGTATATGTATGTATATATATATATATATATATATATATATATATATATATATATATATATACACCCTGTAGACTTATTACAGTAGAGTCTTTGCCAGCTAGGGTGAGGCATGTCCTAAAAAGTAACACAATGTGAAAAGGCAGTAAAGAAGTAATATAGTTGAATGGTGTGGGCCCATGAAGATGGGGAACCATGGAAGGAGCACTGGGGAAGTGCAGGGTGGACTAGTTTACAACAGAGAGGCCCAAGGAGTCCTTTGTCTACTGCTCCACTCCACCTAAGGCAGGCCTTGTTGAGTGCAAGTCAGACATCTGACATGTATACAGTTAGTAAAGTGGTTATAATGAGTGGGTAGATTCTGAGGCAGACTGCAGATGAAAGTGAATGATTGTATGTGTTATTTGATTACAGGTAATGGCTACTGACTCACTGTAATAGAGCCCCACCCTATTCCAGTTAGCCCCACCTATTCAGCTACTTCATGCGCCCCCCCCCCCTCCAGTTTGAAGTTAAGAGTGAGATAGACTGGTAGAGAGACAAGGTGCTCATCTTTGCCAATGGGTACCTGCCATCATTTAGCAGCTTAAACACAGTACAGATAGGGAGAATTGAAAGGTAAAATGACTGTATGCCTTCCTCTTTGGGAGGGGGTGGAATTATCCCATGTAGGGCTTACTTAACTGAGGCTGGAAGCTAGCCTTTGAAGGACATGCTATAGAGAACACGACATGGCAAGAAGTTTAGTAGGGTGGCATGAGCAGGAATGACTCCCTGTTGAAATGTCATGAGTCAAAATGCTGATTACCGACATGTCAAAAAGAAAAACAGACCAAAAATACAAGCGAAGAGCCAATATCAAACATTACTCTTCTCCTTTAAACTTTTTTTTACCAGCTCTGAGATTGCAATACCTCAGACTGAAGGGAATATTCTGAGAAATGGCAATCTTGGACTTTGTATATGTAAATCCAACTTTTTGACAAGTCAGTCTCTGCATTAAGGGATTCACCAATATTGGTACTGCTTTTTCAAATGGTTACCACTAGAACTCATATATCAGAATCTTGTACAACTCTGCCACATGCTGGGTCTATAGTAGATCATCAAAATATTCTTTCATCAACTGCGTATTCATCAAACTGTATCCATAGAAACTAACTTCAGCGAACATCGAAAATGTTTACAGGGTAAGTAACCAATTGGCCACTACCCCACCAAAACATTCATTGCACTAATTCAAACCAGCCAAGTGGGAGCCTTCATCCCAAACACCCCCCAATGTGGGGGGCTGCACCACCCCACACCCCCTAATTATATATACCAACTCCAAGATCACACTACAGAGCGGAAAAGGGCAAAGTTGTGGTGTTGGCCAATTGATTACTTAACCTGTAAAAACTTTCGATATTCGCTGAAGTTAGTTTTGATGGATATGGGCCGATAAAAAAGCCATCAATGAAAAAAGATTTCAACAATCTAATATAGACTCCCACGTGCCATAGTTGCATTTGTTAACCCTAGCCAACTGTCCCAGTATACCATTGGGAATCTAACAAATGCATATGGCATTGTTTATTTCCTGTAACTATAATGACCTGAGTACAGAGTCCATGTGCAAAGTTATACAATCCCTATCCACTCACCAAGGAGGAAAATAGGAGACACTGCTGCAACCATTACATTTGTTTACAGTGGTTTATCAAAGATGCAGAAGATAAAGAGTAGAGTCATGACATATTTTGACATACCACAAACAGCAGATGTCTTAGAAGCAAGCAGAAAAGTATTGGAAACATGACAATATCCCCAGGTCTGAATAACATAAAACACAAAAATGTAACAACAGCAAGTACATTCATTCATTCCATACGCTGTGTCGGTGATGCTGTCACACAGTAATTGCATGTTCCTAAGCAATGAGTTAACCAGTAATAGTGCTACTGTGTAAAGGGAAAGATAATATCACTGAAGTATGTTAACTACCTTCCGGAGGAAGGTGTATATAAAGAAGTTAAACAAATGTCTTATGTGCAATATTGACTAGTGTGACACAATGCTGTACTACAATTTTGAGCTTATGTGTTGGGAAATATACTTCTTTACAAATAATTTCGTATTTAATGATTTTTAATTTTTTCTATATATAGTTACTATTCAATACATGTTACGCCATGTACAGGTCTTAGTATGACAGTGCAGTAAAACGTATGAAATAACACAAATTATGTAGGGAATATTATTTAAAAAGAGGATGTATGGAGAAAATAAGGAAGTGGTTGACATGTCATGTTTCTATTTAGTCACAGAGATGCAGATGTGGATACTGGCGCAGTGGACTTAACATAACCACTTCAAACACACACTGCAAAATTATCATTATTTTTGTGTAGCATTTCTGGTGCCTTCTAAATAGAAAAAAAATGCTACCTTGTCAGAGAGGCCATTCAAATGCACATGCTAACATTCAAGGATGTAGCAGCAGTTTATTTTAGAAGCATTATGTAATAAGCAATTACGAAGCAAGATACTGTACCTAATGAACTCTTCAGCGTAGGGGAAGCACTGGTCTTCTACCTGCATTGTGTATGAAGTTGCATTGTCCCTCAACAGAAAATCTGCATTATTATTCAAGCCAAGAATCAGCTGATGGGCACAGAAAGTTTTACTCTCTGACTCATTTCGGGTCACAACGTGGATATAAAAGTCACAGAGCCACTTGCTTTGGAATAGTCTGACCAGTGTTGCAGAGACCTCACGGGATTGATCAAGCAAGTACAACTTGTCAGCTTCTGGATCTGAAATAAAGCAATCAAATAACACATTGAAACAATTAAAACTTGAAAGCCTTGATAAAATGAATTTCAAAAGATTTAACTAACAGCCAGGAATGAATGGGCATTCCAAGATATACCTTAATGATATAATTTCAATGAATGCTGGTCTTGGCATTGACTTAAAAAAAGTAATTTATTTCCAGATTTTGAGGGAGTCAGATGGATTACATAGGAAGAAATTAAATATATGCCTTAAAATGCACACTGTCCATGTCATATAACAGTTTGAGCTGAAACTGGAAGGAAAATAATTTCTTTACAAATACTTTTACTTTTTTGTATGTTTTAATCTTTTTCTATATAGTTCCGATTCCATACTTGGTACACTGCGGTGTCTGTGAGTCAGGTTTCATATTGCAGATATCAATTATAGATCAGCTATTAAAATCACTGTATCATGTTATTTCTTACTTAAACATCTATGCAAATCATTAATATGTCTGCTTTTCTAGGCACTTTGGAACTCTCTGATGCCATGAGCTACACATAATGCATAGGGTGTTTCCAAAATAATTGTGAAACGTAGGCCTGTTATGTGCAAGTGTGAGGCATTTGCTCAAGTGGCATTCTAGAAGCTGTCTGTATGCTTACCATATTGTTATCTAATAAATATTTGTATTACATTATGCTTACTTCCTCTCTGATTTCAATAGCCAGTAAGTTACATCCAATAACTGCTCTAGAGTTAGGCAGTTATATTGTTTTTCTTTCTGCATGGTGACAAGTTAAGATCATTTGTGAGATCTGTGCTCACCGCTACCCTTACTCCTTATTCGTTGAACAGGTCTGCATCTTTTTATATTTTATATACTAGAATCATGTCTGTCCTCCATCTTTGGTAGTACAGACTGTACTGATGCAGCATGCTTAACCTTTCCTCATAGGAGATATTCTTTAAATGTGGAATCTTCATAGTGAAATGTGCTTTTTATTTTATATGGTTTCCTGTTAATTACTCTTTTTTGCATGGAATTAGAGACTGTGTTTAACAACCTTGGATTTTTCTAGTATATGAATTTCAATATGAAGTATGACAATCTAGCTGTCGTCATACATACAGCATGTGTGTGTGCTTCTAGGTTAATTTCTTGTTGACTATATTACCTAGGCCTTCCTAGCTATTTGCTTTCATGTTAAGTGCTTGTTTAGCTGATACATTATTTTACTAGATGACATGAAAGTTGTTTTACATGCATTTATTGGACTAAACTTTATTTGCAATCATTCTGACAGAGTGGCTAGTCCTTTATATAACTCTGAAGACTTCCTTTGAAGTTATCTTGCAGAATGTGTGTACTTTTGCATACATGACTAATGGCATCTCTCTTGGTACACCTACATCAGCAGTGTAAATAGAGAACACAGTTTCCTTACACTTTGCCAAGTGTAACTGGATACGTTTTCATGTCACAGGGTGTATTTTCCCAATATGCAACTCACTGACCACTATTCTCCATATGCAAATGTGTGCAAAGGTAGTTATCAAGGCTTTCATTTCATCCACAGTTGTGTGACCTTGGAGTTATTGTGTAAAAGTAAGAAGGAGTGTGGGGCTTATGTGAAATGCATGATAGCTTTCCCCTCACAATTTACATTTTCATCTGAAGCTTTGAGTAGTTTGTTTTGTGTGGTTGAAGCTTTGAATAGTTTTGTCTCAATGAGATTTAGTGAAATCACAGAAGAGTTAATGTTCTAATACAGAACTTTTCAACACTACCACCAGAGAGCAGTTGCAATCCGCTGTTGTCTCAAATTCAATCTCGGATCTGACTTTGGCCACTTCTAAATACATGGATCCATAGCTCGAGCTCCTTTCCTTACCCATAGTTTCATAGTTTCATAGTACTAGGCTATCTGCCCTGGGGCATTTGTAAGACTAGCCATAGTGATGTGGCTTTTGCCACCCCATGAAATGGTACAAAAATGTACAGAATAAATCTAGAATACTGTGCCTCTGTCTAGTAGTTGACACAATGAAGGCCCCCTTATATAATAGAATTAGTTTACTGTGCTCCTGTCTAGTAGTGACACAGATGTGACCCCTGGGGTAAACTTACGATCTCCCATCCACTCATCAAGATTTCTCTTGAAGAGAGTCAGTGAGGGGCTCTGCCTAATATGAACTGGGATCCTGTTCCAAAGCATGGGAAGCCTCTGGGTTATGAATCTATCCCTCCGGCATGTCCTATTCATACTTGTGCCGAGGTTTAAGTCTTTAGCTCTTGTGGTCCAGATGGATTTGGATTTTTTGAGGTGGAGCATGTCCATCAGATCCTGATTGGACATGGCCTTGTACGTCAGGCAGAGATCACCTCTGAGCAGGCAGTATGCTACTGAATAGAGCTGAAGTTTCTTTAGTCTGGCAGAATAAGACATATGTTGGAGACCCTTGATCCTTTTGGTGAGGTACTTTTGTGGTCTCTCCAGCTGTTGCAAATGCCGGGTGAGGTACATACCAAATGGGGCATTGTACTCAATCATGGGTCTGATGAGGGAGGAATATAGGGGTACAATGACATCCTTGGATCTGGATGTGAATCCCTTCATGATGAGGTGTGCAAGGTAGAATGTTTTTCTAACCACTTTGTTAACGTGGGTGTCAAATGAGAGGTCGCTGTCTACTTGGGTCCCTAGGTCTCTGATTACTTCTTCCGTACTCAGTGGGTTGCTGTCTATGTGATAATTTGTGTGTACTTTGTTTTTTCCAAAAGGGATGACTATACATTTTTTGGCATTTAGTTTAAGGCCGTGACTACGGCACCAGTTGTCCATTTCAGTGAGGCCTTTTTGTAGGATGTGTGTGTCTGCTGGTGTATCGGCTATGGCGCCTAGTTTGCAGTCATCTGCAAACTTTGTCAGCCACAGCCCTCCCATGTTTGCTTTAACATCTGAGAAATAAATGCCGAACAAGAGGGGTCCCAGGACAGATCCCTGTGGGACACCACTTGTGACTGGCTTTGAGTCTGACATTGCTCCAGCGATTTTAACTTTATGGGTTCTGTCCTTTAGCCAGTTTGCAACCCATCTAGTGACATAAGGGTTTACTTTTAAGCTGTTTAGCTTATCTATGATGCCTGAGTGGGGTATTATGTCGAAGGCCTTAGCCAAGTCCAGGTATGCTGTATGGACTGCTTTGCCTTCATCAATGGCTCTAGTGACTGTTTTGAAAAAGTCAACCAGGTTCAAAAGGCAGGATCTGCCCTTTACAAAGCCGAACTGGGTGGGGTCAAGTGTCTGTAGGTCCCCTATTTCTCTGTTTATGAGTTCCATAATGATTCTTTCCATGGCTTTGCAGACCAGGCTAGTTAAGCTTATGGGGCGGTAGTTTCCAGGGTCTGTAGAGGCACCCCCTTGTGGAGTGGGACCACTGTTGCTGTACGCCAGTGTTCAGGTACATATCCCGAAGTAAGGCTAAGGTTAAATAGCATTTTTATGTGTGGGTTTAGCTCCTCTTGGAGTTCACGTAACACGCACCCCGGGATACTGTCAGGTCCCATTGATGCTGTGTTTTTTGCTTTGTTTAGGGTGGTTCTCACTTGGACATCTGAGATGACAGGGAGATTACATTCAGCTGGGATAAGTATTTCTTCTTTTGGGGATGAAGGAGGGGAGAAATTTGCACTGAACCTGTCAGCCAGAATGTTAGCAATATCTGTGGGTTTAGTGTATTTTTTGTTGTTGTGAACCAACTCTGAGCATATCTGAGGGTTTCCACCCAGGTTTCTAACATAGCTGAAGAAGGCTTTGTGGTTATCTTTAGTGTCCTTAGCGATTTTTCTCTCAAAGTTTGCCTTGGATGTTTTTATGAGAGAACGTAGTTTTCTGCTAATGTTGATCAGAGATGTCTTCCCTTTATTGGAATTTCGCTCTGACGTGCAGTAGCTTCCTTCTTTTGTTATACAATTTGTTTATGGCTGAGGTCCACCAGACAGGACGCTTACATTTGGTGGAGAGGGACTTGGATTTGTTTGGGATTGCATGATCCATGCATTCTTGGAGATGCCCATAGAAAGCATTAGTGAAGGATTCGGCATTGTGGGATGTGGTATGCACTGGCACAGTGGGCTTAAAGGATACCATCTCAGTCTTAAGAAGAGTGAAGTCTGCTTTTGAGAAGTTTTTCACTGTGGTCTTTTGTGCTGGGGGTGGAGGTGGGATATGTATGTCCAGGGTGATTAGTTTGTGGTCAGATCTCACTAGTGAGGGGTATACTTCCGGTGTGGAGCATTTTGTCCCCATGTTTGTGATGATCAGGTCTAGTATATTATCTCCTCTAGTGGGAGAGGTGACTAGTTGTTCCAGTGCATTTGAATTTATGAATTCCAGGAACCTTTGGGCTAGGGTATTAGGGCTAGAATAATGTACCCAATCTATGTTTGGGTAGTTGAAGTCTCCCAGTATGATGGTATTTTGTGATACATTCATATGCTCCAATGTCTTCAGGAAGGCTGAGTGGGGTTCTTGAGATTGGGAGGGTGGTCTGTAACATGCTACCAGTTGTATAGCAGTTTTGCCTATGGTTAGTTGCACCTGTATGGTCTCTGATGCTTCATGTGTTGCTACTAACCTGGAGGTGTGGGTGTCCTTGATGAATATGGACACTCCCCCCTCCGTTTGTGGTTCGGCCCGGGTTTTGGGGCCGAAAACCATGATACGAGGTATAGCCTGGTAGTGCTGGGGTGCTCTCAGGAGCCTTGAACCAGATTTCAGTTACTGCACAGACGTCGATGTTCTCCATGCTGAGGAGTGCATCAAGTGCCTGCATCTTGAGATTTAGACTTCTGGCGTTGAGCAGCATTACCCTTAGTTTTTTTCCATTTTTGTTTTCTAAGGAGGTGGGTTTGTCTTTTGAGCCTTGCCTAAAAAAGGCACTATGGGGGTGGCAAGAGCCTTAGCCAATATCCGGAAGCCCAGTGGTGACAGGTGTAAGCCATCCCTTGTGAAGCAGCGTGGCTTGTCCAACATATCATCCCAGGCAGACAGACATTGGATCCCCTTAGAATGACACCAGTGCTTGAGCCAATTGTTAAAGCTGATCATCTTGTCTTTGTATTGTGGTATCATTCTCAGTGAGGGCAAGATGCTGCTCAGGGTCAGGGTCATACCAGCCTGGGCTACATAATCGGAGAGCTCCTCTATGTCTCTTTTCATGTAGTCCAGGGAGGTACGTCTCAGGTCATTCACAACAGCATGGACAATGACAGAGTCATATTTGTACTTGCTTTGGAGTGACCTGAGTGCGTGTGTTATGTGGCGGATCCTAGCTCCCGATAGACAGCTCACAGTCCCCTTCTCCTTGTTCAGCCTGGTCAGTGGGACATCAGTGTGTCTGACTATGGAGTCACCTATTAATAGTGTATCAGGCAAGGTGTTTGGCCCTAAGGGCTGCGATTGGTCGACACACTGATTTATTGAAGTATGTGTTGCATGTGTTTTGTTTTGAGGTGGTGGATTTTTGGATGTCTGCTTTGGGAGCCTCTGTTGTTTTGGTAAGTTTTTTATGAGAGCCTCCGAGTATGTCTTTGTGTTTTTATGTGTTTGGTTTGCAGTTGTGGTAGGTCTAAGTGGGACTGGGATTGTTGTGTGTGTGGTTGCCATCTCCTCCTGTCTGGTCATGCCAGCCCTGAGTTGAGAGAGTTCAGCCTCCAGTTTGGCTATATAGTTGCATCTCTCACATGTATTTGTGTTTGTTGGGAGGAGGAGGAGAGGGTTGTCTGTGTACATGAGACAATTGTAGCATTGTCTCAGGATACCCAGATTGACCAGCTGAACTGGAGACAATGCCAGTAATCTACCACTCGACATGCTAGAACAGTATAAGGGAGTGGTATACCTTTAAGGGAAGTGGATATTCACAGGGGTGGTAAGTAAATGTAGTGCTTTACTTAGTACGAGAGTGCTTACTTAGTAGAGAAGTATTGAGAACAAGTGCTAGGCTTATAATACAGTGAGTAGTCTGGTTATACTAAGAGTAGAGCTTCCTTAAGGGGAAAATTTGAAGAGCAGACTTGGCGGAGCCAGAAAAAGTTTAACCTTGTTTAACTGGCGCTGCACTATGCGCACGACCGCGCAAAGCCGTGCAAACACGGATTTTAAACAGTGAACTACAAAAAAGCTAGAAATGGTCCAAAACAACCAATTACTACAGCTTCTTGTGCTGAGGTCACTTCCCCCAAGGACAGGTAGGCTGCCCAAGGCACCCCACTCCCACTGGTGAGCAAAGAAACTTCTTTCTATCCAAGTAAGGTAATGGACAACACAGGAACTACACCACAGCCCAGAATACAGCAATGCCTGTAAACTGGTCTAAACTAGTCGAGGAAGGTGGGAAAACAAGGATTTTTTGTTTTTTTGGTAGAAACACACAGAAAATGCAGAAATAGTGATAAATTAGTTACACAGGCTAGCACAGTTTAGTGGGCAGCCTCCACAGTTAAATTAAACAAACAAACAAGCAAACCTTCGATCAAATTCGACTAAAATGTAACTTTAAGTACAGATTTTAAAATAATGCAGCAATCAGTTAAAAAACAGTTCAGGCTAGTTCAAGGTAAGCTACAAAAGCTTTTTCAAGTGAAAAAAAGCAGAGATACTTAAATCCAGAAGGTAGTCGCTTTTCTAAGTTCCCTGCTGCTAGGACCACTCTGTAAACCCACGTGGAGCTTGTCTGAGCAGTATACCCAGAAAAAAATGCCCAGAGGCGGATTTTAAACAGTGAACTACAAAAGAGCTAGAAATGGTCCAAAATAACCAATACTACAACTTCTTGTGCTGAGGTCACTTCCCCCAAGGACAGGTAGGCTCCCCACTCCCACTGGTGAGCAAAGAAACTTCCTTCTATCCAAGTAAGGTAATGGACAACACAGGAACTACACCACAGCCCAGAATACAGCAATGCCTGTAAACTGGTCTAAACTAGTCGAGGAAGGCGGGAAAACAAGGATAATTTTTTTTTTTGGTAGAAACACACAGAAAATGCAGAAACAGTGATAAATTAGTTACACATGCTAGCACACTTTAGTGGGCAGCCTCCACAGTTAAATTAAACAAACAAACAAGCAAACTTTTGATCAAATTCGACTAAAATGTAACTTTAAGTGCAGATTTTAAAATAATGCAGCAATCAGTTAAAAAACAGTTCAGGCTAGTTCAAGGTAAGCTACAGAAGCTATTTCAAGTGAAAAAAAGCAGAGATACTTAAATCCAGAAGGTAGTCGCTTTTCTGAGTTTCCTGCTGCTAGGACCACTTTGTAAACCCACGTGGAGCTTGTCTGAGCAGTATAGCCAGAATAAAACACTCAGAGGCGGATTTTAAACAGTGAACTACAAAAGAGCTAGAAATGGTCCAAAATAACCAATTACTACAGCTTCTTGTGCTGAGGTCACTTCCCCCAAGAACAGGTAGGCTGCTTAAGGCTCCCCACTCCCACTGGTGAGCAAAGAAACTTCCTTCTATCCAAGTAAGGTAATGGACAACACAGGAACTACACCACAACCCAGAATGCAGCAATGCCTGTAAACTGGTCTAAACTAGTCGAGGAAGGCGGGAAAACAAGGATTATTTTTTTGTTTTTTTGGTAGAAACACACAGAAAATGCAGAAACAGTGATAAATTAGTTACACAGGCTAGCACACTTTAGTGGGCAGCCTCCACAGTTAAATTAAACAAACAAACAAGTAAACTTTCGATCAAATTCGACTAAAATTTAACTTTAAGTGCAGATTTTAAAATAATGCAGCAATCAGTTAAAAAACAGTTCAGGATAGTTCAAGGTAAGCTACAGAAGCTTTTTCAAGTGAAAAAAAGCAGATACTTAAATCCAGAAGGTAGTCGCTTTTCTGAGTTCCCTGCTGCTAGGACCACTCTGTAAACCCACGTGGAGCTTGTCTGAGCAGTACTCTTCTCTGATAGAATTACTTCAGATTTCATTTGTCACTTCAGCGAATGAACGTGGTCTTCATAGCTCTTGTGTTTTGCAGTGTTGGATACGTGAATTTTACATTTCATATTTCTATAACATTATACTTGCATCCTAACATTATACTTGCATCCTTTTCTAGTTCTTCCTCCCCTCTCTAATCTTATTTTAAAAAGTTGCTTATTTTTCTGTCTTATCCTCCTCATTTGGTGCAGGGCTTCTATACTTAAACTTTCCCTCCTACTGCTACCTTATTGGTAATTTTTCCCTTTTACCTTTGTTGGTAATCTCCTTTTTTCTGTCTGTACTTTCCTTTTTCCCTTATTTTAGGTAGATATAATGTTGGATAAGCAGACAGCTTTTAAAAAAATGCACCTCCTGTGAGCACAAACTACCAAACTCCAATGCCTATCAGAAGTGTCAGAAGTGTATATACTGCTTGGATCTACTCATCTAGATACTGGGTGTGAGATATGTGTGGGTTTCAACAATCGTGCCCTGGTTGAATACTGCAATAAGATGGTTTTGATGGCCTTCATCTTCTTTAACCTCTTCTACTTCTGCTTCTGTTTCCCCCTTCCAATAATCCTCTCGGGAAGGCCAAAGCGGATCTTATGATCAAGTGCAAAGAGGGAAGGAAATTATCCCCTGATCATTCTTCTTCTACTATTTCTGGTTCTACTTCACCTGAAAAAAAATTTCAAACCAATGGATCCATTAGGTCCATCTGATCTGACAAGGTCAAAGTCCAAATCTCTGACTCACCACTCCTCCATCTATACCCTGGAGGCAATTTCTTCTCAGATCCATTCACCTTTCCTCCAACATATTCCTAGAAGAACTTCCAGACCACCTTCCAATCACCATCTCTCAGGTCATCTAAGAGCCTAACTGAAGATGATGTAGACATAATGATGAGGAAGTTTTTCTGGGCCCAGATTCAGTTGGGAGTTATGCTGACTCAATCACCTATTGCACCAGTGTGCCTGCCATCAGCCCCTACCTCATTACTGAGTCCTACTCTGATCCAGCCTTAGATTTTAGAGCCCTAGGACCCAAGAATCTTGAGTCTGTCCATGCCAGATCCAAAGGCTTGGCCTTCTTTGACTCCAGTGACATCTCTGATCCACCTGGCTCTGACCTTGTCAGAACTGGAGGAATCTCGAAGCTGAAGCATCAGAGGGTTAGGGTCCACTCTTTTGCCATCTTCCTGTCAGCCTTGGTGCTCTGACTTATGCCTTGAGGTAGAGTCATGGTAATGCTCTGAGCCACCCTGTGCAGTTAGTTGTCTTCAGCTCCTGCCAGAGGGGTCTTACTTCTCCTATGTCTTCGGCCTTCAAGGTAATAGAGAGAGCTTTCTCCATCTCTATAGATAAGGCATGCTTTCACAACTGTCTGCTGTAGTACATCCTGTCACATCAGGGCAGCCAGCCTATACAAGTCTTGAGACAGTCCTCATTCAGGACTCAGCTTGCACCTCTGAGTCCTCACTGGAACACCCCACTGGACAGCCCCCTCAGAAGCATATGTGTAAAGGATGCACTTAAATTCCCTACAGGAATCTCTCACAGACGACACTGAGTTTGATGACTGGGAAGGGTCCCCCAGATCATCTCTTGAGGGTGTGTCCTTTTGCAAAGTACTCAAGCCTTTCAGACAGAAAGGTTGTTTGCCTTCTGACCCCCCCCTTTTGAAAAGGGGAGAGTGTTTCTTGAGGCTTTTGGAGCCACTTCAGTTACATCCTGTATAGTCCCCCTCATTTCTTGCCAGGCATGGAAGGATCTGCATGTCATGGAGCCATTCCCCAAAACACTTGATAAATACTTGGTTGCACATAAGGATCTGGCCCACTGGTGTAAGGGTTGTCTAGTAGATGCTATGGTGGTAGCAGTAGCCACCAAGAAAGAACTTTCAGAGTAAAGTTTTACTATCCATCCACTAAATGAGAGTCAAGGGCATTGGACAGGTTTGGGAAGCATTTGTATGCATCAGTGACTTTGCCCTTAGGTCACTGAGCTATTTGGCATGTGTCACAAGATTTCAGAGGGACTTGATCAAAAACTTTCCAATGCCCTCTCTGGGTCCATGTCTGTGGATGACAAGAAGACTGTTTCTCCACAACTGGCCACCCCATGGTCCCCATCACATGTCTCTATGAGGCTCATTTCTCACATCTCAGAAGGTGCTTTGAGAGCTGCAGTTTCAGGAATAACCATGAGATGGCACACCTGGCTGTGCTTCTGTGACTTTGTGGAGCCTTTCAAATCATCATTCATGAAAGCTCCCTTTGATGTATATACCATATTTTGGCCCAATCTAAAAGAAACCCTACCTAGGAGTGAATAAGACAGGAAGACGTTATCTGCAGTAGGGATCCATTTTTCTACACCTCAAAGACCCTTTTCCCAGAATCAGAGAGATGGCAGGAAAATATGGTTCTGGAAGTCACAAGGCTCTTTCCAGGACTCCTATGGGGTCATATTCCCCCATGGCAGAGGGAAACTCTAATAATAGATGATGACCTCATAACAGAGGAGGCCCACAAAATCAGGGTTTCAGATGTCCTTTTTCTGAGAAGCCCTATCAGAGCTCCTAAACAGTTGCCTGACTGCTATGCTCTGGGAGCAGTCGGGGGGGGGGGGCATCTATCCCTGCATCCAAAAACCTGGGCAGCCATTACCAAAGACTGTTGTATGCAGAGGATTATTTCCAGAGGTTATTACATACCCTTTTCCCTAGAACCTCATATCATTCTACAAAACTTCCAGATGTTCCACCCAATTTGAGAAAAGCAGCAGCCATAGAAATACAAAAGCCAGTGGAAAAAAGGGTCATCCATATGGTCCCCCAGACTAAACAAGGATTCAGAACTTATTCAAGATTCATTTTGGTGCCAAAGAAAACCTGGGACCCAAGCCCCATCCTGGATCTCAGCAACTTAAAACAATATGTCAAATTCTCCAAGATCTGAATGGTCATGTTTCAGTCCATTTTACCACTGCTGGACAAGGACGATTGGATGTGCTCGACAGATCTGCAGGATGTGTACTATCACATCAAAACAGACAGTTGTTCCAGAAGATGTCTTTGCTTCCATCTGGGAGCCAGTCATTATCAGTTCAGAGATCTGCTTTTTGTCTTACCTCAGCCCCCAGTGTGTTCACCAAGTGTATGGCAGTGGTTATAGCTCACCTAAGACTGCTAGGCTTCTAGGTGTTTCCATATCTCAATGACAGGCTCATCTCTGCTCCCACCATCTTCTGATTCAAGCCAGGGACTACTTACTCCAACTGTCTTCAACTGGACATTGTAGTGAACTATGGCAAATTCCAACCCTCCCCCAGTCAAGTCCATTGGTGATCATCTAAACACAGTCACAAAAATCACAAGTCTCCCTCAATTAGGGATAAATACATTACAGGGCCAAGCATTCCAGTTTACCATCTATCTCATCCTTCCCCACCAGCAAGGTTGATTTTGCAACTCCTGGGATCTATGGACAGTCCCATAACTTTAATTTCACTAGCAAGGTACTAAAGTAAGGTACTTCAGTAGACACTGGCAGTGCAATGGTCTATTAGATGGCATCCTCTCTCTGATCCAATATGCATTACAAGAATTTGCAAAGAATACATTACCTGGTTGATCACCAAATGAGAAGATTTTA
Organism: Protopterus annectens; assembly: GCF_019279795.1. Classification (NCBI taxonomy): domain Eukaryota; kingdom Metazoa; phylum Chordata; order Ceratodontiformes; family Protopteridae; genus Protopterus; species Protopterus annectens. Next base: position 1,552,883,893 of record NC_056746.1, on the reverse strand, counting down.
AGCACCACCCTTTCATCCTTCCACCACCCCTAGCCACAGTGACCATTGACACCTCCTAACTAGGGTGGAGGGGTACTACTTGGGAAGGACAGTCCAAGGAAGATGGTACTATGTGGAGGCCAAGCTTCACATCAATGTCCTGGAAATGAGATCAGTCTTATTAACATTGCAGACTATTCAAAATGCTCTCCCTCCAGGGATGATTGACATTCAGACAGACAATATGTCAGTTGACTGGTACATCAGCAAACATGAGGGAATAATGTCCTACCCTCTATGTAAAGAATTGAGGAGAGTTTGGCAGTGGGTGATTTCTTCTGTCCACTTTCTTCTGGCAATGCATACCCTGGGGAAGTCCAGCATTCTAGAAGACAAATTGAGTAGGTCCGTATTGCTATCTCATGAGTGGCCTCTCAGTCCTGTAGTGGTGGAAACAATCTTTCATCAATGGGACCAACCATACTGCATGTGTAGCAGGTACTTTACCCTGATCCCCCAGAAGGGGAGTCACTGAAAGACACTCTATATGTCATTTATCCTATTTCAATTATTCAAAAATTCTGACAGAAATCATTGTACTGGAAGTGCAAAGTAATCCTCATTGCCTCTTTTTGGACTTGACAAGTATGGTTCCCATTTCTGTGGCTTCATCTTGTACAGCCCCCTTGGGTGTTAGAGCTGACCCAGGATCTTCTCTCTCTCACCCAACAAGAATAACTCATCCAGATATTCAGACCCTCAAACTGACTGCATGGTTTCTTCAGCTTCAGTCATGGCTAGACAGTCCAGGTTTTCATCCCCAGTCAGGCACATCCTTATATCTTCTCAGAAGGATTCTATAAGAAAGGTGTATAACATTAAATGGAAAGGATTTTTCAATTGGACTGTTCATGGTCAACTAGATCCCTTTTCAGCTCCTGTCTCAGCTCTTCTAGACTTTCTTGCTTCCATATTTGACAGCAGTGCTAGTTATTCAACTGAAAAGTTTTTGCTTTCAGCTATCTCCAATTTCCATGTAGGACATAAACAATCTTCTTTGGCCTGATCTAGATTGTGTAAAGCCTTTCTTAAAAGTACTTTTGTGCTCTGCCTCCACCATGGAATTTTAATATTCTCCTACAAGCCTCAACTTGATTCCCGTTCAAACTAGCCGCCAAGGCAGATTTTAAATTTTAGTCTTGGAAAAACTATTTCTCTGGTCACAGTCACATTCATTTAAGCCACCATATCTACTTTTTCACAACAACAGTTTTTTTTCCTGCAAGAATCTTTCCTTTATACCTAACATGGCCTTAGAACCAGCTATGAATCAATTGATCAACCTTACTGTTTTCTTTCCAAATGTTGCCAGTAAATGAGAGTACATACTGTACCTTTTAGATATGTATAGGCAACTTTTTTTCAGAAAATCAGACCAACTGTTTATTTCTTTCTCCAAAGCCAAACTAGGTAAATCTGTTTCAAAAGTGACTTTAGGCAAGTAGCTCATTGACTGCATTCTCTTTGTATATGACAAAAATAGATCAACACTTTCCAGACCTCCTAAGGCTCATTCCACCAGAGCTTTGGCAGACTTTCTGGTCTAAAGTTTCTATATATGACATTTGCAGAGTTGCCACTTGGTCAAACTCACATACCGTCATTGCTTACTACTTCTTATCTAGGAATAGAACAGCATTTAGCTCCTCTCTGCTCTGGAATATCCTTTCTTGAGGACCACCCTAGGTTTTTTTCTCTAGCTGGGGACTCCGCCCCATCAGTTGAGAGATAAAAAAGATAACATCAAATATAAAAGTTGTTTCATCCTTCCTCAACTTCCTGCCCTCCACCCCCCCCTTCCTGTTTCACAATTTTTTTTTTAATTCCCTAGTCTCCTAATTTGACCTGAGGAATAATGCTTTGCTTGACTGATTCATGAGCTCCAACCAACTCTCTTGTCTTTGTTTCTCCTATTTTATGCAGTTAATCATTCTGTATTGTTTCCATATGATAGCTATTTGGACACACACTGGAGAGTAAAGGGAGGACAATCTTGATCTGAAGCAATTCTATTTTAGAAGAGGATTATGGGTAGGAGGAGGAAGAACTTGAGCTATGGGTCTATGTGTTTAGAAATGGCCAAAGGCAGATCTGAGTCGAGATCTGAAATCCATCAGTTGAGGAAAGACAAAAACTAACAACACAGATGCATAGTTATGGTGAGTACATAACTTTTATGTTCTAGTACTGAACATTTCAACACTGCCATGTCCATTAACTCTGTCGTTCGTGTTTTGTTGTTTTAGTTTTCTGGTTCCTACTTACTACCCATGCTCTTTTGGTTATAGATGGGTTCATTTTCAATAATTGCATTTTGTGTGAATGTGCTGTGCATTAAATTATCACATGGTTGCTAAGTAAGTACCAGTTTATCAATATTTAAGGTTGCAAGAAATTCAGAAGGAAAATTAAAATTAGGAGGAAAAAGGCATGCTTGTGTTGTCTGTTCTCTCAGAATGGTGTATACTTAGTGTAGGTGTTAATGAATCCCGGGGATTCATTTTAATACTATTGTAAGTTGTTTTCTGTGTATTGCACATTGTGTTAAAATAAGCATAATGAATTAATTGTTCTTCAGCAGGAATCTTTTAAGATTTTAGCAATGGTAGAGGCTTAGGATTCATCAGATATATTTTTTCTGACTGTAATATATATGAATGCCTGAGAGAACACTATAGAGGTGGTGGTGTGTTTTTGCTGGTTCATAAAACTATTCTTTCCAGTTTGATTTCAATAAAGAAATATATGGAAACATTACTAGTAGATGTTTAGAACAATAGTCAAACCATAAGATTTATACTGTGTTATAGGACACCAAGTAGGACAGTGTTGTATTACATTTTTGGACTATATTGAACAGCAAATTCAGCATGGCAATACTGTACTTATGGGGGACTTTAATTATGCAACTATTGATTAGAATTCATTTTCAACTGACAGCATACATGCACAAAGGTTTGTTGATATTCTAACATTCAATTTGTATTACCAAATGATTTGCCATGAAACTATGGGCTCTAAAATATTAGACCTTCCTACCTGTAATACTGAAAATTTAGTGCGTGTAGTTAAAACTGGACCATTGAGTAAATCAGATCATAATTCTGTATTATACAGAATTAAGATTCCAAAAATGTAATATAAAAAATAAGAAATGTAACTATGGTCTATTACAATATGATCAAATTAAGAAAGAGCGTAAATCATATAAACTGGACAACTTTTAAAGGTGATTATAACACATTTGGATTATAAAGCATATCGCAAATACCATGATTAATAAGAAAAACATATTTTCCCTGGATGGTGGAATTCTAAACTGATGAAAATGTATAAGAACAAAAAGCGAGTCTATAAAAATGTTATAATATATCCAATGAAGAGAATCAAATTACAATATTTTACAACTTTTGATTAAAATGGAGAACTTTATATGAAAATTACTAAGCACAAAAATTATAAAAGCTTTCTATAATTTTATTAATTCATATAAACAGCAGAGAAATCCTATTATAAAAGTTTGAAAGACTGGTTGCCAGAATTCATTTATAATCATTTCCTAAATGCCTCTATTATTAAGGCATTCCCATGAGTCATAAACATTCTCTGTGTCCTGTGTCCTGTGCCCTGACTTATTATTTCAAGGATAGCTAGAGAAAGCATTGAATTTCATTGTTTATTACTCTTGTGCATCATGTAGCTGTCTTAAGGAGGATATAATGTGAATTATTTTATCTCTGTTAGCTGGGATAAAACACTGTAAATGAAATATTTAAAAATAGCAATCTCAAACATCCACCTAACTGCAATTCAAAACCCCATAAAACGCAATCATTTTTATTTTAACAGAGGACTGTAATGTTTTCTAGTCCCAACATGAGGATGTCTCCCCCTACAATTCCAGTCTGTATACATACTACGTCAAAGTGTACAAAAACTTGGAGAAGTTTAAGCATTATCAAAAACAAAATCACCTTTTCCATCTTCTCTAAATTATGTGATTTCACAGTAAACAACACCTGTGATAAAGCAAGCTACAACATACAGAGACATGAATGGCAAAAGAAAGTGATCTTACAAAATAAATATTGCAACATTTACCAAGAGATCACATATTAAGTAAAATTCCTTCCCTTAAGGACACCAAAGACATTTTAAAAAGTTTAAAAGAAGTGACAGTTGAAAATGATGATATTTTTATAACTGCTGATTTAGCAGTACTGAATACACTGAAGGTCCTGAATCTGCCAAATTGTTGTGCAAATTTTCTTGGTTCAACAACCTGTCTATAGAAACTTACATGGTCTTACATGAGTTTTGAGTTTGTTATAAACACACAATATTTTAGTCACTGAAGTTGACTTGTAAAGCTGATGGGTCTATAGTTGCTGGGGTCTCTGATGGGTCTGGCCTTATGGATGGGCATTACTGCAGCAGTGTGCCACGATTCAGGAATATAACTTGTAGCAAGGCTTAGGTTAAACAGTCTGAGGAGGGAATCAGTGAGTGAATGTTTAAAACTCTTTACTGGCCAGCCCAGAATGTTGTTTGGGCTCAAGGAGAAGGCAGAAGGCATGTTTGGTCTTTGAAGATGTTAAGAACATGTTCCTTAGTGTTAATGGGGGATGCAGTGACTTAGGTTTGATTTGAGTGGGAACAGTAGTTTTGGAAGTGGAATTTGCGGTGAACTTGCTAGCCAGTATGTTTGCAATATATTTTGAGTTTCAAAGGTAGACTCCTTTATGGAAACATTCAAGCAGAAATGAGAGCTTTTTCTTAGATTTCTGATGTAACTAAAGAAGGACTTATAGTTGTCCTTTACTTCTGTTGCTAGTCATAATTCATGTGATGCTTTAATGGTCTTTATAGTTGCTTTCCGTTTCTTTTTGGTGCAGTGTTAATGCATGGTAGCAATGTGACGTTAATTAACAGCAGTGGTGTGTTTTAATTTCATGAGTAAACCTAATAGCTGTCTGATCAAGACTTATTCTTGCTCATAGTAAGCATAATACCACTCTGAGTCTCCCCTGAAAAGAGGGTGCTGACCTATTTGGAATAACCATTGTCAACAAAGAATTAATAAATAAATAATTACCTTTCGTTAGTAACCCATATGGCTGCACAAATATGAACATTTGTTTGAAATATGACAGCATAACTTGTTCTTAAAAAGCTCAGGATATAGTAATTTGAAGTTAAGGTACAAACTTCTAGAACTAATAGAAATGATTTGATTTTTCCTACCATTTTAGCTTAGTAACTGGTAGTGAGCAGCCTTTCTATTAAAAAAGGTTTTGATCTAGAATACCCTCACCATCTGTTCATCCAAATAGCCAATTCTCGTGGGATCTATTACGAGTTAGGATACCTCTGAATTCAAGACACATGTTTTCAACCAGCTCACAGGGATGGTAAGAACATGAGGGTTTAACTTATTTCATCATGCCTGGTACTCAGTGATCATTGGCTAAGTGGATTTAAGTGCATTAGATTTAAAACCTGAAATCCTGTTTAAGGGTTAGAATCACCTAGCAGATACATTTGGGGAGCACTGCATGGACTAAGTTGTATTTTAATATCTCTTCTCTGTCACAGAAACAACCAAGGGTTGTAGAAGACAATCTGAAAGCATATGTTTGCTACCGGGATGTTTATCTTGTACTTACTAAGCTGGTATTGGTCTTATTGTAATGAGTGAAACACAGCAAGAAGAGTTTAGACAAATAGTACTGCAAAGTGATACAAAGACGTGTTATTTTTATCTTCCTGTTCAGGATTAATTTTTCTTCCTTTTGTCATCAGAATGTCAGGACATGCTTCATCTACCTTGCAATCTTTCAATGGATTAACAGATAACTGGGAAATGAATGAGTAGCAGGGATATTTTACCTGTGTTCCATGAATGCGCTGAGGTTAATTTTGACTATAGCTCCTCTTATATCTGCCTGCATTTGCAATACATGTCAGTCTTTTACTACATCCAGCTCTTAAATGTATTTGAGCAGAAGAAGTAAAGTCGCATAACAAAGAGATGGATTATAGTAACATAAGGTATATGCTTGATCCATGTATTTATCAGTCTTGTTTGCAGCAACATGATAGCTATAGTACTCATAGCAATAACCTACATTCTATTGGCCCCACCATTCCTGAACACAAAGATGGAAGGAACTTTCTTGGTGTGTTGGAATGGAGTTTTGCAGCCAGAAAGGGTAGCTGAGGAAATCTACTGTTTGTTAACTTCCTGTAAAATGTTGCTTAGAACCTTATAACTAGAAAGTTAAAGGGTTATGTTGATCAACTTCTGAAATACTGGCACTGGTTAGCACCCATACTGAATGCCCTATCAGAGATGGAGAAGAGGGGGTAGGAGAATTTTGTGTTTTTCCTCACTTTCTCCATTTTTTTTCTGAGTTTCTGCAATGGTGATTTAGTATAAATAGTCTGGGGGAGGGTGAGGCCTGTCTCCATGTTGGAAGTGCAGGGAGGCAAAAAAAACAGTTTTGAATGCTTTATGACACTGGACATGTTACTATTTTGACTTGTGACTGACCTCCCAAGATTGTAGATGTTTTAAGTTTACTTAAATGCATGTAGATTAAATAACCCACAACTATTCACAGTAAATCTGGGTAACTGTAACCCTTCACTTCAGTTGTAAAATATTGGGGTTATAAACAGAATGCAGTTTTTACAACTTAAATTATAGGTAGACAGACCCCCAAAGAACTGTATCTAATTTGATTTGCCTGACACATTAGCTTATTACCTGATGTGGCCTATGTCAGCATGGCATTACTGGAGTAAATGGAACATTCTCATGAGTTTCCCAAGCTGAATAAAATCATTCAAACTGACATTAACAACACTGGCACCATCTACACAGAAAAAAATAGACTTGCCCCTGAATTGATCATTATAAATTAAGGTAAGCTGAACAGAAAAATCAATGAAAAAAAATATTCCTGACTGAAGCTACCAATTTGAGTATCTTTGAGAAGTTTGTTCAACTAACCACACTAGTTCTTACCATTTCTGGTGGTATACAGTTTCCCTAAGTGCAGCCCAGGTAACTGTAAATTAAATAGTGACTCTAGTGACTGATAGAGCTGACAGGATAATAGATGCACCTATGCTGGGGGGCCATGCTGACAATAGATGGAGTGCTCATCAAGCACTGGGGGAGGCCAAGGCTTGGAGGAAACACTACTCATTTGAGATGGCCAAGGAGATGTGACTATTTACATAGCTGGCTTTAGGCACCAGCAAACCCTGTGATTGCTGGGAGCCCACTAAACTTGGGGTGCCCCAACCACAGCACAATGTCTTGTACTCATATTTTATAACACGTCTGTCAAACCAACAAAATATAGTACGGCAATCTTGGATACTTAATAAACAAGGTGGATAATAATAACTCATATTTATATCTCCTTTAAAATTAAAAAGATATCTCTAGATATAGTAACAGTGTTTTTTCAAGTAAGAGGCTTCACAATTCCATTGCATATTCTACCACTGACATAGTGCCCCTGGCTTAGTTAAACCCTGCCGATGGACATTCTCTCCACTAAAATTAACAATGTAGCCAACTTTTGGTACGTGCAATGCCTGTGACTACAGGGATCTCCCTTAATCATCCTTGACTGTGTGTGGGGTCCCACAAAAGCTGCTACTGGTTGGAGAAAATGAGGAGAGAAAAGCTGTATTAATTTCCTAATTATGCTCTTTAACCTGAATGGGGCTGCAATATGATCCTTTTAGGATAAAGCTGATAATGAACATGAGCAAGGTAAGCTCTAGAGAGATCAGCAACACAGAGTGCCCAATCTCAGTGTTTATCTTGGATTTTAATCAGAGCTGATGCTCTCAGTCTTCATGGTTTTCTCTTTCAAGGGAGTTTTGTAAATATTGGCAGAACACCATAAACTACGACTGTCAACTTCTTTGCTGAAGAAGTCTGTACAATGCCAAAAATAATAGCTGAATAAAGCCACAAAATCAGGAAGACATTTTCAATATTACTCTCACCCACTTAAAAGTTAAAAGAATAACACCTTTTGCATCAATATGCATTATTGCGGTGGTGGTGCTGTGGTAGCATTGTTGCCTCACAGTAAGACGTCCTGTTCGATTCTCAGTTAAAGTGTCTTCTGTGTGGAGACATGCGTGAATGGGCGTACCTTCGTTGAAGGTTGTGCGTCAGGGCTGGCAACTCTGTACGTAAAAATCTACTGCCACTCATTAGCGGACCAGATTCCGCTGTGGCGACCCCTAACCGGGAAAAGCCGAAAGATGCAACAACTCTCACTCACTTAAAAGTTAAAAGAATAACACCTTTTGCATCAATATGCATTTTTTAGACAATAAGAAGTCTAAAAGTCTGATGTCTGGATTTATTAGCCATCTGTAATCCTGAGTGATTTACCAGCAAATCAAACGTTGTATGAAGGATACAGCAAAATTATGAGGAAAAGTCAGGAAGGTCTGTGAAATCAGGGACAGTGACAGCTATGCAGTACGCCTCAATGAGGTAAATAAAAGTGACTTACCCTGCTGCTGTTTGACAACTGCTGCACAGCAGTCACTGATTTGGTGTGGCAGCACCACTGCTGCACAATGTGTTGCTATTTGCTGAAATAAATACAAGCTAGTATTGCTATAGCTTATGTATTTATGTACAAAGAATATCATAGCTTTTATCTATCACACACCAAATAATGCCAGGGCACACATAATTTTTCTGGGTATCAGTACAAAACACAGCTAACAAAGTCATTATATTTCAAAACTAAGACATGAAATTTATCACAGAACACTTAGACATTTAGATCTTCTGTGAGTCTGATGGCTGCCACTCCCCAGACTATATAAATGGATACAGGAGGCCCCCTTAATCATCCTTGACTGTGTGGGGGACCTCACAAAAGCTTTTGTCAGCTGGGGAGAATGAGGAGAAAAAATGTATTAATTTTCTGATTACAGTTTTTATCCTAACAGTATTGTGATATGACCCTGTTGGGATAAAGCTGATAATAGCCTGTAACAAACAAGCCTATTCTAAAACCAGTCCAGCTAAGATGTGTGCACATACAGAAATTTGTTGCACGTTACATACATGGGAGGGGGGGGCTGGGAATTGTGTTGTTATTGTTTCTTTAATTTTCATCTCAGTCAAACCTTAGAGGTGCACACAGGAAGATATTACAGCTTGGGCTTAGGCTGGGGACAGTGTGGAAATTGTTTCTTTTACTTTTCTCACAGACCTCAGAGGTATACAAAGAAGGTTACTATAGCTTGTGTAGAGGCAGTGAGCTGTTTAGGAGCAACAAACGTTACTGTAATCACTATTTTTTTTTCACTTTCCTCACAATCACACATCAAGCATGTATACAGGTTGCTGCTTTTTGGGGTTGGGGTTGGGGTGAAGTGTGAGGAGGCATACTAGGTATACGCATGCCAGCAGTCACCTGAAATACATGACAATTTGAACTTCCGCCTTCATCGCAATCCAACACCACATGGATGCATGGACAGTGACCATCTTTGTTTTTGGAAGGTTTAGGGAGGCATGCAGTATTTCCGGACAGGACCTGTGTATCCTCACAACATTTTCCATGTTAGTTTATTGTATGCTACTATTTTGTCAGCTTTGAACATTAAGCCTTGGGAAAAACTTATGTATTCCTTGAAAGAAAAAAAAAGAATGTGATTCTTTTCTTACACATGATTTTTGTTTAGTCCACCATTCGATTAAAAGGTTGGGAAAATGCTCTAAATCTATAATCCCTATGGCTTCTGGGAGTACTGACTTAATTAAGTTATTTCCTATATGGTTATTACTGTGATGTCTTGATCAAAGACGTTGTGTTAAAAGTATGCAAGAAAAACAAAGGCTGAACAACAAAATTAATTTCTTTCCTTAATCATAATTTCTGTTCAAGCCATCCCTGGATAAAAAGGTTGTGTGGAAAAAAAATGAAAATTTTCATCAGAACATATAAAAAGTTAAGGTTTCTTGAAAAATCTAAAGAGTAAGGCAAAATGTGAGAAAGGGAAGAAAAAAAGGAATGTTCCTGGTATGTTGAGCACTTGAGGATGCATATATATATATATATATATATATATATATATATATATATATATATGTGTGTGTGTGTGTGTGTGTGTGGTGGGGGGATGAAACAGTAGGCAGTACCTAGGGATCATTTCATCTAACAAATGCCAAAGGAAGAAAAAGCACCCAGCCGAAGTAGAGGTGCTAAACCATGATATACTCCACAATAAAAGATGATCCAAGGCCAATATAACACTCCAAAAAGTAGTTTATTGATAAACTGACAGATAGATACTTGCGTCGACCTAGTTTTCGTCCGTCTCCACGGATTTCTTCAGAACACAACATAATTGATGTTAACAATTTAAAATGTAAAATAAAAAAATTAACAATGTTGTTAATTTTAATAATATTGGTTTTATTTTACATTTTAAATTGTTAACATCAATTATGTTGTTGATTGGTTAATTAGTTTTTAATTTAGTGATTAAGGACTGTTGTAATTTAGGGTATTTAAACGGCTTTGTTTGGTAATGTACTTGTGTTCTGAAGAAGTCCGTGTAGACGGATGAAACCTAGGTCGACGCAAGTATCAATCTGTCAGTTTATCAATAAACTACTTTTTGGAGCGTTATATTGGCCTTGGATCATCTTTTATTGTGGAGTATATCATGGTTTAGCACCTCTACTTCGGCTGGGTGCTTTTTCTTCCTTTGGCATTTGTTGGTACGCATCGGTTCCTGGTTTTTGTTTTTTCATCATGGAAGAAGAAGGCGGCGTGGTCGATGTGGGCGTGCTACTAAAAGAAATGAATGAACAACTGAAGCTTCACACTATGTTAATTAACAAACTCATGTCACCTTCAATTGCTAGTATGGAATCAACGGGGAGTTTGGGTTTGCCGCTTACCCAAGCTTCTCCCCCGCTAGTCCTTTCAGGATCCAGCAGTACCGGCATGTCTAACAACAACACAAATGCTGCCCGGTCTAAAGACAATTTTGAGCCGGTTAACAGTGATTCCTGGAAGCACAACCAATACTTGTTCAATTCTAAACAAACTTCTGTAGAAATTGATGTTAATAATACGAGAGGAAATATGAGGGATTTGTTAAAACTTTTTGAGGTCAAAATGTTTAAATTAAAACGTACTCAAATGGAGAATGGTTATTTGCACAAGAATATTGAACTGGGGCTTGTACCCAAAGGACTTAGACTGTGGAGATACCCAAACGGGAGTGAACGTGAACCGGATATGTTGAAAGATCTACATGAACTATTCAATAAGACAGGTTTAGCGCTGATGGAAATTATGATAAAATATAATGACAAAAGAATAGAATTACTTTTGTCTGAGTTAGAAGCGTTGAATAATAACATCAGCCAGGATCTATTGTTCGATCAGTATTACACTAACTATGTTAACATCATTAAGGATGTAGAACATATTTGTAACATTATATATGATAAAAAACACAACAAAATTAAGAGGGACATTAAGGTATATGCATCGGGTATGGTGTATCCTAAATCTAATTGTGCAAATCGTAGTCATAGTAGGGAAAGGTCTGACAACGGAATCAACCATTTGGATGTATTGGATGACATTACTTCCCCTTTTCAATCGGAAGACTACAGGCAACGGGAATATGGCAGCCCAGGTGAGGGAGAAGGTCCGAGGAGATCTAAAAGATTAAGGGGGCAATATTTTCATGAGGAAGATGATGACTTTGAGCGTACAGGTGTGCAGCCAAGAAGGGACCCAGATAACAGTAAGAAAGTTTATTTTCAAAAAAACGCGTGGAGGACGCACAAGTAGCCGATGGCGTCCAGAACCACGAGGTACTTGGTAAGCAGAATCATATTGTTTCATCAAACAGTCATGAGTCGATCCAAATGAATGTCAATATTGGCGTTGATCTGTCCATTTCAGCAGACAATTCTTTAGACAATAATTGTTTCATTCATGAAGTTCATCGTAACCATCCAGTTACAGATACTATATTTCACTCTGTTATATTAGATGACATGAGTATGCTGGAGGCACCTATGGGACGGAATGACCAACTGACAAGTGTGCACAGTTCGGACAGTAGTGACTCATTATGCGATTTAACTGTACATGCATATGATGGACAATCACAGGATTTTAATAATGTTTTTCTTGGCGCAAATGACAAGGATAGTGCTTGTAGTAATGATTTAGACATGTGTTTTGATGTAGATAAGCATTTTGGGGACAATTTGTGTACGCAGGAAATTCTTGAAAGTTTTTCTGATAAAAGAGGGGAATGTAGGTTGTTTTTTAAACCCAACATTGTGGTCAACGACAATGGGGATTTTACACTATATAATTATACACGTCAGTTATTTGATAGAGACTGTGTTAACTTATTTTCAAAGGGTTTCAGTTTTGTACCATGTAGGAGGGGGAATATAGTAAATACAATTGTGGACTTAAAATTATTTACCCGGAAATTGAATTTAAAAATTTTGTACCAAAATAATCCTTGGGATATTAATAGAGTAGAAAATAGATTATCTAAACCTAATACTTTCAACCCTCCCATGCATGAGAAAGTAGCTTTTTTTGAAAAAGTCACTGAGAATGACATCAGGGATGTTTTCACTAAACACAATACCAATTTTAATAAAAATATGACTAACAAGGAGGAAGCGACATTAAAGAGGATCCTGTCCACTAAAAACATTAGAATAATGAAACCAGATAAGGGTAGTGGAGTGGTTATAGTGGACTATCAGGATTATATTTCCTACATGAATGCAATGTTGATGGGAGATACATACGTGGAAATTAGTAGAAATGAAATAAATATAGCTCATAAAAGAATCGACATAACACTTAATGACATGTTGTATCAGGGTGAGTTGGACGAAAATGAATGGCGTTTCTTACAAAATGAGTATCCTGTTATTAGTGGAATTTTTGGTATTCCAAAAATTCATAAAGGCTTAGGTAATTTACAATTTAGACCTATAGTGGATGGTAAACGCAGTAAAACACATTTTATTAGTCAATTCTTGGATTACCATTTAAAGCCTGGCATAGAAATATTTCCACATATACTTAAGGATTCGTGGGACTTTTTGGGTAAAATTAACTCTATTGAATTTAACATGGGAGACACATTAATTACAATGGACATATGTAACCTGTTCACTGTTATACCCCATGACATTGGGCTTGAATGGTTAGAAAAGCAGTTATTTCATACCAATTTGTATGACCAAAACAAAATTAATGTTTTAACGAAATTAATGGACATTGTATTAAAAAATAATTTCTTATTCTTTGAAGGGGCTTATTATAAACAAAAGAGTGTAGTAGCCATGGGGGCAGCTTGTGCCCCCAGTTTTGCTAACTTTATAATGACCTATTGGGAGCTCAACTATGTGTTCAATACTGAGTTTTATACACATGTTAAATTTTATGGTCGTTTCTTGGATGACTTATTCATTATTTGGAATGGAGAACAGGCAGAACTCAATGCCTTTTTGGAGTATATGGATAGCAGTGTTTGGTTTTTGAAGTTCACACATGTCATAAGTAAGGACAGAATTAGTTATTTGGACATTAAGTTAACATATGACAAAAGTAAGAACAAGTTAATGTCGAACATCTACAGAAAGTCCACCTTCTCAAATTCTTACTTACACTATGATAGCTGGCACCCTGACCACCAGAAAAAAGCTGTGGTCAAAGGTCAATTGGTGAGGGCGGCCAGAATGGTTAGTGAGGAGGTGAACTTTCAAAATGAAATACAGTTCATTATAACATTATTTTTGAATAGGGGTTACCCGAAGGATTTTTGTACAAACATAGCCGATGAAGTAAAAAACAAAAGGCAGAATGTTTTTTATAAAGCTTTATTGAATGGTAATGAGTGTCTGGTTGAGAATGGTAATAAGGTTCAATTTGCCTGTAATAGGGGATCCATTTGTAATACCATACCTTTGTTCATCACTACATTTAATGGCACTTTTTGTGTCATTAAGAACATAATTAAAAATAATTGGAATTTTATAAAGATGGACAATACATTGGGGAAACTTTTTAAAGGGAATATTACATACATTTTTAGGAAAGACACGTCATTCAAGGACATGTTCGAAAGTTTAAATGTTAATGTGGACATTCATTCTAATAAACCGATGGGTAACTTCAAATGTGGTAGGTGTTCAGTGTGTAAGCACTTGATTAATACTGGTATAACAGCAACAGTGAATAAATACAGTATCAAGATTCATCAACACATTAATTGTTACACTAATAATGTTGTATATATTGCAGTATGTCAACAGTGTGATGCTTTTTATGTTGGAAAAACCAGTAGACACTTGAGGGATAGGATTAAAGAACATCTGTCAGATATCAAAAATATTAGGTCAACTAATGCCCTAGCTAGGCATATACAACAGTATAAAAATCACCAGTTCAAGTTTTTTGGAGTATTACACCAGAGGATTGACCAACAGGGTAAGATTACTAAATATAATTTGGACACATTAGAATTAAGGATGCAGATTTTATTGAATGCCCATCAGCACCCTGGGCTTAATGAATATATCAGTATTAAACCTATTTTATGGTTACATTGTATAAAAGGAAAATAGTGTGGGTTGCGTCACAATTAGATTTAATCACATATATATATTATATTCCCCTGGTATACATATGTTTAATTTTTATACATCTTTAATATAGTATAATATTTTAGACTATTTTTTGTTAGATATATAACTTATAGATGTACATCATATACACATTATTTATTCATATATTCGTTCATGTATTACCTACATTCTACGCATGCATTTTTATGTTTTTTTTACATTTATATTTTGGATAACACATTTCAGTACACGGACAAATCAAATTAATCATATCATGTTTTTAGTATTCATAAAATTTTATCAAACATTGACATAGGTATTAGGTATTATTCAACATATGTTTACATGTACAAAATAACTTTTTAATTTTAATTTTTCTTTTTTGGCATCAGTATTGTTGAATATAATTATTTAATCATTATATTATAATATATATTTTATACATTAGGGAGTTTTTAATTATTTATTAATAAACATTTGGTTCACATTAATATTAGCATATAATGCAAGCATTACAGTTTATAAAAGTTTTCATATGCAATTATTGATGGGTGAAACACAATGTTGTTAATTTTAATAATATTGGTTTTATTTTACATTTTAAATTGTTAACATCAATTATGTTGTTGTTTGGTTAATTAGTTTTTAATTTAGTGATTAAGGACTGTTGTAATTTAGGGTATTTAAGCGGCTTTGTTTGGTAATGTACTTGTGTTCTGAAGAAGTCCGTGGAGACGGACGAAAACTAGGTCGACGCAAGTATCTATCTGTCAGTTTATCAATAAACTACTTTTTGGAGCGTTATATTGGCCTTGGATCATCTTTTATTGTGGAGTATATCATGGTTTAGCACCTCTACTTCGGCTGGGTGCTTTTTCTTCCTTTGGCATTTGTTGGTACGCATCGGTTCCTGGTTTTTGTTTTTTCATCATTTCATCTAAGTCCAGACCTGTACACAGAGGTGAAATGATTAAATGATGTAGCTAAATACCTGTAACTGTGACTGTCCCTTTGTGAGATGGGCCAACATAATGTGGTATACAGGCCTGTTGTCATGTAAGAGCATTGTAACTACAAGTCAGTCTGTGTGTACTACTTCTAAACATTTGCAGCATTAACTAAAAGGTTGTTTAGGAGATGTGGCAGTATAGGATGATACTTAGTTTGGAAGTACCTAGTGGGCCCTCAACTTGACATTTGCTATGGCCCTGACTACTTAATGGCCTAGCAAGCATACTTCTTCACAGACCATGCCTCATTGCCTTCCCAGACTTACAATGTCTGCACACTGGATTTGGGGCCTATGAAATGCCTTAGCATAAGACCAGACAAGTGATGCTGCCAGTAGAGACCTCTGCTGCCTGCTTCCACTTCTCTTCTGACTCTGCCATACTGGCTTCAGCCTGGGATTTAATACCAGCAGTAGGCCGCACTGCCATTGCCCTTCCTTCCCATCAAGTTGGTCCTGACTTTGAGCATGCTCATAGAAGAAAAAACAAATATTGTTTCTTTGAGCTGTCAGTGTACGTTAGGCTTTGTAGATGTCTTATAGACCAAAAATGTGTCAAGTCAACCTAAGGTGTTACACATATAAAAGATTGTCAAGGAGGAGCTATTAGATTGTGCTAAAAGTATTGTCAAAGTACTGTATGTCAGTCAGAGCCAGAAACCTGGCGTTGACTTCCTCACTTTGAGTCCCACTGCAAATAGACTGACAACATGAGCTGCAGAATGTACTTGAGGAACTACCTCATATCTTTCAAGATGCAGAGAGTATGATCCCCATGCAAATGGCCTTACTCAGACAGAAACACCCCAAATAATTTACCAGTCCATACTTTTTACTTCCTTTGTATATATCCTATCCCTTTTTCATGCTGTACTCCTTCAGGGTGATTCTACTTCTTTCGCCTAATAAAGAATAAACATACACCAGTAGCTTTATAGTTTCATAATAATTTGTTTTCAGGCCTAGCAGCCAATTTAGAACAGTCTCCAGCAATTTAAAGAAAATTGTTGGGGGTCCAACCAAAAGATCCAGCTGAATATTATAGTGCTGCAAAAGAGCTTATCAAAAGATCCATTAGTATGATAAATGTTTAATGGAGTCTGAAATCCATAAGAAATATAGAAATAACAGAATCCAGGTAATCAAGGTATATTAAACAAAATAAACAACAACAAAAGTTACATTACCAAGATATTCATGCATGAAGAACTTATTTTGTTGGAATACTTTGCAGTTATTTATAAAGAATGTACTCTTTAAATTTATTAGAAACAAAGTGGATCCTTGCTTTTTATTAGATCATTCATTTTTCTTTCAATTTAAGACATACTTATTTTGCTAAATGTGTTGTGCATATACTCAACCTAAAACACAGCTATATACACAGTGCCTTGTGGCTTTAGCACCTGTTCAAGTTATGGTAAGCAGTGTGGTCCCTCAGTCGCCAATTTATTATTCAAAGATCATGACTTACTAATTTATTTAGTGTATCATGATGCCTTGCAGTCAGAGAATCTTATTACCTAAATCTACATTGTAAAGGAGACAGACTGGAAAGATTAGTAAATGTTAAAATGCTGCTGTGTAATGACTGAGAATTATATATCACAAACACCTATTGCGTAGTATTTGAAAGCCTTACCAAGTGCCCCTTCACATTCAACACCTGCATCTTCAGAATGTTGGCAGTCGGTTACTTTCCAGCCTTTGCTACCACAAAATGCCAGTGAGGATTCTGTTCCATCACATTCAACACCTTCAAGTATGATGGGACCTGACCCTAAGGACCAAAGAAGTTATAAAAATAATTTTTCTCCAACAGAATGAACACTTATTAGCATGAAATAAAATTATTTATTTTCAGGAAGTACGCATGTAGAATATTTTGTTCTATAATCAAATTGTTAAGCAGGCCTACATGAAAGCATATATCTTCCAACATCTCAGCTGTTGAAAGCAGCTTATATACTTAATTATATGCACATACACTTCTGGTCAGAAATATACCCAGATGAAACAATTTACCTTCCAACACCTCAAATGTTGAGCTACTCATTTGTAGTCATAATGTTTATCAGATACAGTTCTTCACTAGTAGGGTTCATCAGATTTTTCATCATCAGGATTTGTAAAACTGTTCAAAAGTCTTTATTTTGAAAAATCAGTATTGATGAAACGTAGTAGTCAGTAAGTATGCTCAGCATTCTGGCATATATGCTGAATATACCAAGTGCAGGGGTTCTATCCCCTCTTCCTCTCCAGCTAGATATACTTTCACTCATTACTCTTGGAGAATTTCATGTGTATCATCCTTCAGGGTATTTCATCCAACATAATGTTTTTACAGTTGGTTAAGAATCTAGATGTTCAGCCAGTCTTACAGGAAAAGATCCCATAACTGTCTTCAATCTTAATTGCCTTCCGTTTTTTCCATTTTCTTTTATATTTCCACTTTATTATCTGATAAACATTGGCTGGTAACTAAAATTCTACTTAATTCTAGGTTGCCCTATATAATCTTCTAATTAGAACTCATTGTATCTTCCACAGTTCCTGAATCTACAATATATCTGATATGACAGGCTAAGGAATTATCTTTACCCTGGTTAACTTTCACAGAGCTTTGGTCATCTTTTTGTTTTCTCTTAAAAATGGACCATAAAAAACTGTGTCTCATTTCTTTTATCTCTTCTGAATTTTCTATTAATGTAAGTTGGATCATATTCTCTCACCTCATATAATTTTGCCATCATTCACCAGTTGCTAAAGCAGACTAAGTCAGTAAAAAAAGGTCTCTTCTGAAGTGCCATTTCTGCCTCATTAAAACTGGCAGCAAGATCTGTACTAAGTAAGGCATTACTGCTTTTTTCTCCATTGGGGTGTACTTCTAAATAGTTCTAAGACTGCTGGGTTGAGTAAGAGCTCCTTTTATACACAGTAGCATGCATGGAGTTTTGAGCCTCTGCAATGGAAAATTAACTATTTTTTAGTAAAACTAATATTTTAAACTAGATTAAATAAATAAAACAAATATAAATA
Organism: Protopterus annectens; assembly: GCF_019279795.1. Lineage (NCBI taxonomy): Eukaryota > Metazoa > Chordata > Ceratodontiformes > Protopteridae > Protopterus > Protopterus annectens. The sequence goes on along the minus strand of NC_056746.1, from coordinate 1,552,865,117 downwards.
TGATTTCTAACTTTTTTATTGTGGGGGCTGTAGCCCAGTTGCCAGCGTTATGAGCCAGCCCTCATTACTAAACAGTTATCAGCAAAGAATGCCTCACAGTTAAAGTCAGTCAAATTTTTATCACTTCATTTGCACTTCATTATTCATATTTCCTAGCAGAACAACATAAGAATATGAGAGGGAGCTTTGACAAGGTGCTTCCGTTTGTGTATATGGTAAATGCACCCCCCCCACACACACACACACACAAACATCATAGTCAGCTACTGTGTGATAGTTGTCCTGCTAAATAGCCATTAGGAAAGAAAGTGTCCTATCTTTGTTTCCCAGTAGTAAAGAAACATCTAACACAGTATTTAATTTTCTTATTTAGATTTTCTGAATTTTTTTGACTAAGTTGATCCTAATAAGTGTGCATATTATCTTTACTCAGGAGAGATGTCAGATGGTATTTTTACTTACCAGAGGAAATTTGGTCAGAATATAATAGGAAAGTCTCTTGCACTTGTAAGTGCCATGGCATTATTAATATTTTAAGTATATATCATGTTTGCATAAGAATAATATATTGCAATTGCAAGTATGCATGTATATAGTTCAAAACATTTAAAATATGTGGGGGCTATGCCCCCACACCCCCCACACCTTCTACTATATATACTAACTCCAGGGTCGCACTACAGTGGGGACAAGACCATATACAACTTTCGGTGAAATGTCTTTCGGTGACTTGTGTTTTCGGTGAATTGAGCTTTCGGTGAAAAGTGCACACAAATTTGACTTTTGGTGAAATGTCCTAGATCCATATATATATATATATATATATATATATATATATATATATATATATAGATATATAGATATATAGATATATAGATATACATATATATATATATATATATATATATATATATATATATATATATATATATATGTATATATATATATATATGTGTGTATATATATATATATATATATATATATATATATATATATATATATATATATATATGTAGATATGTATAAATATATATGATATATATATATATATATATATATATATATATATAGCACCTACTGTATTTCATTGTAGAAGCAATAGACTGTAATTTTTCATTACACCACAAGGTGGAGCGCTTTTCAGGAATATAAAAGACAATTTCGAAAGTGAAAGAGGAGACTGAGATGCTAGCTGAAGGAGGGAAAACTGAAACAGGGAGCTGAAGGGTAAAAGGGCCTTGCAACATGACTGGATTTTCATTTCTAGTGCTTTAGGACAGGGAAGTGAAGTAGCAGACTGTGTCTGTCTTTTGCTGAAATCCTGGATTATGGCATTTTGTGGAATCAGGAGAGAAGTCTGAAACCAGTAGTTCTACACCTGCATATGATTCAGCACAAAAAGGATTTCCTTTGGGCCTAGTACAGGGAAGCCATAGATGATTACCAGAGTTCTGGCAGGTGATTTTTCTACTTTTCTCATCAGAGGAACCATGGTGCCTGGTCACTAGGATATTCTCGATGGAGTGGTGAGAGGCTCTGGCTGTCATTTTATATTTTTATAAGATTGTGAATTCCCCCCAAAGGCTTTGTGGATTACAAATAACTGGGATCCATATGAGCTCCAACTTGGGCCCCATCATGCCGGGTGCAAGACTGTAAGTAGTCACTGGCCAGTGAACAGGGTATAATAGAGTGTTTCATAGTTGGTCTGTTTAGAATTGATCAACGGGGTTGAGGGTGTGAGTACTGCTCAATGGCATTGCATTTTCTCATATCTGTATTGCTGCATTATAAATCTTCATTGTTCAATGACATTGCATTTTGCTCATGTTAGGACTGCTGCCTTCAAGAGTGTTGCTGCTCAATGACATTGCATTTTCTCATACCTGTATTGTTGTATTATAACTCTTTTATTGCTTAATGACATTGCATTTTCCCGTGTTTATATTGCTGCATTATAAAGCTTTACTGCTCATTGATATTGCCTTCTTTGTGCATGTTTGAAAGTCAAGACCTTTTTCTGTTGAGTTCTGGGGAAGAGGGTGAATGTATGTTTTCATTGCTTGTATATCTCACCCAGCCTTATTGCTAACTGGTGCTCTGTTGAAATAATTTGTTTGTGGGTGTGCTATTGCCTTTTAAACTAAATGTGTCACCTAGAATAAAATCTGTCTTTCTTGCCACCTTGGTGTGTTGGGCCTATAGGGGTGTCACCAGAGTCAGGTAGGAAGGAACCCATATCTCTTCAGCTACACCTGCGGGTGCACTACATTTGGGGGCTCATTTGGGATTGCCTGTACTGCCTTTGACTCCACCCCATTCCCCTGTATGTGTGGAAAGCAAATCCAGCAGAAACATGAACCCAGAAGTAGCCGCTAAGTGGTGCAAACAGCACAATGCTCAGTCAGAGCATTGCTTAGTTCTGGTGTTGTCAGTGGTCACATGGACTGATATGCAAATACATCAAGTCACAGGATCCTTACCAGTTGTAGGGCATGGATTTTTATTAGACAGCACTATGGACCCTACTGAGCAGAGCACATTTGCCTTGTTAGAATGGAAAAATCCTTTAGTGTATGAGCACATACCTTCAAGTGTACAAATTTCAGGTGAGACTGTAGTCCGTGTGGTAATCCCTGAGAAGTGCACTACCTCAGCAACAGAGAAAATACCTGTGGAAACTATCTAAGTAGGTCAGAACCTTACACCAGAAGATGCAGCTTCACTGCCCATAAATACTATAGGGCCTAAAGTTTTGAATGCTTTGGGAAGTATTGTAGAAAAATGCTTAAAGCCTACACAGCCATTCACTGGGTTTGGCTACCACAAATTGCATTTCTTTTCTGGCAAACAACCCACACCTCAGAGAGAGAAAGATTTTGAATCCTGGATTGATCAGGCTTCACAAGCCCTAGAGGAGTGGGATATCCCAGAATCTCAGAAGAACCAGTGGATAGCTGAAAGGCTAAAGGGATTAGCTGTGGATACCATACGCAACCTAAGGATGGGTAAGCAGGATTGCACAGCCAAGGACTATTTAGGAGTACTGCAGGATGTGTTTGGAAGGACAAAGAGGGCTGCTGACCTACTGTATCAGTTTGAACATAGAACTGGTGAGAAACTATCTAATTTCATTAAGTGATTAAATAAAATGTTCCACCAGATCATCCTAAAGAAGGGGGTGGATCCAAAAGTAGCTAACCAAGTACGGATCATTCAAATTTTACAGGGAGCTCAAGCTATGGACCTCATTGTGTGGAAAATGAGGATGAGAAATAGGGAAGAAACTCTAACTTATTCTCAGTTGGTTAAAGAGGTGAGAGAAGAGGAAGCCCTGTTGGAAGCCAAATCTCAGTGTTCAACAGCAACTAAAACAGTGAGTGAACACCAGCAGGAGCCTATAGCCATGCTCACTACTCAAACAGGAGTCATGGCCCCGAGTGTCCGCAATGTAGAGGTGTCACAGTTGCAGATGCGGGTGTCTTCTCTGACCAATGCCATAGCTCAAGTCACCAAGACGGTTGCAGAATTGCAGAACGCCGTGGTATCTTTAGCTGAAGGGAAGAATGCATCAGCTAGAATCTCTAAGAAAGGACTAAGGGAAGAACCAAAGCAGCCAATGTTCAGAGTTCCTACTGGATTTGGTTTTCACTGTGGGGATGCAGGGCATATAAAGTGACAGCGTCCTAATGTAGAGATCTTGAAAAAAGTGAATGAACTATTATTGGCTAGTGCAATGCAGGGAAACTTCAAAGGGCCTCAGTGAAGGAGCCAGCTGAGTACCCAGTTACAAAGAGCTCCATAAAATCCAACATCAAGCAACAGCATCATGGATCTCCTTTCCACACAAACCCTTGTAATAGGGGAGAGAAACTACCTACTATGCACACTTCTAGCTTATCTGAGGTGAAAAACTGAATTGGAAAGCCATCTCAGCCAAACTCTCAGCATCTGAGACCACAAAGCATTACTAAGCAAGAGACTTATCCATTAAAATGGTGAGGTCAACTGGGGGTACCTCAACCACATGCTGACTGCCGTACAGCTGAACAGCACCGGAAATAGAAACTACCTGATGGCCTACTAGAACCATCCCCTGAAGTGTCAGTAAAAATAGAAGGAGTGAATAGTAAAGCACTGTTGGATACTGGTACACAAATCACCATTCTGTACAGAGACGTCTACCAAAAATACTTAAAGCATTTGCCACTTGAAAAGTTAGAAGATTTGGAGATCTGGGGGCTAAGTGACATGAAGTTCCCTTATGATGGTTATGTCTCACTCAAGTTAGAATTTTCCACTTTAGTTGTTGGGTCAACAGAAGTTTTTGAAACACTCGCTGTTGTGTGCCCCAGGCCAAAAGGAAAGAATTCATCATCTATTTTAGTGGGGACAAATACTGACCTCATCAGAAGAATGCTAATGCCTCAGTTGACCCAGGAACACCCAACACTACATCCTCTCCTGAGACCAGTTTTCTGTGCCCTTCAAAGGGAGAAGGATAGTAATAAAGATGAAATTGGTCATGTGTGGACCCTGTCTGGGAAAGAGCATATAATCCATCCTGGTCAGGCCACCTGCTTGAGAGCCAAAGTGAGGATGTGTGGATAAACAGTTTCCTCTCATCTCATGATGGAAACAGATCCAGAAAGTGACTTGCCACCGGGGCTGGAACTAGTCCCAAAAGTTTGGCCTGCAGACAAGTTAAAGCATCCTTATAACACTTTGTCTGTGGGGTTAAAGAATAAAGGAAGTACTCCCATTGTCTTGCGTTCACAAATGCATTTGGGAAATGTTTATGCTGCCACTCCCTTACCTGCTTCTGTGCTGACAAGGAATGAAAGCAAGGCAAGCGAGTTGAAGCTGGAAGATATTGATATAGGAGGTGGTCTCTTGCCCCCTGTGTGGCTAACCAGAGTTAAAGAGCTACTAATGAAAAAGAAAAATTGTTTTTCTACAAGTGAACTAGATGTGGGCTGTGCAAAAAGTGCAGAACACCGAATAAGAGTAAAAGAGGACCGGCCTTTCAGGGAATGTTCCAGAAAAGTAGCTGCAGGAGACCTGGAGGATATAAGAAAACATTTGGAAGTACTAAAAGCCACAATGCTTTGAGAGTCAAGAAGTCCATATGCCTCTCCCATTGTCATTGTTAGGAAAAAGAATGGGTCAATTCACATGTGTTTTGACTATCGTACTCTGAATCAGTGAACCATTCCAGACCAGTACACAACTCCCCGGATTGAAGATGCTCTAAATTGCCTGGTGGGCAGTAAGTGGTTCAGTGTGCTAGACTTAAGGAGTGGATATTATCAAATCCCTGTGCACCCAGAAGATAAAGAGAAGACTGCCTTCATCACCCCTTTGGGATTTTTTGAGTTTGATCACCTACCTCGAACAGTTGGGGACATGTATCTCCTGGAAGTCTTATTCTACCTGGACGACATCATTGTCTTTGGATGGACCCTAGAGGAGCATGAAGAAAGACTGATGAAGGTATTGGACAGGATTGAGAAGAAAGGCTTGAAGTTGTCCTTGGACAAATGCAAGTTCTTCCAAACTTCAGTGACCTATCTGGGACATTTAGTGTCTGCAAATGGAATATCCACAGATCCCAGCAAAGTTGAAGCAGTGACTTCTCGGCCCAGACCCCAAACTATCACAAAGCTGCAAGCTTTCCTGGGGTTCTGCAGTTACTATAGAAGGTTTGTGGAAGGATTTTCAAAGATAGCAAGACCCCTCAACCATTTGCTCTGAAATTATGAAAAAGAAGATGAAACAGATGAAGATATCCTTGTGAAAAAACCTAAGGGACCGAGAGGTTCTAAAGAACTCATCGAGAGTCATTGTGCTCCTGAGTGAGAAGAGTCATTTCAACAGCTTAAGTATTGCCTCACACATGCACCTGTGCTGGCATATGCTGACTCAACAAAGCCATACACTTTACATGTGGATGCTAGCAGGGATGGCTTAGAAGGAGTCCTTCACCAGCAGCATGACAAGAAGCTGAGACCTGTGGCTTTTATCAGTCAGAGTTTATCCCCCACAGAAAGAAACTAACCTGCACACAAGTTGGAATTCCTTGCTTTAAAGTGGATGGTAGTGGACAAGCTGCATGACTATCTCTATGGGGCTGAATCTGAAGTGCAGACTGACAACAATCTTCTGACATGCATCCAGACCACTGCAAAGTTAGATGCTACTGGCCACAGATGGATGGTAGATCTATGCAACTATAATATTTGTTTGAAATATCGCCCAGGACATGAAAATGGAGATGCTGATGGTCTGTCCAGAAGACCTCAGGGTGATTTACACCCTGACGATGAATGGGTGAAAATTCCAGCACCAGGGGTGAGAGCTATGTGTCAGAGTGCAACCTGTTATCAACACACTGAATGTTGGGCCCAGACGTTGGGTCTGTCTGCAGCAAGCATACCCCTAGCTTACTGTAATCTGGTCACTTTGTAGGCTTCATTGCTACCAGCTTTGAGTAACAGTGACTTAAGGAGAGATCAAAGAGAAGACCCCTTAGGTCAGCTGGTGGTAGCTGCTTTAGAGAAGAAACAAATTAATATGCTTCGCATGGATATTCATCCTCTAGCAAGACTTTTGGCCAAAGAATGGGACAGACTCCAGATACAGTATGGACTAGTATATAGGAGATCTCCAAGTGCACTCGGCAATGAAAAATGGCAATTGTTGCTTCCTCAGAAGTATAGAGAAGTAGTACTTTGGTCATTGCATGATGAACATGGTCATCTTGGTTATGACAGAACTTTGGGTCCAGTACAAGACAGGTTCTATTGGCCATGCATGAAGCAAGATGTTGAGCATTATTGTCATACATGTCTTTGTTGCATTCAGAGAAAGACTCTGCCAACCAGGGCTGCCGCATTGGGTCAAATGGAAAGTAGTGGACTCATGGAACTGGTCTGTATAGATTTTCTGTGCATTGAACCAAATGAATGCAGGATCAGTGGTGTGCTGGTGGTGACAGACCACTATACCAGATATGCTCAAGCATTTCCCACTTGCAATCAGAAAGTTATTACAGTGGCAAAACTACTAGTTGAGAAGTTCTTTGTATACTATGGCCTGCCAAAAAGGATACACTCTGATCAAGGACATGATTTTGAGAGCAAGCTTGTCCAAGAACTACTCACTCTTTTGGGAGTCCAAAAAAGCTCCACCACTCCTTATCATCCTCAAGGGGATCCTCAGCCTGAGAATTTCAACAGAACTTTACTAGACATGTTGGGGACGCTATCTGCTAAGAAGAAGAGTCAATGGAGTGGACATGTAGCCACAGTGGTGCATGCTTACAACAGTACTAAAAATTATGCTACAGGATTCTCACCTTACTTTCTAAAGTTTTGAAGCGAAGCTCATCTTCCTGTTGATGTCACCTTTGGAGTTACAGCTGATGATACACCAGTGTGATCTCATGTCAGTTATGTGGAGAGACTCAAGAAGAACCTCAGACAGGCTTATGAGCTTGCTGAAAAATCAACAGGTCAAAGACATCAGCGAAACAAGGCTCACTATGATAAAAAAAGTAAAGATGCATGACTTGCAGCTAGGGGACAGAGTTCTTCTGAGAAATTTGGGACTACAAGGAAAGCATAAACTAGCTGTCCACTGGGGATCTGAGATTTACATAATTTGTTCTCAGCTACCTAATATCCCAGTCTACCAAGTTTGCCCTGAGGGAAAAGAAGGACCCATTAAAATCTGGCACTGCAACAACTTAATGCCTTTGGCAAAATCAGTGAGACTCATGCATCTGGAATCTAGAATGACTTAGCGGAGGCCTAACTCAAGGTGATCCAGAAGGATAAGGTGGAGAGGAGTTATCCTTTCCAATGTTCAAGAGCCTATGCTTCCTCCTGCTGAAGGAGAGGACAGGGATGATGAATGGGGTTTCAGTGGGCTTTTTTATGAGGATGTTCAAGACCCCGTGGGCTGTAATCTCAATGTAAATGCACTGGAATTCCTTCCTTGACATTTTGAGCAGCCCAGACCTAACAATAGTCTAAGCAATGTTTCTGTGCCTCTTGCAGAACTTGATACTGATGGAGGCCCTGCTATGCAATCTTCAGAAAATAGTGCTGAGGACATTCATACTGCTATGGAAAATGAAAGTGAAGTTATACAAGAGGAGATATTAGAAGTAGACAATATGCCTACTGAAGAACTGGACATTGAATGTGATGTGAGTGACAAACCTTCTGAGCAAAATTTCTTAGCTGTCTATTCCGAACCAAAACTGCAGAGACTGATTCGACCCCAACAGAGACTTACATATAGCAGTTTTGGGACATATTACAAAGGAAACTGTGACCACAGCTCATTGGAGAGTCTGCGCCCATAATCCCTATGCCTACTTCTCCAGTGGTGACACCCCTTCCCAAGTTATGCATAAGGCTGATTACACTTGGTGAAATGTAACTTTTGAATGCAAAAATATTTTTTCAGTTGATGGTGCATTAGTGCGTGTAAATATTTTGCTGATAATCAACCTTCGACTTGGGGGGACCCAAGATTTTCAAGTGGAGGGAGAGTGTAGATCCCACTGTATTTCATTGTAGAAGTAATAGACCATAGTTTTTCATTACACCACAAGGTGGAGCTCTTTTCAGGAATATAAAAGACAATTTCGAAAGTGAAAGAGGAGACTGAGATACTAGCTGAAGGAGGGAAGACTGAAACAGGGAGCTGAATGGAAAAAGGGCCTTGCAGCATGACTGGATTTTCTTTTCTGGTGCTTTGGGACAGGGAAGTAAAGTAGCAGATTGTGTCTGTCTTTTGCTGAAACCCTGGATGATGGTATTTTGTGGAATCAGGAGAGAAGTCTGAAACCAGTAGTTCCACACCTGCATGTGATTCAGCAAGAAAAGGAGTTCCTTTGGGCGTAGTACAGAGAAACCATAGATGATTACCAGAGTTCTGGCAGGTCATTTTTCTACTTTTCTCACCAGAGGAACCACGGTGCCTGGTCACTAGGATATTGTCGATGGAGTGGTGAGAGGCTCTGGCTGTCATTTTATATTTTTATAAGATTGTAGATCCCCCCCCCCAAAGAAAATGCTTTGTGTATTACAAATAACTGGGATCCATATGAGTTCCAACTTGGGCCCCATCATGCCGACAGCAAGACTGTAAGTAGTCACTGGCCAGTGAACAGGGTATAATAGAGTGTTTCATAGCTGGTCTGTTTAGAATTGATCAAGGGGGTTGAGGGTGTGAGTACTGTTCAATGACATTGGATTTTGTCATATTTGTATTGCTACATTATAAATTTTCATTGTTCAATGACATTACATTTTGCTCGTGTTAGGACAGCTGGCTTCAAGAATTTTGCTGCTCCATGACATTGCATTTTCTCATATCTGTATTGTTGTATTATAACTCTTTTATTGCTTAATGACATTGCATTTTTCCCTGTGTTTGTATTGCTGAATTATAAAGCTTTACTTTTCATTGATATTGCCTTCTTTATGCATATTTGAATGTCAAGACATTTTTCTGTTGAGTTCTGGGGAAGAGGGTAAATGTATGTTTTCATTGCATGTATATCTCACCTTGTCTTATTGCTAACTGGTGCACTGTTGAAATAATGTGTTTGTGGTTATGCTATTGCATTTTAAACTAGATATGTCACCTAGAATAAAATCTGTCATTCTTGCCACCTTGGTGTGTTGGGCCTATAGGGGTGTCATCAGAGTCAGGTAGGAAGGAACCCATATCTCTTCAGCTACACCTGCGGGTGCACTACATATATATATATATATATATATATATATATATATATATATATATATATATATATATATATATATATATGTATACAGGGAGAGATAATAGATAGATATATAATGGTGTGCCTCTGCAAAAAAGAACATTTTTTTGTGTTTTGTGACCTTCAGAGTTTTGCATTCCTTTCAGTAATGCTCTTCCAAGATTTTTGATATTATGGGTTTAAATACTGATTCACTGATTAAACTAGACATGACTATTCATAATGTGCCCCTATACAGCAAATTCTACATCATTTGATTTAGCTATGTAGCTCAACCAAGCATGTCATAAACTGACAAATTATCCAGTGAAGTTTAGACAGATATCTGATTAATTTAACACCAGCCCAAAATTCAGATCTCACTCTGGCAGTAAAAATGTAATAGGTTTCTGTCCTTCAGTCATTTAACAAAGAAATATTCAAGTAAAACACTAGTCACATTATAGCAGCAAAAGAAATGCACATGGGTAACTTAAGCCACTCAATGGCCAGTTTCTAGTCTAAAAACATGTCAAGAACATTCTGTAACAACAAGGAGCACAGAACATAATTATTTTATTTAGTTTATGCAATTTTGGCAACTGCCATAAGGGACTGATAGATGAAGATTAATTTCATTCACAAAGTAAACTAAAATGTCCTTACAAGTGGAAACACTTTCATCCTGTTCAGCTACTTCGGATTTTGAATGCCTGATCTTTGGTCTAACCTGATATGACACAGACAAATAAAAAGGAGATACAAAAAAAAAAAAAACAAAGAAAGAAAGAAAATGGCTGACAGAAATAGGAGCAGGGAACGGCTTCATTTGACACAATACACTAGATTCTAAAAATATAACAATTTATTTCAGTCTTCGTGGTTCCTTCATTTCAGACACACACATATATATAAATATATATATATATATATATATATATATATATATATATATATATATATATATATATATATATATAAAATGTGCAGCATGCCATTTTAATATTTTAATATTTCCATCTGCAGGAAAGATGGAATGACAGATACAGTCCCATACTGTCCCTTACAAGTCTGAATGGAATGAGACAGAATGAGAATGTATGCCATAATTCCACCCTCCCCTAGTTACTTGTGAAAAACAAATGTATTTGTAGAATGAAAAGTTAGGAAATCTTAAAGACTTTTGCAGTGCATGACAGGAGAAGTTGCATTATTCTATAAAACTATAAAAAAATGGCTGGAAGTAGTTAATGAACAATAAGAAGTTAATGTTTTTTTAAACATTTGATGAGCTACAGTGACACGGTCTGACATTTGCTTTGAACTTAACAATACTATTGCATATATAAATGATAAACTACTTCTATTCCACTGTTCACTATAGCCCAAGAAGTTCAGTGGTTCCAGTTCCAGCTTACCCGATCCAAAAGCAGCATTCCCAATGGCTTTAGTTGCATTGCCATAGCCCAAGAATCGGCAGACCACATCGGCATCATTAATGTCCCAGCCATCATCACATATTGTCCCCCACTGGCCATCGTAGTAAACCTCAACACGGCCATTGTTTGGCTTGTTCCCATTACTCAGTCTCACATCTCCATCACGAAAAGCTGAGAAAAGCAATATGATAAAAAGGAACATATATAAAATTTTCAAGTTTAAGTAGCAAAACAATGCATTACATTAGTCTCTATGTTTAAAAAAATATTAAAAAGAATATGCATGTTATGTAGGTGACGTATTTGATGAATAATGTGCCATCAGTCCCCAATTTCCAGGTTCAAATCCTATACAAGAAATGTTCTTTTAAACATGTAGGATGATACCATCAGGCTTTATGTTACAGATGTTAAATGTGGGTACAATGAATTTAACTATTAATCTCAATTCCATGTGCACAGGTAGTATATTAAACATTTCACAAAACCTGCAAGTAGCTGCATGCAATTTGTTCTGCTAGAGTAAAGTGTGATGATTTAACTGCTGTACCATTCATTTTATAACTAGAGGTTTGAACACAGCTGATTTTACACATTTATGCGGCTGCTTTTTCTAAATTAGATAAGCAGAAATTTCTTCTACTGGTAATAGTGTCACGTTATGAAGAATGTGAACATGCTTGTGCATTCCTTTTAATGTTATGTATTTTACAGCTATAATTTGGTGACCTACCTAATTTCACCATAATTCAAAGAAATCCTACTAAAGCACTACTGTTACTTAGGTAATCCAATAATTAATATTTCAGCACATATTTTGTTTGTATAAAGTAAAACGAACCAGAATTAAAAACAAGTGAATTAAGCAGTGTTGCAGAACTAAACAGTTTAGGCACATTAAATGTGCTTCACTGCTTTTATTATATTTGTCTGTTGCAGTTTTATTTTATTTAAATTTGTTTATGAAGTAGTGCATAGATCATAGCAGGCCATTTTAGACAGATCTTGGGTGAACGATTCACAACGAAGTAATCAAGCTTTAGCAAACAGAAAATATGCATAATAAATGAAAGTATTTCACATATATTATTTACAGTTACAAAAACAAAAAACTAATACAGACTCAATTTAGTTAGCAATTAAAGGAAAACCTATAGTTATGATAGATCGAGATTAACAGCAGGTGAGAACAGAGGTAGTCTTATGTAAAGAGGTATATATATTAGGGTCTACTTTAGAACGACAACAAATTAAAATATCAAATATTCACATGAGCGAAAAATCAGGAATTCGATATTTAGTTTTTTGGATCGCAGTACAGTGAAGATCAGAATATTTGCCTTTTCCTCACTGTAGTGTGATCTCAGAGTAGGAATATATATTTAGCGGGGGCACAGCCCCCCACAATAGCGATTTCACATTTCTGATTTTTCACTCATGTGAGCACTCGATATTTTAATTTTTTGTTGTAATATAGACCCTGTATATTATTGTGGGTAGCTTGGTGATTTGTCCCATGGTGGAACACTTGCATTTGGCTTTATGATAGATGTATTTTTTGAGCTGAGCTCAAAAAAGGAGGAAAAAATGAAATTTCAATTAGGTGAATGAGGTTGGATTCCCAGAGTTTGGATGCAAGAGTAGAGAAGGGGTGGTCAATACAGAAAAGTTTCATTTGGGGGGTTGTAGATATGGTTGTAATTTAAGATGTAGTGTCAGGAAGCAAAAAAAAACACCTGGCTATTGGAGTCTAAAAAGGAGAAAACCTAATAGTGACCAACTTTGTAGCTTACTGGTAGTCACCTGGGTTGTGTGAAAGTGACACAGTGATGTTCTTGTGGTGGCAATTTGGAAATGAACTGATAGATTTTATTTTCATGAGATTATAGAGTAGTTGAGTTTCTTTTAGAGGTAAGAGCAATGATAGGAAGGCAATATTCAAGCAGTGCTGGGAAGGCTTCTTTGCCTAGTGCAGGTCTTGGAGGTTCTGAATGAAAGTGTAAGATTTTCCTGGGCCAAAATAAATGAGAGTTAATCTTTTTTTCAAGTATTTTTTTAATGTGGTTATGAAATCTTGAGGATTGATTCAGTCATAAACCCATGTATTTAAAGGATATGATCATTTCTATTGGGGTTCTATTGAGATCTTTGATGATGATGAATTTTTGTTTTTTTATTCAGTTTCTAAATGGTTCCAGATATCATACTTCTAGATTTGGAGGGGTTTAGAAGGAGCCTATGGTTAATATGCCATGAATTAAGGTATCTGGAGGTCATTTTGATGCTGGTTTTGATTTACTGAGTGTGAGCAGCTGGACTGAAGAATAATCATATTTATTTATTTATTTGCATTTGTTTACTGTGAAGGTCCACTGGGCCATGATGAGCTAATTTTCAGTGGAGGTCCAGGGGGAAAAGCTCCACATTAATAATGACATACAATAGATTGGTCACAGCTGAGTACATAAAGACCAAGCAACAGCTGAATGAACGAAGGTGAAATTTGTTCATTAACAAGTGAACAATTACTGTACATTTTTAGAGTCTAATAGAAGAGATACTGAAGTGTTCACAGTAAATATGTCACAGTTAAACATAACCAAGCTGACATGTAAGTAGCTTAAGTTCTAATAAAATAGTATGAATATTAATACTCATGAAGTCCTAATCTTAAACACAGAAGACCATCTTTAACACATAGTACCGATACTGGTGTTAAACAGATGTTCCAAAATAGAGGACTTTGGAAAATATTAGTATGATTAATGATACTAGTAGGTAGAAGATTTTGACTGGCCAGAGGAGTAATTAATAAAGGAGAAAACAGTGGTGCAATAGGGAGTCAGGTTTTGAGAGGTGTGGTATTGACACATGTGCACTGCCATAGAGAGGAAAGGTGTTGCCTCAAGGATTTTTGAAGGAAATTGCATTACTTGTAGCCCTAAGTGATGATGGGAGGGTGTTCCATAGTTTGGCAGTAGTAAAGTAGTAGAGCATCTGGCCGGCTGAAAGGTTTGTTTTTGCACCTTCAGGAGCAGGTGGCCTTCAGATCTGAGGGATCCATTAGAGTGGTAGAGAGTAAGGCTTGAAGATAATTTTGTGTGCTGTGGTTAATTGTAAGTATGAATCACAAAGACACATCACATTTTATCTCATGATTCTGGTAAATCATTGGACTTTACTTTAGTTAATTGTAAGTATGTAAGATAATGTGGAAGTTCAAGCCTCCAGTTTAGTAAGTGTAAAGAGGAACAATGGTGGTATGAATATTTTGCATTAGTTGTGAACTTGGCAGTTTTATTGTAGTGTGTCTCAAGCTTAGATTTCAGAGTGAACTGGATATTGGTAAGGAAAGGGCACCATATAAGAGAGTGAGTAGTAGAAAGGTAGAGGCAAGGGCTTGTTTTGCGGAGAGGTTTAGGAAGTGTTTGTGTCTATAGTGAATGCCCAATTTTTGATGTGTTTTTTTTATACTATTGTGTATGTGCAGGTTGAATGTCAGGTTTTTATTTATGATAACCCCTAGTAGTTTAGTGTGTGAAGTCATTCTTGTTTAGGGAAGCAGTTTTCTTTGGAGTAATCAGCAAGGGTTTAGTTTTCTTTGGGTTTAAGGCATCATGGTTATTGGTCATCCAAATTTCTGTAGATGTGAGGGCTCTTTGGGTAATTTGCTATAGTTCAGATGTGGAATTGGCAGTGCAGATGATGGGTGAGTCATCTGCATACAGTACCTTGGCTAAAAGTGGAGTAAAACTTGTTGGTAAAGATACTGAAAAGTAGGGGCCATAGTATGGTGCCTTGGGGAACACCTGTGGCTGTGTTAAGGAAAAGAGAGACAGAGTGCTGCCATTGGGTTGATTGCTGCCTGTTTGTGAGGTAGCTTGAGAACCAGCTTAGGTTTGGAGGTGAGTTGCCTAGATTAAAGAGTTTTGAAAAAAGTAAATTGTGGGAGACAGTATGAAAGGCTTTAGAAGGTCAAGAAGGAGTGAGGAAACATTTTTTCCTGCATCTTAAGCCTGGTTAACTGAGAACTGTTGTAGTAATGTGGCTGGGTTTATATTAGTTCGCAGAAAGACATTTCCAGTGAACACCTCTTCAATGACACCTAACCATTGAAAAATCACTTCCAATTTGTAGAATTTTCCCAGGGCAATGAAGTAGTTAGCCAACTACACAACTTTGCCCTTTTCCCCACTGTAGTACAATCTTAGAGTTGGTATATATAGTTGGGGTGTACTGGGGGTATGGGGGTAAAGTCCCCCACTTGGGTGGGTTTGATTTAGTGTCTAGTATGTTCCATTGTGCTGCAGGGCAATTGTTTCATTGCCCTGTGAAAATTCCGTGAATCACGGAAGTGAATTTTGATGGTTAGGTGTCGATGAAGAGGTGTTCACTGAAAATATCTTTTGATGAACTAATATAGACCCCTTTGTCCTGGCCTGAGCCCATCCTGAGTGGGGGAATGGATTTGATTAAGAAGCATATGGTTAAGGAGTGGAATGTGAATATAATTTTCCAAGATCTTAGAAATGAATGAAAGAATAGCAATAGGTTGAAAGTTGGAAATGAAAGTTGACACCTTTATGAAGGGAGAGAATATATGTTTTTTTCCAGATCATAGGTACATAGGACTCTTGGATAGATCTGTTAAGAAGTATGCTGATGGGACAGGTGATGAAGTTAGCTAATATTTGTAGAAATTTGGGGGTGGGTGGGTTGTCAGGGGCATTACTGCCAGGTTTGAGCTTAAGGAGTAGTTTTCTTATAGTAGTGATAGGTGTAGTGGAAAAGGAGAAGCTAGGTAGAGGGGGAGTAGTAGAGGTTTGTGTGTATTTATTTGGCTATACAGGGTTAGTATTTAAGTTGGTCTGATGAAATGCATTATTAAGATTAGATATAAAATTGAAGAAAGTGGCTATTTTAGTAGGTGTTTTATGGGATATGGACAAGGATTATTCTTTGATTATCAGTGTGTAGGCTGAGAGATAGTTTTGGAAGGTTGGAGGGCAGTTCATTAAGAAAGACTGAAAACAACAAATGAGCTAGTATGGATATATAAGACACTCCTTTGGTGAGAGAGGTTGGAACTGATATGGGTGAGCCTACTTTGATTGTAAAATACATGTCTTTTTAGAAGTCATGGAACTAGGTAATAGTGTTGGAGTTCACATCAGTTTCTTGAAGGGAGTGTAAAAATGTGGTCAATAAGTAATATCCTACTGAGGGACAAAACTGGATTGTGTTGCACTGCTAGCTTTATAAAGATCTTGATGGTCATTAGCCTAATAAAAACCTATACTCGTAAATGCTTTGGTAAGACTGCCCCTGAAAGGTATCCTTTGTCCATATTGAGAAGGATGTCTATAAGTGACCATAGGCTGTCATTGTGTTCTTTATGTGCCCCAAAGCCATGCTGTTTCAGTATGAGGAAATGAAATTGATGGGTGTAGTTAGACAGCTAGTTGTGTATTCGTTTTTTTAGTACATTCCCTAGACTAGGGATTATACAGATATGGCAAAAGTGGGAGACATCGTCTGGCTGAGGTTGTCTGTGGAGGGATTTTATTAGAACTGCTTTCCATATATCTGGCACTGAATTTTCTGATAAGCAGAGCTGATAAATGTAGAGAAGTACTGTAATGAAGTCTTTACAGAGTGAAAGGAATGAGGGATGCACATTGTCTGAACCTGGAAGTGCATCTAGGAGTATGCTATCTAGCAGGGATTCAAGGTCTTTGAGTGTGATTTTTTTTCTCAAATTTTTTTTTTTATTTTTCAAATACATTTGAATGAATTCCATAGTATTTATACATAACATCTTAAATAACTATGTATACTATTTACATTAGCCTAACACTATAACAGCTCTTAATGTATACAGTTACTTTATAAGTATGTCCAAGCCATTATCAGAATGTCTGATCAATTATTTTATAGTGTCAATCAATGATAAGACTTTTCCCCAAGGGTTGTTGATAAATGGCTTTGGATACATTCTTAGTTCTTTAATTTTAATTTCCAATAATGCTGTGGTCTTCAGTAGGCTGTAGAAGTCTTCCAAAGTTGGTATTGTGTTTGTATTCTATCTTCTTGTTATACACTTCCTTGAAATTGCAAGTATAGTCCATACTAGATACATGTTTGACCTATTCAAATGAGGACCTTTGTTCACATTTAATAATACAAGAGCTTTAGTTAAATAAAATGATTCATTAAATAAAAATTGTAGAAAGTTATTAATACCATTCCAAATTGGATTAATTTTAACACAATCAAAGAAAATGTGGTTCCAATCTGCATTGTGAACTTGCTCACATCTCCAACATTTTCCTTTTATGGAAGAACTAATTATACTGATTCTATCTGGGGTTAAGAATGCACTGTGTAAGCATTTCCAATTAAAAACTTTCCAGTATTGTGTAAAGGATGTATATTTTATTGATAATAAGATATTTGTTTTAATATCTTCGGTTAACTGTATTGAGGGTCCTTTTGTTATATATTTCCAGTATGAGGTTTTGGGTGTTGTTTTACAGTTTATCAATATTTTGTAAAATTTTGAAATAATGTTTGCCATGTCAAAGTCATTGTATATGATTTCATATATGTATTTCGTAAATTTAGGTATTTTTTTAAATGAAGAATTGGTAATTATTCTACTTAAATCTTGTGAATATGACAAAATACTCTGTAAAGTTAGCCAGTCCTGTTGTGGAATTTTGTATGTTGTTTTTATTACTTGCATATCTAAAACTTTTAGTTCTTTGATACATTGGAGCCAACAAACAAATCCTTTCTGTTCCCAGGAATTAATAATTTCTCTATATATTTTATGTGAAAAGTTCTTTGTGACTATAAATGATGTTAAAAGATCAAACTAGATTTTTAAATCTATATTTGCTTTAATAATTTTCTTAAATGAGACAATGTAATAATTAATATTATGCATTTTAGTGGGTTTAGTTATGTTATATTGCATACTAATACATATGTGCCATGGCAAATTTTTATCTGTTATTTAATTTTTTTTTTGTAAATCAAGTTCATTTATTGATATTACAGTTAGTAATTCTTTCCAATTTGCAGAGTAATTTGGACTTATCCAATCTGAGATTGTTTTAGATATTGATGCTTTTATATATGTTTCTATATCAGGAAAGTTTAATCCTCCCTGTTTACATGGTCTGATATGATGTATTAAAGCTATTCTGTTTCTTTAGGGAAACCACAACAAATTTATTAGGCATGAATTTATTTCTTTAAGCATATTTCTTTCTGGTAACAGTTGTATTGCCAAAGCTATATATATATATATATATATATATATATATATATATATATATATATATATATATATATATATATATATATATATATATATATATATGATCTTGGGCAGTAAAACCATTTTTATTAACTGTAGTCTATCTTCAAATGTTAATATTATTTTGTTCCATTTTCCACAGAGATTTTAATTGTATTGATGATGTTATTGTAGTTTTTTGAGACTAATTTGTTATTATGCTTGCGTAACTCAATTCCTAGATATTTTAAGGTAGATTCTTATTTCCCTATGATGCGATCCCCCTTAGTCTGCAGTTCTTTTTTTTATTTAAAAATAAAAATTTTGATTTTGATTTATTGAAATGGAGTCCTGAAGTCATGTGAAATTTGTCAATTAATATATCTAGTTTTTCTAATGTCTCTTTTGTATTAGATAATGTTAGTAATATGTCATCAGCAAATAGCATTACTTTAGAACTGTATTGTTCATAAACATCTATTCCTTTGATTTTTATATTGTTACAAATTGAATCTGCCAATATTTCAATAGCCAGAGCAAATAGAATCGGTGACATGGGACATCCTTGTTTAGTGCCTTTTGTTATACATATAGATTCAGAGGTAAAAGGACCTAACTTGACATACGCTAAATTACTTGTGTATATATTCTTTAGGAGATGAACAAAGGATGCAGAAAATTCAAATAGTAATAAGATTTTGAATAAATAGTCCCAATTTAGGGAATCAAAGGCTTTCTCTATATCTATGCCAATTATGAGTGTTTCTTTATTTTCTGTATTAACATAATCTATAAGAGAAGTTATCCTTTTAATATTGTTATGGGTGAGTCTATGATATATAAATCCAGTTTGATCATTATTTATTGTTTTGGATAGTGGTATTTTCATTCTGTTAGTTAATATTGTCATAAATATCTTATAGTCATTATTTAATAATGATATAGGTCTATATGAGGTACAGAGGTTTGAGGATCTGTGACTAAGGAATATCTCCAAGAGCTTGTGACTGAATTTCTAATAGAGTTTTATGGAAGAGTAATAGTATCTTTGAAGGAAAAAGTTTATATATTTCTATAATTATGTCATCTATATATGAAGCTTTATTATTTTACCCACCTTTATTGTATCTGTAATTTCTTTGTAGGATATGGGTGCTTGGAGATCTAGTTTTAATTTTTCTGGTATTTTTTATATTAGAACATTTTTCATCTAGATTTCATTGATTGATATGTATATTTTCTTTTTGGAAGTGTTCCATATAGTGATTTCTATAGTTATCAAGAATGTCACCTATATCCGATACATCTTTCCTTTTCTTTTCATGGAAGATACTTTTAATGTTATTAGCTTTTAAGTGTATTTTGATTCTTGTGGATAAATTATGTAGATATTTGGAAGAAGTGGCCAAGGTAGTAATTTTTAGTTTTTCTAAAACTAAACTAGTTTTATGAGTTAAAATTTAATTGTATTTATTGTTTAATACTTCTACTTTCTTTTTCATCTCTAAATTATTTTGATTTTTTTTCAGCTTTTACTGACAAAAGTTTGGATTGGGCGGCCATGGTGGTGCAGCGGTTAGAGTTGCCGCCTCACGACAAGTTCTCCGGTTCGATCCTTGGCTGGGATGCCTTCTGTGTGGAGTCTGCATGTCCTCCCAGTGGTTGTGTGGGTTTCCTCTGGGTGCTACTGTTTCCTCCTACATCCCAAAGTAGGTGGATTGGACACTCTAAATTGGCCCAAGGTGTGAGTGTGTGCATGTGTGTGCCTTCTGTGAAAGTTGCCTGGGCTGGCAATTCAACACTGTAAAACTCCACTGCCAATCATGAGTGGACAGGTGATCCTCTGTGGCGACCCCTACCTGGGAAAAGCCGAAAGAAGAAGACTGAGAAAAGTTTGGATTGCAGATCTAATAATTCAAAATCCCATTCTCTGATTTTTTTTTTTTATCAAGTTAGGGTTTTACCATATACGTAAGCTTTTAATGAGTCCCGTATCATTATTTTATTTATCTCTGTGGTGTAATTAATATCTGTGAATAAATGTAATTCAGATAATAATCAGGGTCTGAACTCTTTAATTTTAGTTATATATTCTGGAATTTTGAACTGCGGTGGTGGTGCTGTGGTAACGTTGTCACCTCACAAAAAGATGTCCTGTTCGATTTTCAGCTAAAGCATCTTCTGTGTGGAGACATGCTTGAATGGGTGTACCTTCGTTGAAGGTTGTGCATCAGGGCTGGCAACTCGGCACATAAAAATCTACTGCCAATCATTAACAGACCTGAGTTCCGCTGTGGCGACCCCTAACCAGGAAAAGCCGAAAGACACACACACACACACACACACACACACACACACACACACACACACACACACACACACACACACACAACACACACACACACACACACAAACACACACACACACACACACACACACACACACACACACACACACACACACACACACACACACACACACTCACACACACACACACACAGCTGGAATTTTGGAGTTAAAGATTAATGGTTTGTACCCATTTTGAAGTTTTAGTATCAATGAATTGTGTTCTGAAAAAGGGCAGGGAGTGATTGAGAAATGAATGATTTTAGAGTGTAAGTCATGGGCAGCAAATGTTTTATCTATTCTAGTTTGGGTACCAAATCTGTGATCTTGATGGGAAAACAACAAATATTTATCTTCTTTAAATGTGAAAGTATCTACCAGATTAAATGATTCTACCCACTTGTTTAAAGCTTTTGATACAGCAGATGTATGCAGCTGTCTTTTATTTGTAGTTTCAGAAATATCAAATATACAGTTAAAATCTCCTCCTAATATTAAGTTGCCTTTATAATTATTGGAAATGAAATCCAAGTGTTTTTTAACAGTTCCTGTTCCAATGCCTGGGAACCAGTATAGAGTGGCTAGGGTTCATATTCTGTTATTATATTTAACTATTACTAATGCCATAAGGCCTTCTTTAACTTCATACTTATAAATGATTTCTGGGTTAATCACATTTGTTTTCCATAAAATTGTTACCCCTTTTGTCTTTGTCTTATAAGTGGATTGCGCCAATATCATATATTCCTTAAGATTCAATTTGTAATTGTTATTCGTTCTGAAATGAGTTTCTTGAAGGAAGACAATTTCTGCTTTGTTCAGTTTTAAATATTTCAGTAGATTTGATCTCTTTCTAGGATTGTTTAAGCCATGGGCATTTAAAGATAATACAGTAAAATCCATCTTAGGTTATTTAGACCATGTGTTTTTTGTTTTATTGTGACTATTAAACAATTTCCTCTGATAACTATAAAGTATATGTTTGAGCTTTTAAAGGAAATTATCAGTTTTATACTTTAAGTGTTTACCAGTAAAGTAATGTTTTGGTCAGGCATACTAAAATGTTTTTGTGAAATAAATTTAAATTAATAAATGTTAACAAAACTAAGATCCCCACTAGCCATGGAATGAAAATCATTCCTAATCTGATGGATAAACCACAGTCCATCAGATTATCACTCACACCTTGACAATCCAGAACATCTGAGCTCCATAGATTGAATTATCATATGGGGAATATTTGTAATAGGAATAAGCAGTATTTTGTATTATTTTGAACATATATAGTACTATTGTAGATTAGACAGAATTCTAATACAATATAAATGTCTACTTATTGTATAAGCAATTCATATTCACATGAAAGATAGATGACAAGCAATTCAATCATAGTAAAGTAGGATTTATCATATATAAAGCCTCAGTAAAAGATTATAGCACACAGTTATTTAACATATTCACCCTTATTGATGAAGTCTTTCAAAACTTATTACTTAATATAAATAGATGGTAATAATATTTATACCTAATGTTTATAATACAGTATATTTTACTGGATATATCAGAAGTTATATTTCATTGTTTGCCAGCATTTAAGTAATCACTTAGTTTCTTGCTAACTTAATTAAAGTATCAAGTTTGTTTTACGTGAACACTGATGAAAGTTAGTGCATTTTAATTATCAGTGCATCCCTCTTCCCCCATTTCCTATACATAAAGATTTTCATATCTGCCATTTCTTATTATACAATGAGTGAAATTATAGGTTAAAAACAACAAATTCACTTATTGTGATTAATGATTACAAGTTCCCTTTCTATAATCATAAATTACCATTTTATGGCATATACTGACATTTTTTAGATTTAAATGGCACCATTCTATTTTGTTTAATCAGCAAAGGTTAAAGTGAGTGATTATTGTCAATTTAATACAATTTGTTCAGAATGTGATTATTACATTCTGTGACATTCCTTCTTCAGGCTT
This sequence comes from Protopterus annectens, assembly GCF_019279795.1. NCBI lineage: Eukaryota > Metazoa > Chordata > Ceratodontiformes > Protopteridae > Protopterus > Protopterus annectens. Next base: position 1,552,842,265 of record NC_056746.1, on the reverse strand, counting down.
CTATTGTTTCCCTTGAATAACTTCGTCAGTTTGATGTCCTCTATAAAGCATTAGTTTCCTTGGTAACAGCTCAAGTATTATGTATGGTCAAGATAGGTTATAAAACCACAATTCAAGTTAAATCAATTATATGACTTGTTATGCACATTTACTTATATGAGAAAATCATCATGATTCCTCTTGATGTTCAATATAGTATATGTCATTTATGACAAGTTAAAACAGTAGTGTTATTATACACAAGCCCATGTTATTAAACTGAGTGTCTATTGTCAATTTAATACTATTTGTTCAGAATATGATTGTTACATTCTGTGACATTTCAAGTTCAGGCTTCTATTGTTTCTCTTGAACAACTTTGCTAGTTTGATGTCATGCATAAAACATTAATTACCTTGGTAACCGCTTAAGTATAATATATGGTCAAGATAGGTCACAATTACATGACTTGTTATGCATATTTACTTATATAAGAAAATCATCATGCTTCCCCTTGATGTTCAATGTAGTGTATTTCATTTATGACAAGTTAAGACAGTAGTGTTATTATACACAAGCCCATATTATTAAATCCTGTCTTTAATATCTAAATTCAGCAGACTGCTTCATCTTATATGATGATTATATATTTTATGTCTAAATTTACTAAAATCATACATTACATAACTATTGTGTGTGTTTTTTTTTTTTGGCTGTTGCTTAGTTATTTGAGAGACCACAAGCTGTAATACTTATTCTTACTATTAGCTCCTTCCAAGCATGTTTATACAGTCCATATACTTTAAATTATGAGAGCCTTCTAGTTTCTTATTTGTTATATTTCCATCCTTATATGCACACATCTCAGTACTTCAAGCATGGGCAACAATGCCCATCCAGTTTTGCCAGAATAAAATTCACTAGTTCTTGTGGTGTGTTTCCAGGCTGTTCTTAAAATATCCAAACCAATATTTGTCCTGTTCTATTTTACCAGCCTGTTCCATACAGTGGCCACTCCGCTAGTGAACCACTCAACACACCTTCCATTCCCACGGATATTTCCATGAAGGAAATCTGATGACTGTCTAGCACTTCCCGCAACCCCAAACATCTCTAGAATCAGCTATCCACATATGCCTAACACATAGTAAGCTGACCTCCCAGACCACTGCAAAGGGTAATGCACAAGACCAAGTGCTCTTGGTCTTTCACAATAACTCAAACATCCACTCTAATGTTAGTTTTTAATGTGTTTGGACCACAATACATTTTAGATATAAATTGCACTTATTATTATTATTTTTTTATATCAAGAATCAGCTTAATGAGCTAACTAAGTCTTGGGAGACCATCAATATATGTACATGTGGTTCACAACAGCCCCTTTATTATATATTAAAAAAAAAAAAAAAAAAATCTTCATTACCGAGAATCATCTCAGAGGCCCCTCAGAGCCATTAAGCATTATCGTCACTCTGTCTCCGTTACCATAGCAACCTGGAAGCATCTGTTTCTGTTAGTGTGTCTGTGTACTGCATGCCAGAGGCTTGTGATGCACCTGAAGCAAAGCTTCACTTCACTGCAACTTCAAGCCTAAATTCCCTCCCTTTCAGCAAGGCAGCAGCCTGGAAAAGAATGGAGAGAAAACAAAAAAACTTCCAACAAACCGCCACAACAAGAGATAACACATTCTTCCAACCTTCCTACCTCTCACTCAGATGTATAAACAAACTATTCTCTGCCAAAATATCACAAATCACAGTTTTATCCACCCCCTTCCCTGGATTCAGGCTAAAACACCAAATATCTCTTCCTAATACATAAGCATCAGTAAACCTTGATCACAAGTTGCAACCCACAGCTTCCCGGAGATGAAAATGGCAACATGCAACAGCTCCCAGACACAGCTGCATCCACACACACCATGTCAGGCTTAATCAAACAGCTCTCAAAACTATGATACCTGCCATAATTTATATTAACTATGTTTAGACCGAATAATAATGACATTTGTACTAGCTGCCACACATGGCTGCATCCATGCACACCATATCAGGACTGATCAAACAGCATTTGAAGCTATGATACCTGCCATAATTAATATTAACTATGTTTAGACAGAATAATAATGACATTTGTACAAGCTGCCAGACACAGCTGCATCCACGCACACCATATCAAGATTGATCAAACAGCACTCATAGCTGTGATACCTGCCATAATTGATATTAACTATATTTAGACAGAATAATGATGACATTTGTAATGTGCCGCGGTGGTGCAGCAGTTAGCATTGTCACCTCACAGCAAGAGGTTCTTCTGTTTGATTCTCAGCTGGAGCACCTTCTGTGTGGAGTCTGCATGTCCTCCCCGCGGTCGAGTGACATTAAAGACATGCAGGTAGGTGTGTATGTGAATGGATGTGCCTTCTTTGAAGGTTGGACATTGGGCTGGCAGCTCGGCACTGTAAAAATTTACTGCCAATCATTAGCGGACTGGAATTCTGCTGTGGCGACCCCTAACCGGGAATAGCTGAAAGACATTACTTTACTAATGATAACATTTCTACTAAGAGCTTGCTACTATTATTTAGCAAGAATATACATGCCATTTCTAAATCATTTTTTGGAGTTGTTCATGGTCGGTTTTCTGCTGTTTTTCTTCTCTGAAAACGAAAGTTGTGAGTATTGGTATTTATTCACGCAAAATGGCTTCCCAGTCTCCCGAAGATGAAGATTACATGGATGCATTTATGGACAAATTTAAAACTGAGAAATACAAAGGAGGGTTTAACGAAGACACATGGGAAGAGGCTTATATATAAGGCATGAGTTGTCAAAACGGAGTTATTACTGATGAAGTTAAAGACGAAAACGTTTGGTGATAAGCGTTAACAACATTCTGAAGGATTCATGAGACTTTTTAAGGAAAGTCGAACCACCCTTATACCACGACAATTTGAGTTTTGGTACAATGGATGTGGTTGACCTTTTTGGTTGCATTCCTCATGAACTAGGGTTACAATGGTTTGAGGAAGTATTAATTTCTAGTAAGAGGTTAACCCAGACTGATTTTAGGAACACCTTAACCCTGATGGAAATTGTATTAAAAAACAATTTTATTTATTTTCAAGGAGAGTATTTTAAGCAGGAAAAAGGTGTGGCAATGGGGGCACATTGTGCCCCAATTTATGCTAATATTATTATGTCACACTGGGAAGAAAAGTTCTTGCTCAACTCTCCTTTCAGTGTGCACTGGGTCTTATACACTAGGTTTCTCAATGACCTATGTTTCCTCTGGAAGGGTAGTCAAAAAGATTTTTGTGAGCTTTTAGAATATCTCAGCAGTACCACCAGTTTTTTGAAGTTCACCCACAATTTTGATCATCTGGAGTTAAAATATTGGATGTTTGTATAAAGAAAAACAATGGGAATTTTGAATCTTGTATACATAGAAAGGAAACTTTTAGCAATTCCTATTTACATTTCTCTAGCTGTCACCCCATACATCAAAAGAAGGGGGTAGTGAAAGGACAGCTTGTCCGTTTAAGTAGAATGACCTCTGATGACAGTTCATTTCAGGAAGGTGTTGATTTTTTGAGGGACCTTTTTATCAACAGGGGTTACTCACTGGAATTTTTCAATAAAATTGTGGATGAAGTGAACAAAAAGAGAAAAGGCCCTTTTGCACCCATCCTAGGAAAGAAATTGAGTGTAGACAGTTTAAGTCAGAATAAACCATTGGCCGATCAACACAGTGCTGGCCTTATAACCACCTACAATGAACACTCAGGATTTATAAAAAATATTTTTACTAAAGAGTGGAAAGCCTTTTCAGAAATTTCTGACTTGAATCATATTTTTGATAAAGAAGTTACCTTTACATACCGTAAAGGAAAATATATTAAGAATATTTTGGAAAGTGGTTATAACAACAAAGTCAACAACAAGAATTCTAGACCAAAGAAAGGTTTATTCAAGTGCTGCAAGTGTCACTATTGTGCACACCTTATAATATATATTCTTACAGGCTAGAAATAAAACATTATATTTAAATAGTTATGCCAATTGTGACACAGAGGGAATTATTTATATAGCAGTTTGCAAAGAATGTACATCATTTTATATTGGAAAAAGTGAGAGAAGGCTCAGACAAAGGATTTATGAGCATTTGTATGATGTCAGAGTGAGAAATGAAAAAAAATGTGTTATGCAAACATTCCATAAAATGTATAAATTCCAGTTATCAATTTTTTGTATTGGAGGTTGTGCCCACTAACCCTAGGGATGGTATGTGGGAAACCCTAATTGAATACAGAGAATTGTATTGGCAACTGTTTTTGAATTCATGCAAAAACCCAGGGTTAAATGACATGGTGTCTATAGCTCCTGTGCTGAAGCTTAGAGCTACAAAGCTCTAACGAGAACTTTTTAAACTATTTTTTATGCTTACAATGGTCAATTTTAAGGCTTATTGAAATTAGAATGAATTTTAAGCACATTTTATATTTTTATATAAATTTATTCATATATTTGGGAAGTTTTAAACAATTGTGTATACCATTTTATGTCACTAGATGGCGGTACATCCCAGAGGACTAATGTTAGAGAACGTACAATATAGCATTGATTTATATATTTTTATATTTTAACTAGTGGTTTACAGTTATTAATTTTATATTTTATGGTTTCTACTCAAATGAATCAAGTTTTAAAAGAGTGTATTAAATTGTGTGAGTATAAGAAACGATTTTAGTTTTTAAAAGCAGTTACATTGTGTAATTCATGCATTTGTTTTTAAATAGCAATTGTTTTCAATTCATTGATTCTGATTGTGCAATTTGTATTTTTTAGGCTTATATATAAGGCATGAGTTGTCAAAACGGAGTTATTACTGATGAAGTTAAAGACGAAAACGTTTGGTGATAAGCGTTATTGACTGCTGCTATTTTTTGCGTGTTTGCACATACTCGTGGATTGCTTTGAGTGGATTAAAGCCTTTAAAACTTTTCCTGGACCGGATTCATTTGTGCCTGGGGATAGTGGTGTTTTTGTTCTTAGTTTTGATTTTCCACTATTTGCTCAAGTTTGCTTTATTATTTCTAAATCATACTTTAACTGAAGAAGGCATTAGTCTCCATGACAGCATTTTTTTTAAACACTCTACTGTTACTGCTATCATATATGATGTTAATTTGTTACATTTGAGTCTGAACACTGTTGAATGGAACCTTGTTGAATTAGTTAATTAATTACTTAAATTATTATAAGTAAAATCAATGTAAAATGAACAAGATAAGTATTCACTGAGTTCAAGTAGGGGAACAGAAACTTTTATGTTTGTATTATATATTGCTTTGTTTGGCTTATATAAAATGTAAATAGTAACCCATCTTGACCTACCGTTGTTTGTGAAGAATTATTGGACTCTGAACATTCTGAATAAATCATTACTGTTTCCCAGTTGTTTAGGAAACCCTCCTTTTTTAAATAAAAACAGATGACAAGTGATGTACCATATCAGTTGATACTTTGATAGATGTAGTTGTAAGAGTTATTTTTTGGGACAGCTATCTTGGAATCAGTTGTTTTGTTTCTTCTTTCTAGCATCAAACCAAGGATTTGTTTCTTTTATTCTTTTAAGAGTAGGGGCCATCCATTCCATTTCTTCTGGGATAGACACTATGTTGTTGTTTTTGATTAATATAGTAGCTTCTTCTAAGTCATTAAAGGTTCTCATCTCATTGGCAAAAAGTAACTCAGCCACTGGGGATGCACAAGCCAGTGCATTTCTTTGTGCCGGTCCCAAGCCCGGATAAATGGGGAGGGTTGCATCAGGAAGGGCAACCGGCATAAAACTTCGCCACATAATTCATGCGGACACTAGTAAATATTTCCATACCGGATCGGTCGAGGCCTGGGTTAACAATGATTGCCACCAGTACTGTTAGCCAACAGGGTGCTGGTGGAAATTGGGCTACTGTTGGCCAAAGGAGGAGAAGAGGCAGAAGGCATGGCTGAAGGCAGGAAGAGAGGAGAAAGGCTAGGACTGTGGTAGTGAGGGTTGGAACTTTGTATGTTGGCAGCATGACTGGTATAGGGAGAGAGCTAGCTGATATGATGGACAGAAGGAAGGCTGGTATATTGTGTGTGCAAGAGACCAAATGGAAGGGGAATAAGGCTAGGTGTATCAGAGGTGGGTTCAAATTGTTTTATCATGGTGTGGATGGGAGGAGAAATGGTGTAGGAGTTATCCTGAAGGATGGGAAAGAGTAGTGGAAGCTAGGTTAAGAAGGGACGTGATGATTAGTGATCAACAGTATGGTTTCATGCCGGGAAAGAGCACTACAGATGCGATGTTTGCTCTGAGAGTGTTGATGGAGAAGTAAAGAGAAGGTCAGAAGGAGTTGCATTGTGTTTTTGTTGACTTAGAGAAAGCATATGACAGGGTGCCTAGAGAGGAGTTGTGGTATTGTATGAGGAAGTCAGGAGTGTCAGAGAAGTATGTAAGAGTAGTACAGGATATATACGAGGGTAGTGTGACAGCGGTGAGGTCTGCGGTGGGAGTGACAAATGCGTTTAAGGTGGAGGTGGGGTTACATCAAGGATCAGCTCTGAGCCCTTTCTTATTTGCAATGGTGATGGACAGGTTGACAGATGAGATCAGACAGGAGTCCCCGTGGACTATGATGTTTGCAGATGACATTGTGATCTGTAGTGAGAGTAGGGAACAGGTGGAGGAGACCCTGGAGATATGGAGATATACTCTAGAGAGAAGAGGAATGATGGTCAGCAGGACTAAGACAGAATATATGTGTGTGAATGAAAGGGAGGATAGAGGAATGGTGAGGATGCAAGGAGTAGAGGTGGCGAAAGTGGATGAGTTTAAATACTTGGGATCAATAGTTCAGAGTAACGGTGAGTGTGGAAGAGAGGTGAAGAAGAGAGCACAGGCAAGATAGAGTGGGTGGAGAAGAGTGTCAGGAGTGATTTGTGACAGACGAGTACCAGTAAGAGTGAAAGGGAAGGTCTATAAGAGGGTAGTGAGACCAGCTATGTTATATGGGTTGGAGACAGTGGCATTGACAAAAAGGCAAGAGTTTGAGCTGGATGTGGCAGAGTTAAAGATGTTAAGATTTGCACTGAGTGTGACAAGGGTCCAGGATTTAGGAATAAGTATATTAGAGGGTCAGCCCAGGTTGGAAGGTTTGGAGACAAAGCCAGAGAGGCAAGATTACGTTGGTTTGGACATGTGCTGAGGAGGGATGCTGAGTATATTGGGAAAAAGATGCTAAGGATGAAGTTACCAGGTAACAGGAAAAGAGGAAGGCCTAAGATAAGGTTTATGGATGTGGTGACAGAGGACATGCAGGCGGTTGGTGTGACAGAGCAAAATGCAGAGGACAGAAAGAAAGGGAAACAGATGATCCACTGTGGCAACCCCTAACGGGAACAGCCGAAAGAAGATGATGATCTCATTGGCAAAAAGTATTTTTATCTTGGCTGGAAAGGCCAGCTGTGCTTTAATGTTTTGTTTCAACAGTTTTATTATTGGCCAGACTTTTTTCCTTTGTTCCAGTATTCTGGAAGAATAATCATTGTCAAACCTTATCAGGCTTTGATTGTATTTTAATGGTGATTTATTCCAAGCAGATTTTAAAATTAGTTCCTTGTCCAGAAATGAAAGATATTTTATAACTATGGATCTAGGTGGAATATTTGTTGAGTTAGAAGCAGGTTTCCTCAGTGCTCTATGTGCCCTTTCAATTCCAAATGAAAGTCCCTCTTTCAAGTCTAAAAATTCAGGAATCCAGGTTGTTAAGAATGAAATAATGTCTTGTCCTTCAGTGATTCCAGGCAGACCAAAGATCCTTATGTTGTTTCTCCTTTCCCTATTTTCTAAGTTGTCTATTTTGTTAAGCAGCCATGTATTCTGTTTAAGCAGAAATTGTTTCTGGAATTCTTCGTCTTTGAGTCTCCATTCAATGTCATTTAGAAAAGCCTCTATATTTGTTATTTTTGTATTGTGTAGCTGTAATAGTTCCTTAAGAGTGTCAGTCTGTTTTTGAGAATTTAATTTGAGGTTTTGAGAATTTAATTTGAGGTTTTCTAAGTCATTTTTAAAGTCATCCATCTTCAAAGATAGTTCCTGTAAGGTAGATGTCATCAATTGCAGTTCTTTTTTCAATGCAGCATCTGGATGAGAATTCCTTGAGTTGTTCATATTCAGTGGCTCAATATATCTCCAAGTTACTTGACAGGAAAAGTTTTGTATATCTCCACCAAAATTGATATTTTTGTAGTTTCATAGTTTATCTATAGATTTCTGACGTTTTAAACTTGAAAATGATAACATTTTCCTATATTATTATACTAGTTTATGGAGATTTCAAAATTCACTGGTCTCAGTTGGCTGCCTAGGCTGTGCCCCCTTTAAGTGTGATTTTTGTTAATCAAGGGGCAAATAAAAGGTGGGGTGGGGCAAGTAGAGCTGGGGAATGAAAGAGAAGTTATTGTAGTTAGGAAGTGACTGAATTCCTTGACAAAGTCTAAAATTCAGGAAGGCCCTTGCAGAGTCTGAATAGTAATAGGGTGGGACTGTGTTCTGCATTCTTTGTTATTTCTGGGCTATGAGAATGTTCACTTCATGCCAGAAGTGCTTGGGTTTATGTGGTGTTAATAATAGCCTGTCTATAATGTTCTGTTCATCATTTTCATCTTTTCTGTCCCCACTGACTTTAAGTAAGTTTGTTCCCGCTGACCCCTATCTCAGCCTCAAATTCTCACAAACTACCCCATCTACTCCATTGTTCTGAATCAGCTACTGAAGCCCAACTGGTCCATCACCATTTACTCTCTCTTCTTTACCTTTCTTACTACTGAAGATTATTCACTGTATCCATTGTTGTCAAACTGTAAACTAAAAGCTACTGTCTTCTGACTTATCTGGTACCTTTGCCTAATCAGCCTCACTCAAATCCCATTTAGTGCAAGGCTTTGTGTCTTCACTAAGCATTTAAAATCATCTTTGTTCCTTACTGGTCATACAACTTATGCTGTTGTACCCCCACCCCATCTGCCATTACTGCTTTAGTACCCGCCACCCAAAGTACCTATATCCTAGGAGGTACCTAAGCCCTCTGATCCAGGATTAGCAACTGTAGCTCGGAATTTTGGTGTTGCCCCTTCCATGTGGAGGTCTTTGAGGTGTTTTACACAGGCTTATTAGTGTCCTTACTTCACGAGTGCTAAGGTGGAGGGCACAAGCTGTTAAGCAGTGTGGTCCTTAGACAAATTCTTCCAGAAGCCACTTTGGATTGACACATTCAACACATCCGTAAATCTCTGAATGGCAAGTACTCTTCAGTCTTTGTATTATCCAGTTATCTACTACCAAGGCAATAATTCAGGGCTCACTGCTGTTGATTAATTCTTTGTGGATGATTTATATAATTTGATTCTTATTAAGCTATTTCTTGTTTCAAAATTAAATGCGAGCATTAAACATAATGACAGAGTAATGCACTAATAATAATAATAATAATAATAATAATAATAATATAATCTGTTAAAGTAGCTACTAACTGCCATTCTCCAGTTATATCAGTTTCAGTACTTCAACATCAATAAATGCTATGAGAGAACATTATAGGCTCATGATTGATGTAAAAGCAAGGATTGCTCAATGGGAAGGAAGCCAGCTAATTTAGACATGTAAAAATGAAAGAATGACTTTATTTTTTTTATTCTTGAAAGTGACAGAAAGCAGGTAGAAAGCTGGAAACAAAGAAAAAAAAATAAATGTACAACTTTTTTTCTGCATTAAATACATAAATAAATAAATAAATAAATAAATAAATAAATAAATAAATAATACTTCAGCTGGGACTCCCTACAAGCTGGCATCTGAGTTAGGTGCTTTTCTTCCCTACCCTTCATATAGTTCTACTTATCACAGCATGCTGACAGAACAACTTTAAGTCAGTATCCCCTGTAGATGGTAGCCTGGATGGCAGAGGGTTTGCTGGGGTCAGGCGATGAACAGAGCATCTCATAGCTAGCTTACATTCCCAGGGAGATGTTATTGATTGCCTTTCCTGCTAGATCACTGCAATACCAGCGCTGTCATCTCATTGAATATAGCCAGATAAAATGGGGAGGATGAGGTATATAAATATAGGAAAGCAGATTTTCACCACCACTTTGGTAGCTACCATGTCTGGAGTAAGGAAGACGGGTGACTGGTTAGGGCATACTGAAGAAAGACAGTAGGCAGTCCGATGGATTAAGGCCCCAGTTTTCACTTGTAGTGCGAACAAACAGGCAGACTAAGTAACTGGTAGTCCCAAAATTTTAGTCCACAGGATGACCAGTATAAGTCAGTATATTGATAAAGTAGATAAATTCAGTAGAATAAAAAGAAGAAAGGATTAGGTAGTATTTTCAAAAATGTCTAGCATTTTCTAGAAGTTTCAATTACTGAAGCAGGTTACATAAACTGTATAAAAAATTGTTGCATACATATTGTCAGAATTTTCAGTATTATTTCTTACATACACACACACACACACACACATATATATATATATATATATATATATATATATATATATATAGAGAGAGAGAGAGAGAGAGAAAGTACTTACATTCATTTTATAAGCTCAAAACACAGTTCAAGATGTTCATTAAGTATGCAGCAAGGTACAATGGTATGTGCATAGTACAACTATTTCACATAAGCAGTGAATGTCTTATAGTTATTTATTTATTATTTTTATTTATTTGACATTTGTTGACCAGGTTAGCCTGACTGGGTAAAAACCCTTTTTCAGCGAAGGCCCAAGGAGAAAAGCTCCACAGTCAGTACAAACAAATAGTTTACAAGTTCAATCATATAACTAGTTCATAATCAAAGTGTACACACGAATAGTATAAACAGATCCTACATGGAAACATTTCTGCATCAGGACTTATTTACAGGTATAAACCTCAGCAATTTGAGCGGCATAATAGCAGATGCAAGAGTCTGGCAGTAGAGACAAAATCAGGCTATAGTTATTTGTACATTCGAACTTATGAACAGGCATATACCAGTATACTTTGGGTGATACTTTAGCAGATATATGAGCCTAACAGTATCAGGAGTTGTAGAGAGAGTTCAAAATAAGAGGAGAGTTCACTCCTTGTTAGGAAGGGAGGAATGTGTGACTAGGTGACTAGAGAACAGAGAGTACAAGATGGAGTTACAGTATGATGAGTGCACTAGGAGTAGGGGGTAGAAGATCAGGACAATAGGTGGACATGAAAGGGAATTGAGGATAGAAGGAAATAAGGAAGTTAGGGGCTTGTTAGAGTGGGTGGGTACAGTGACAGAGCCAAGTATTGAAAAGGAAGTGTTTGAGAGCAGTCTTAAAACTCTGAGGGTAAGTAATGTTTCTGATGGGTAGTGAAAGTTTATTCCAGGCTTGGGCAGGAGAGTAGTTATACAGGTTTTGCCCAGTTTTACTTTTAGGTTTGTAAATTGAAAGGAGGTTTTTCTCAGAACTATGGAGAGATCTAAGGGGGTATAGTAGGTGGCAAGAGAGGCCAGGTCAGGCAAGGGTATGGCTGGTACATAATGAAATATATGATCAGAATGTGAGAGAGGGGATGTTGGTTGGGGAATTCTAGCCAATTCAGACTTTTGAGAGCAAGGCAGTGGTGGGATTGGTAGGGTTGACCTGCAGCCAATCTAGTAATTTTGTTGTAAGTAGATTCTAGTATAGACAGGAGAGAAGATTGTAGGTTTGTGAGGATTTGAGACCCACAGAAGAGGCTTGGAAGGAGGTAAGCATGGGATAGAGAGATTTTGGAAGTAGTGGTGAGAAATTTTTTATGACATACAAAAGTCCAAGTTTTTGGCTTGTTTATTTAATATTATAGGTGGTATGTAGGTCATATTTGAGTTGGCCATCTATGATGACCCCCCATAAGATTGGTGTGTGACTTGAGTGAAATAGGTGCATTGTTGAGTGAAAAGATAGAGAAGGACGATTTGAGATGGTTCACAATTTTGCAGGTGAAAAGTAGGAGCTTGGTTTTCTTGGGGTTAAGAATCAGCTGATTGTGGGTGAGACAGCTTTCGATTCATAGAAAGGATTTTTGTGTGAGGATATTAAGGTCAGAGAGCGAGTCAGCTATGGTAATGACAGTAGAATCATTAGCATATTGTACAAGAAGTGACTGAGGACAGGAGGTATGCAATTGATTGGTAAAAATATTGAACACAAGAGGGCCTAGGATAGACCCTTGGGGTACTCCCATTGTGATAGGTAAGGCAGGTGATGTAGTAGTGGGCCATCTAACAGACTGTTGCCGATCTGAGATGTAACTTGAAAACCAGGAGATGGTTGACGGGGAGAGATTAAGTTCAGAGAGTTTGGATAGAAGGAGAGGGTGGGACACAGTATCAAAGGCTTTAAGAAAGGTCGAGGAATAAGGTGGGAATTAGTTTGTTATTGTCCTGAGCTAGGGATATAGTGTTAATGAAAGAAATGAGAGTGGTGGAGGTGCTGTGTTTTGGACAAAAGCCATGTTGTGTGAGGGTAGGTCTTCTTGTAGGAGGTGGTGTAGGATTTGTTTATGGACTCATTTCTCTAATATTTTGGAGAGAGGTGAAAGAATAGCAATAGGTCTAAAGTTTGCAAACTCAGAGAGTTTACACTCTTGGGAATGGGAATGGTGTACATTTTTCCAGATTGTGGGGACTTTAGCTTCTGTGAGAAAATGGTTAATGAGAATAGAAATTCAGAAGTGCTAGTAAGTTTATATCCTTACAGAGAAAGAGTGGAGGGAGATTGTCCATGGGGAAGGAGCAGGGCTTTAGTTTGCTAAGCAAGGATTTGATGTAGTTGGTAGATGCAGTATTCAGAGAGAAGGCAGGAGAGGGGTTAGGGGAAGTTGATGGGCCTGTGGTGGTGGTGACATTATTGGTGGAATATGATTGAGGAGATAGTTTACTAATGGTTTCAATGAAGTGGGAATTGAAATTATATGCAGTTTCTTGAGGGGTGTTGTTATGACTAGGATTAAGGGGATGTGGGGTTACTTGGGTGCAGAATCTGGTTGATGGAGTTCCAGAATTTCTTAGGGTTTGATGAGAGAGGGTTGGGGATTGCTGTAGAAGTTTTTCTTGTCATTAGTGATGTGTTTCTTTGTTAGGTTGTAGAGTTCCTTGTAGTGTTGGAGATGAGTGGGGGGCTTAGTTTTGGACCAGATTTTCCAAGCCTTATTTCTTCTGAGCATCAGTGTTGAGTGGTTTAAGTAAGCCAAGGAGGTATGAGGGATTTCATTCTAACTGTGCAAAGGGGAGTCAGGGAGCTGAGAATGTTGAAAAATATAGAATTAAATTTCAGAACAGCATCATCAAGCGGTGGATGATAGAGGAAGTGAATTCCTATATTTATAGGTTTAATTTTACTTTTAATAGTTTATGTATGATAATTATATGTTTTATAGAGTATTTTAATGTTAATTAGTTTATCTGTCTATTTGATTAACTGTTGTAAAGGGTGTTAACTTTTTAAGTGTGTGCAGTTTAGGCTGATTGGTTGCTCAGATGTATGCAGTCCAGGAAACTATAAGGAGTCTAGCCCAAATTTCCATTGCCCCAAAATACTGTCTTGTTCAAGGTCACACATCAGGCAAATGAAAGCAGAGGGAGTCAGACTCTGTACCACAGGAAGTAGCTCCTTAACAAACCAGAGCCTTAATCCTCAGAGAATTCACTTAATGGACCCTTCCATCAAATTGCTATGTGCTGTTGTGCAGTTCCATTTGTAAATGTCATCTCACAGTCATTTTCACAAATCTCATTCTGGATACAAGTTACACAAAATTAATGTTAGCTCAGATTGTTCTAGGTCCATATGTCATATATTGAAAATTTGAGCTCATATTGATACGCTGTTGAGTTAGGGGCATTTATTGAACATAATGTTAACTAAAAAGTGTGCTACTCATTTTAACTGTTAGTTTTGCCGAGTTATAACTGCTGATCTGTGTGGAATTTTTGGTATGAAATTTTCAAGCTAATAATATTTAGGACCATTCTGTCACACTTGACATTATAACTCTATTTGTACATCATTTAAAAATGTCATCACAGTCATTTTGGCAAATGGGAAGTTGCCATAATGGTTGAGGTATTTACCTTACAGATACAAAATGCAGGGTTTGTTTCTCATGTGGGGTAATTGACTAGGCTTAAAATGGCCCACATAGGCAGTTAGGCTAGTATTCATCTATAAACATATGCTATGTCATTCTGGATCAAAGTCTTACAAATGTAGTGATGTCCATAGATGACATATGAAACTGAGGCTCATAGTATGTTTTGCCAGAGCTATTTGTTGAATCAAATGTTTAAAAAAGTATGCTGACCATTTTAACCAATTGATTGTTGCATTGTGTTATAACGTCTTATTGATTTCCCATTGCATGTTTGAGTATGTAACTGTGAGCCTCAGAACTGTGAGAATTTAGGTATGACTTTGGGGAAATATATACTAACTCTCAAACTGCTGTATGTGGTAGTAGTTCATATTGTCTGAGGTGCTGCAATATCAGAAATAATATGCATGATTAGCAGAAATGTGAGGGTGCTGTGAGGCTTGCCTCCTGCAAAAAACAAAACAAAACATTTTAAATATGTAACAATGATTTTCAAAGTTTGTTGTCATTATGTAAATCTGAACTTTAATTTTTATAATCTTGGGGCTCACATTATCAAATCTCAGATAGATAGCCTTTTAACTATGTGACTATGTGTTATTTTGATACAAATTTTTTAGCATATGCACATATACAGCCACACATACACACACACACACACACACACACACGCACACACACGCACACACACACACACACACACACACACACACACACACACACACACACACACACACACACATGCACAAACATCTCTACAGAGCAATGGTGCCATTATCATATTGATGGAAGGTCTATTTTTCATTATGTTAGCACACCAGAGTAATTGTAAACATATATTTGTGATTTTCCCTTATATTTTTAAAACTTTTTCACATTTTATAAATGCAGTAAGCTACTGAAAATGGATTGCGATCAGAATACTCATGGGCTTATAGCAGCTATCCATTTCATTTATACCATGTACATGTGCACCTACCTCATTCAAATTTATATTATAAAATACTCATGTTTATCATAGATATTTTGAATTTATGTACATAGCACTTGTAACTGTCTCATTGTATTTGGCAGTCTCTGGGGCTACTTATTTGTTTATCACTGAAAAAGTCAGGAAGAGTTCTTTGTTATTTTTTATTTGGAAAGCTCTCAAAATGTTTACAATTTTTTACATCGTTTATTTATTTACTTAATGTTGTAGTTACTTACATTAATATTTAGTATATCATAACACTGATTTATGGAAAGAACACTCTCCTCTCAAGCCCTTAAAACAAGAAGGGGATCTTTACTTCAAAATGCCAATTAACAGCGCAGATAGAGGCTACTAAACTATCTAATTTCTGATACTCAACATATGAATGAATAAGGAAAACATTTCTTTCTATAGAGCAGCAAATAATCTACACATCTTCATAGTGATACTCCATGTAGCATAGTATTGTAAAATAATTTATGTGGAATCTATTACAAGTAAAACCACAAAACAGCTGAAAGGCTAAAAAAATGAGAATAACAAAAAAAAAAAAAACGGGCCACCAAGGTAGTAGAGCATTGCCAATCAGTTTAATTGAGCACCAACAGACTGAGCACTTTTGCCAAAAATTTCTAACGGCTTCCTCAGAGCTCAATTAAACTGTTTGGCAATGCTCTACTACCTTGGTGGCCCGTTTTCATTTTTTTTTTTTTTTTGATCTACTATAAGTACTCTCATGCTAACAGATTGCAACACACTTGCTCGCAGCAACTTACTTTACTTGACAAGTGTCCCAACTCCCACTTGCCTGATCCTAGTTATTTACCTAGCCCTCCTAACCACAGGACCCTACTGAACTGCATAGTCTTACTTGAACTCTAACTCTAAACCTAAAAGTACCAATTGGTCCCTAACCCTAAGCACAGCACAACCCTCGCTAACCCTAAATTCCCCAATTGCTTCCTAAACCTAAAACTCTCCTCTCTTCTCCCTAACCCTAAATTCCCTGATCACTCCCTAATCCTAAAACTCAACTCCCATACCCCAAACTTATAAATACCTTCCTGATCCCCAAACCTAATGTTTCCAATCACTCCCCAAACCAAAACCTCCCTTCCTCTTCCCTAAAAAAGATGCTCCCACCTCTAAACCTAAATCCCCCTCCTAGTGGTAGCCTGAAACCCTAAGCTGTCCTCTTTCTAGCTCCCACTCTCTCCTTATAGCTGCTGCACTAAGATTGCTCAAACTTGGCTGCTGTTTTTGGTTGAGGTTCAACAGCTCTAGTCTCTTCAAATGGCTGACAAACCTTATCCAAACATGTAGTTATGTCTGAGTGGAAGCAATGCTCCATACAAGCTACAAGATGCCCGAGTCTCTGCCAGCAAAATGGTGGTATCCCAGTGCCTGGGACTCAGACACCTGTAGAAGACCCACTTATGCCCATAATGTCTTCTGATTCTAGACTGGCTAACTAATGCAAGTGACTTATGTCAGACTGCATTTGCATGTTTACAGTATTTTACAGGTACAAGGTTTTTGGCATGTAATTCCTTTTAACTGTTTATCAATGGAATAAATAAAAAAATTGACTTATATACCAAAATTATGCAAATTTGTTTTATCACTTATGGTTGGCACTCAAATGAGGCTACACATGAGAAAAAGGAGGGCATTCTGACCTTTTGTTATACTTTGCTGAATGTGATATGGGGCATAATTTTGAGTCTACCTTATTAATTACATTATTATGTTAGTTTACACAACATAGTTGTGATGGCAGAACAATGTAAGCTGTCTATCTCATCTAACCTCATGTACGTCTTCATCAACAATGAACAGAGTAGACTTTGTATAATACCCTTTGTGGCAAGTTGGTAGGCAAGCATTATTTCAGAGTGATAACTATAATGTTTAGATAAGCTATGTTTTATATATATCACTTAGTCCTTTCATTAATTGACCCCCTGAGCTTAGATTTTTGCATTTGTTTCGTTTTGTAGCTCTCTTAAATTTCTGTTTTGGTAGCTACAGTGGACCCAAAAGGTTACTGTTAGCATGACAGTGTTATTTATTTGGAAACTGAACTCATGTCAGGGACAAAATTAACTATTAGTTACCCTTAATTTATGAACCTATTTAACTATCTTGTCAGTTGGAATCAATATTGGTTATAATTATAACTAATGCCCATATTAGCTCCCTATATCACAAGCATTTTAGATAAAATACTGCAAGTCCCGGGCCAGCACTTTAAAAAATTAACTGTGATTCAAACAGAAAAACAGCAAATTGAAAAACTCAGTGTGACATGTTTGAAATATCTTTGCAAGCCCGTACTCAACAAAAAAGTGGTGGTCCTACACCTCCAGACCCTGCTACATTTGCATACTAACGAAGATACAACTGCTCTGAGATACTGCTACCTCAAACTTAGTGTACATCCCTATATTCACTCTTGTTGTCCCACAATTCGCATGATTACAGTGAAGATTTTTTCACATTCAATAGATAGCCTGATTATCTTTTAAATCTGTACGAATGCTTGATAACTGCTTATACAGTGTCATGCAGGACATTTGTTTTTCTGGGGTAAAAAATGTACCAAGCTTATTTCTAATTTATCTTTATTTAGTCTGGACTGCCCTAACCTTCCTCAGGCTTTGTTGTATTTCACACTCTGCTTTAAACTTACAGAATATGCACTGTTTATGGAGCACTGTGCAAGTCAGATAAAATGAATGAAATAGTCTAAACTGTCCTCTTGCCTGCAAACATACAATAACACTGGAACCAAAAAAGAGCACTAAACTTTGCGAGTCCTCAGTCTTCATGCGAGTCCTCAGTCTTCAGTTTATTACAAAATGTTAAGCGCTTTCATCAATGCCAGTTGACTTCCTTCAGGTTAGCGCTCCTTTTTGGTTCCAGTGTTTTATTTGAGCACTATTGCACCACTTTATTTTGGAAACATATAATAACAACATGAAGTTTCAGTTTCAGACAGAATGCCTGGATGTGTGACAATGAATCCATTGCAAATGTTCTTAATAACAGTGTAAACAGTTAAAATTAAAGAAAAAAAATAACTGTCATAGCTTAAGTGATATAAACTGCACACATGCCATAATTATAAATATTGCCAAAAGGGAGACTTTGGCAGTTCATATTTCTTTTGCAAGTGATTATAGGAAGCTTGATCAACCTGATTGCTGCATGTTTCCTGCATCAGGTCAGTAAGGTTTATTACTTCCTTGATTTCCCAGATGAAGAGAGATGCATTTTATTGGCACCTATCTTTAGAGCTAGATGTTTCCAGATTGGAATATAAGAACCCATCAAGACTGGACTGTCTTGGAATTCTACATACGTATTTCAAGGCCATATTTGTTACTCTAATAGTAGGGCAATTGCTGAAATGCTGAGGTGAGCATAAGCCATAATCCAATATTATAATTAGCTTACAAGAGTGTCTGAGAGAGAGAGAGAGAGAGAGAATCACAGCAGTGTAGATCCACTAGCTGTGGTTTATGTGACTGTCAGAAAGGCCTAAGACTTGGTCCTGCACAGCTTACTACAATAAAAACTGAAGATAATTGAACAAGGCAAGAGAATGAGGAACTGAACTATGACATAACTGGAGGGTAGATCACAGATGTTTGTACTAAGGAGGCAATATAAGGACTAAGGGAAAAGCAAGCAGAATACCATATCATTTGATTTGGGGTGCTTTATTCTTCAGTTCATTTTCTCTTGGTAAATCTGATGAAAAAGATAACAGAATTACATTTTTTGCTTTGACAATACAGAACAGTTGCATCACTAGAGGAAGAGTCTGAGGAAGGATCTGGAAAGTCTGACATTATCACACCTGGACTGGACCACCAGGAAGCAGAGCTGGAGGGCTCTGATAACAATGAATGGAATGCTAGGATGACATCAGAGACTCCTGGGTGTGGAAATCTTGAGTACTGACTGCAGTTCTTAGAGTGATATGTACAAAGAAATGGGAATCAGGGCATTCAAAGATGTCCATAGAGAAGGATGTGTAACATGGAGAGAAAGATGTGATCACAAACTAGGGCAGCTGATAGTCTCCTCAACTGAGTCCAAAAGAGATGGGAAGATATAATATGTGTACACAAGTTCATGTTGGTGACCAGAGTCAGGGGTTATCCTGAACAGAAAGGATAAACTGAGAAGAGAGAACAGGTTGCCTATTCTTGCAGCGAACTAGTCTTTAGATCTGTGAAATCAGGATAATGAAGTTGTGTCATAGGTTCATAGGTTCATGTGTTCTTACTTGGAGTCTAGCCAAGAAGACCATCAAGACGCTCAGCCATATTAAGATATACAGCTGACAGAGTGATAGTGTCCCCCATTAACTATAGTATCCTCGCATTAGTTAGGGGGGATTTTGCAAACACTCATCCAATCATACAGAGTGACTTTAAAGGTTTCCAGTGAAGTACTCTACTTAATATGTAAGGAGAACCTGTTCCAAAAATTAAGTATATGCTTCATTAGGTACATGTTAAGCCAGCTTGCACAGTTAATGTGGTGCTATAGGCTTAGGCCTCCATAGCAGGTATTTGTTTTCTCACCGGATCTGTTTAAGGGCTGGGTTATTTATAGCATGGAAGGCTAAGCAAAGATTACCCCCAACAGCCTGTATGATACTAAGTACAGGGATAGGACATCTAAACTCTTACAGTAGTTATGGGTACTGAAACCTAAGATCTTTTTGTGAGCAAACACTGAGGTCTCTTGAGCTGATTTAAGTGTTTAGTAAGTTACATATTCAAGAAGGCATCATATTCAATGGCTGGTTTAATAAAGGAGGAAAATCTCTCTTGACTTTGAAGAAATACCACAAAACATACATTATGTAATGTAGAAGGACTTTCTAGGTACCCAATACTCTGAAAACTAGGACACATTTAAAAAAAAGGTTATCTTTATGGAATATGGGGGGTGATAATAAATTTGCCAAAAGAAACAATACTACATTTCCTAGAATTAAGGATACACTTTTGATTAACACATAAATCATTTTTTGATGCAGCCCTTGCAGGAAAATGTAAGTGTTAGAATGCAATAGTCATAATTATGGTGGGTTAAGAGGATGGCTGCCCTGGGCACATGCTGCTAGGGAATGCAATTGGCAGCTGTAAGTGGGGTACAAGTGCAGAACTGGCATTCGTATAAGAAGCCACAGGCGATATTGTGGCTTCTTTAATGAATGACAATGTTGCATTTGTGAGGTCAGCATGTTAGTAATTGTAGCAAGCAGCTTCAAGGAAGGATATTATACATTTCAGAATGTAAGACCTTTTTTCTTTCTTTTTTGATTATCAACTTTGGGTTGACTGGGGCACCAGTCTGAGGATCAGCTATGTTGCCAGATGAAGCAATGTAGATTAGGATTTGATAGACACCTCCCATCATACCTCTCAACATCTTAGAGCAAGAAATCTGGACAAAGCCCTAAATAAAAGTGGGACAAAGGCCCAAAAATAGGGACAATTT
This sequence comes from Protopterus annectens, assembly GCF_019279795.1. Lineage (NCBI taxonomy): Eukaryota > Metazoa > Chordata > Ceratodontiformes > Protopteridae > Protopterus > Protopterus annectens. The sequence goes on along the minus strand of NC_056746.1, from coordinate 1,552,821,577 downwards.
TAAATATTGCTCTTACAAACTTAGAAAGTCGATAGAATAATAGCTTTTTCATTAGCATGAATTTTATGAAGGGTATGAAGTCGAAAACTCAGATTTTCAGTTTTTAATAATTTACCACTAATTTCCCAGAAAACCACAATTTTATGAAAAACGGACCAAAAATATGAGGCAAAAATCTGGACATTCTGTGGAAATCTGTACAGTTGAGAGGTATGCTTCCCACAGTTTGCAGGCATTGGCAAACTTGATTAGCCATAGTTTGTTGATGTCAATTTTCACATAAGAGAATGACAAAATTTGAGAGGGTAGAGTTTGTATTGTTTTTTTTTTTCTGGTGACATATCTAAAGTTAAGAAGTGCTTTATATTTGACCTTTAGAGCCACAAAAATGTCCTGAACTGTTTCATGATTTATTTTTGCTAACAAAAGAAAAGACCCATTTATTAACATAATTATTAGTAATATTTTAAAAAGAAAATTATTTGATACCCAGCATATTCCTGAACTATGGAACAAGCACTGAGAAGAATGCTTAAGATGTGTTTTCTGTGTAAAGAGGATTTCCATCCTAGACAATGGCATTCAGTTTTCTTGGAGACTTTTAATTTAAATCTTTATTTAAGTAGCCCATGGATGCACCTAAGTTAACAGTTGTGTACCTGCAGTGTTCATAAGGCAGACTGCTAGTATTTCCATTTTGTATGCCAGGATCTCAGCTACAACAGCAATAACAATACATCAAGAGGACAGTAGGATGCACTTTTCCAAGTCATGGAACATTTATGGTAGCTGATAACTAATCTGCACAAAGACTACATGGGCAGCAAAATGTCCTGGCTACTGTACTAGAGGCAGCGTGCATGCAATGTTCTGTATGCTGACTGCATTTAACTTACCCTAGTGAAAGAACAGTATAATTAATTTGCAGGATAAGTAATGTGCAGGGGCTGCTAAACTGTGGCCTTTATAGCTCCCAGGCCTACTGCTCATCCCATTAACTGTGCTATTCAGCTGGAAAGGAGATGCCTATCAAGGCAGACATAGAATGGTGATGATGAGTTCTGCAATTTGAAGCTCATCTGAGTATTTGATATAAAAAATTAAACAAAAACATCAAAAACGAATGAAAAACACATATGAAGTCTGTCTCCCTCACTGCTTTCTAAAGTCAAGATGCTGTATCCAGAGGAATTTCAAGGACACAGCCTACTCTGTTTCATTTTATTTATTTATTTTTGCTAACTTGCACAAGTTTTCTAACATCTGTACTTTTTTGTTCATTTTAAATATTGTAAGTAATGCAAAATGAGAGAACATTAGTCTGCACATTTTAAAACGTGAGATGCTGAAACTCATACAGCATGGGTCAGTGTCGGCAGTTAAGGACAAAATGATATGAAGAACAGGCTCTTTATGTCTTACGGCTAAGGTGAGGAAGTGGGAAAGGGATAATACTGTGATTAGGTTATGCAGAGTGGTTACTGGAAATAACGTTGCTCCCCCATCCCATTTTCTCACAGTCTTTTGTCGGCCTTGCTTATCATTAGTGCAAAACAAAGTGAAAAAAATCCCATTACTTACCATAGTCTGCCTCTATTCTGATGATCAGCAACAGTAACCAAGTGCATAAACAGCAGACCCTCATGGTGAGCTACTCTGTAAAAATAAAGAAAAAGTGTCAGGATGAGGGAACATTCTGCGGTAGGTCTTAGCCTGTTACAATTTTGTTTAATTTACTGAGAAAAGCACATATTTGAATCATAGCAGAGTCCAGCTGTATAATCTGCCAACCTTGAACTCAAGTGTGAATTCCTTCCATCCCCTCCCCTCAAGCTACAAACTAAATTATAAGGATTTAGTTCAGTCGAAGCAGATTTTTTCATTCGCACTGAGATTGATATTCATGGCACATGTCTGCATGACTGCAGACTCATAGCTGCAATAGCAGACCAACCCTTTTCTAGTCATTGTTAACTATGCAAATTTGCAAACTATACTATACCTATAGCTTGAAGACTAGTAGTCACTGACTTGGAGGTCTTACTAATAAAAAAAAAAAAAAAAAAAAAAAGGAAATATACAACACTAATGCAATAAACAATGAAATCTGTAGGGCTTTTATTGTTTATTTTTATTTTCCATCTTACAGATTAATCTAGTCAATGTTATGCTGTTTTTAGAACCTTATTTTGTAACAAACATGAGCTATGTTCTAGATTTTCAATTGTCAGTAAGCTTTTGGTAGCTGAGGATCTGTACAGTACACACTGGAAGAATGTCTTGTAACAATTTAAAGGGCTCACCTGCAACGTTATCTAACAAAGGAGAGAATGAAATTTGAATTACAGAATTGATTTTCTGCATATATATATATATATATATATATATATATATATATATATATATATATATATATATATATATATTATTTATTTAACATTTGTTTGCCAGGATAGTCCAGCTGGACCACTAGTGTCCATTTTCAGTGAAGTCCTGGGTTGAAAAGCTCCGTACAGAACAAAACATAATAAGTTGTACATGGTATAAGTAGTTGGTTACAGAGTTTGCATGGCACAGACAGTCAGGAGACTATATATATATATATATATATGTGTGGCCATCTATATGTTTTTGTGAACATTACAGTTATAAAAGAGTTAATACGCCTTGTCACCCTAATAGGAAAAGGTAAAGCAATGGCAAGGTCACATGCACGGACACAGAATAGGTTTACCCAATGTAGGGGCTATGTGACAAATCAAAAGCACTACTGAGGTGGTGAAATATTGATTATGAGTTTAGTCTGGCAGTGGGAAGATACAGAAATGTGACTCCTTTTCAGTTTGCAAGTTCATCTGAGGGCACAGAAAGTATTTGGGTTCTGGCACTAAAGTCATCACTTAGGCAGGAAAATTACAAGTCTGTGCAGCTCATGGGAACATAACATTTACTCCTTAAATATTACTGAACCAGGTAGGTGGGCTGGTCCACAGACCTACTTCAGTGATCACAGTCCAGACCACAAGGCTAAATGCAATTACAGATGGGTAGTTTATGGTAGCTAGTCAAGAAGAATGATTTTGGAAGATGGACAGAAACTGTAGTACCTGGAGAAACCCAATGCAGGCACAAGGACAGAAAGACAATGACTGGATGTCAGAATGGATTTCTGCAGATCAAAGGCAGAACTCCTACCGCTGAGCAATCATGCTGTCCACATTGTAGGGGGTTGCAAATATTACATCTTAGTCACAAGGGGACAGTCACTTGTGCAGTATGTACTGGCTTCAGTAATATCACATTTTTGTTTGAAAAACTAAATGACCTTAGATTTGAAACAACTTTTTTTTCTTTTGCTAGTCCACAAATCTTACTTATGCCTGGAGATGTCATGGTGTCATAGGGTTTACATTTATATTTCTGTGGCTGCTAGGGCACTGTATATCACACCGAAAGAACATAAAAGAGACATTATTAGAGACAGGAGAGAGCTTTGTGGCACTGCATTTTAGTACAACTTATCAAGATAACGCTAATTTGTTGATTTTGTTTTGCAGGTTGAAATATATACCTAATACATTTTTCTACCTGTTTTTTTTTTTTTTTTTTGGAAACGTAACCAATGCATCCACAAAGTATTTATTTTTTTATTACTTTTTTTACAAGAACATCTTTATTTTTTGAGACAAGCTCCAGCACATCTGTGAGCAGTGTGAGGCTTAATAACTAGCAAAGGTGAGAGCACATACAATGTGCAAAGGCAACAAAACGCATGGTGGTAAGAAGCAGAAAGTGCTTTGACAGAAGTGCTTACAGCACAAAATAATATATACATAACATGAGTGAACAAGAATTAAACCCAGAAGCAAGTGTTGATTTGTTATACCTCAAACTAGACAGCAATTCAGACTGGGGTCAGAAAATTTCAGAGATTATGTCAGAGGGGGCCTAATTTAAGTTTAAAAACTGGAACTTAAAAGGATACGTGCCATGTGCTATTTCAGCTTTTGATGATGATAGACCATTCATGAGGCTGCCGTTACAGAAGATGTCAATGATACTCCAAACGTACACAGGAAAACGAGTGATAACGGAAAGTAAAATACTCAGGTTACAGTAACAGATACATCGTTAGGATGTATATGTGCTGGGCAGTGGTGGGCCAGGACTATTCACATAAGAATGGCTATGGAAAATTCATTTGGCTTGATGCAGAATTAAAACTCTGAATGTGTCAACAAATGATAGTGCTACCTGCACCTGCTAACTTATTCTAAACAAGGATCTGGGGGTGGCATAGGCAACCTCAAGGGAATAAAGTTTCAGAGTGACAGAGAGAAAACTGCTACACACAAGTTTTACAGGGTTTGCTTAGTGCACTTTCTGCTGAAAAAAAGGTGGAAAAGGAACCTGGGCATTTGGATGAGTAACAATTTTCAATCTGAAGTAGAGTAAATAGACTACACCAATGGTTCCAGTCATAAAGGAGAAGGCTGCAGATATAGATATTTGTGTCAGATTCCAAGTAATCATCAACCCTGTGCTCCACATAGTCCAGCATCCTCTGTCTCACACAGAGGGTATATTTGATTCCTTACCAGAAGGAGAACATTTTCAAAGACTGATTTATCATATGGCTACATAAAAATAGAAGTTGAGGACTTACCTGAAATTTTTTTGACAATCAGCATCAACAAATGTGTATTCTGATGTGTTTGTCTTGTTTTTGACATAACTTCTGCTCCAACAATTTGGCAAACAGGCACAGTTGAAGTTTAAAAAAAGATATAAGTGGGATGCAGTGTTACCTTGATGATATTAATGATATTGATGATGTCACAGCTGGGAAACATGACGAAGAAGGTAAAGACCAGCTGAGACTTTATGGCTTAAGGACAAAGAGGAACGAGTGTAAGTTTGTCAGAGGTGAGGTCTTATGTTGTGAGTATAGCTTCAACAGAGGTAATAAAGAGGATTTACACAAATCACAGGAAACAGAGTGGTGTTACAAGCATCACACCCATAAATGTGACCAGCTTAGATTGTACTGGGAGTCTTGTGAGGGACTGTCACAAGTTTCTGCCAAATCTAACTGCAGTACCTTATACTATAAATGTTCTGCTATAGACAGAGACAGAGACAGATAGAAGTGTTTAAAGTTTTGAAGGTTTGATAACTAGACAGTTCTCATGCCCTGTGACCCCACCTTATCACTAAAGCTAACACATAGCCCTTCATTCATGGTACTGCTACTATGACATCCCACATGCTGCAGGATGGCATGGAACACCCAATTGCTTTTAAATGTAGATCATGTTTCATCCAGAGTACAGTTTTATTCAGTTTGACTGTGAAGCTGTAAGCCTGGTCTCACGGGAAAGGAAATGCATCTTCTGTCTATATAGATAAAGCTGGACATAGTTGATGAACATCAACCCATAGTTACAAATTCTAACCCAAGGAAGGAAATTCTAGTAATGCTTGCAGCATATAACACTCTTTTAGGAGCTTAAAAGTAATATAATAATGCTGTTATCCTATCATAACTTCCTTCCTTGACAGCAGACAAAGTGAGGCCTGATTATGAAGATCCCTTAGAGGTAGTCAGACTGATTCTAGTAGTATTGCTGCCTACGACTAATACACAGAGCCAAGAAGAAATAAGAAATGCCCATCATTTGTTAAAGATTTAGAACCTCACCATGCAATGGGGGCTAGCTAAGAATTAGCAGCAAGAGGCTTTGATGTGTGGTTCACATGTAGCCATTCATGTAAATCTACATGCTAGAATACTTGACAGTCTGCTCAAGGGACTCCATCAGAGAATTAAGAAGAACGTTATTACCTGCCATTGCTAAATAAATTGAGGATGAAGCAAGGTACAGTGCAAGATATAAAGTGGCTTAGAAATCACCACATCTGGCAAACTGCACTTCTGGGAGTAGCCATAATCACCGTGGCAATGAGTACACATTTACTTTGCCTGCCCATTCATTAGCACTGTGTTCTTATTAGCAGTTGATATTCATTCCAAATGGCCAGAGGTACTTTCTTTAATATCACTGACACTAGAGAAGACCAATATGGTTATAAGATCTGGAAATGGATTGCCTGAATAGATTATAACAAGGGACTATGATTTACCTACAAGGAGAATGACATTTTTATAAAGAGAAACAGCATTACATAAAGATAGAATTCCTTATCATTTGTCTACCAAGAAATTAGCTAAAATGTTCTTCTAGGCTTTCAAGAAGTCTATACAGTCCATGGATAAAGAAGACATTCCTCTGCAACACAAAGTGGACCAGTTCCTGTTTTCTTATTGTAAGTTAGTACATGCAGTTAAAAAAAAACAAACTAGCAATATTATTTATTTAAACCTCTTAAATCTCAATGTCTGAAGAGAGGTACAGAAGAAACACAGCAGAATATAGTACTCACACAGGACTAGTGAGATGAAAAATGGTCACATGGATGGCTAACCACCAGAATGTGTCTATTACCTTATACTGTGAATGTGGGTGATCACATGGACATGCATGTCTATCAGATAATTGTTGCACAACTGTAAGGCATAACCACAGAGATAATGGTAACCTAAGTTATATACAGTGGATATAAAAAATGCTAACCTAATTTGTATACAGTGGATATAAAAAGTGTACACACCCCTGTAAAAATGCCAGGTTTTTGTGATATAAAAAATGAGACCACAATAAACCATTTCACAACTTTTCCCACCTTTAATGTGACCTATAACCTGTACAATTCAACTTTAAAACAAATAAATATGTTAGGGGAATAAATATAAAAAATAAAAAAAAACATACAATAAGCTGGTTGCATAAGTGTGCACACCCTTAAATTAATACTTTGTTGAAGCACCTTTTGATTTAATTACAGCTTTCAGTCTTCTTGGGTACACACCTGCCATCAATTAATGCAAGCTATGGTTCACAGAGAGCTTACAAAGCAACAAGATTATCTCATTGTTGAAAGGTATCAGTCAGGAGAAGGGTACAAAAAATGTCCACAGCATTGGATATACCATGGAACACAGTGAAGACAGTCATCAAAAAGTGGAGAAATTATGGGGCAATAGTGATGTTGCAAAGAAATGGATGACCCTCCAAAATTGATGAAAAGACAAGATGAAAACTGGTCAGGGATGCTGCCAAGAGACCTACAGCAGCACTGAAGGAGCTGCAGGAATTTCTGGCAAGTACTGGTTGTGTACTACATGTGACAACAATCTCCTGTAGTCTCTATATATCTGGGCTATAGGGTAGAGTTGCAAGATGGAAGCCTTTTCTTACACAGAAAAATACCCAGGCCCAGCAAAAATTTGCAAAACAATACATCAAGTCTAAGCATGTTGGAAAATGTGTTATGGTCTGATGGGATCAAGGTTGAACTTTTTGCCCACAATTCCAAAAGGTACATTTGGCGCAAAAACAACACTTTGCATCACCAAAAGAACACCATCCCCATAGTGAAGCATGGTGGTGGCAGTATCATGCTTTGGGGTTGCTTTTCTTCATCTGGAACTGGGGCTTTAGTCAAGGTGGATAGAATTATGAACAGTTCCAAATACCAGTCATTTTTGGCCCAAAACCTTCAAGTCTCTGCTAGAAAGCTGAAAATGAAGAGGAATTTCACCTTTCAACATGACAATGACCCCAAGCATACATCCAAATCAACAAAAGAATGGCTTCACCAGAAGAAAATTAAAGTTTTGGAATGGCCCAGACAGAGTCCAGACCTAAATAACCTAGATAACCTGAAGAGGGCTGTGCATAAGAGATTATATCCAATCTGACAGATTTGGAGTGCTTTTGCAAGGAAGAGTGGTCAGATATTGCCAAGTCAAGATGTGCCATGCTAATAGACTCCTACCCAAGAAGATTGAATGCTGTAATTAAATCAAAAGGTGCTTCAACAAAGTATTAGTTTAAAGGTGGGCACACGCAATCAGCTTATTGTACTTTTTTATTTTTTATATTTTTCCCCTAACAGATTTGTTTGTTTTTCAATTGAATTGTATGGGTTATAGGTCAGACTAAAGGTGGAAAAAGTTTTGAAATGATTTATTATGGTCTCATTTTTATATCATAAAAAACTGGCATTTTAACAGGGGTGTGTAAACTTTTTATAGCCACTGTATCTCTGCCTTCTGATTCACCTGTCTTTGACACCACTGCAATAGAAGTCTCAACATCATAAGGCATATTGTTTCAGATAATCATCTTAACTCCAATAGTGCAGAGATATTATTAAGTAAGAAAGGGCATTCTGACTAAGTTACTGGGTGCTTAAAAGCTGAAATTATACTTATAATGTTAGTACATTTTCAGCCTAAGTCATAAAAGTAGTAAATATTTAGCTAAAAGGGGAGTAAGTGTACAATAATAAGGTTAAAGGATTCTACATTAGACTAACTCATTCACACCTGCAAGCTGATCATGTCGTGTTCTGCTCAACTTTTTTAACTCTTGCAGCATGTGGGCTGCCTTGTCGCATTTAAGCCTACAGTTTCGCAGTTGTTACCCTTCACTTCATGAAATTTTGAATTCTAGTAAGCTTGTTTTCCTCTTCTGACATTTCAGTTTATAGTAGTTGTAACTTTGAACAGTGCTCATTTTTTTCTGAATTATACTGCTTTTTTGTTTCAATAACTGTTTAAGTTGCAAATCAAACCATGGAGATGGACTGATGTTCATTTTCAATAGACAGTATGACTCTGTCACAAGAAGCATGTAATTAATATGTACAGTTTCCTGTTTCCATCCAAACAACTGTAAAGATCGTTCTAGTTACATTCAGCTAAATAGTTACAGACCTCATCATTTGGCCCATTTTGAAAATATATTTTTTGAAATGTTTTGGATACATGAATACATGATTTAGAAATATGGGTAGAAAGTGTTACAGTCAAATGATCACACATTACATCAAATCAAACAATCCATTACTCAAGTTTTAGATTTTTGGTTGTAGAGGCCCAATCATCATGCAGTCAATAAAAGTACAATTCAAATTCAGTGGGGGAAAATTATGCACTGAATAAACTCACCTGATAACACTAGATGTCATATTTTAGAGTCAGGATACAATTTGCAATCATCCATTTATTATTTTATGCTAACAAGCTATTAACATCCTTTAAACAAGATGATTATAAATTAAGTGTACTATTGGGAAGATGTAATACACTCAAATAAAAGTATTGTTTACCACTTTTCATTTTAGTAGCCAAACTAGTAGAAATATATGGGTCAAAATTTACCCTTTGCAAGGGCACAGCATAAGACATCCAATACCAGCTCAGTTATAACCTCTCCAGTTCTACCAATCCTGCAGTCAGATATCATCTAATAATTCAAACAATGGGTCTCTCAAAAGTGCAGCTCAATCCTTAATTAATATATAAATACCACTCAGGTTTCTGTCCTACCTGTTATCAAAATAGTCACATTTCAGATATCCACTTAATATATACAATGTATGCATATTAAAACTGACTGCATAAAATGGATATTGAAAAAAGTACTGCAAATTAAGAGTTTTTACAAATTCAGTAGAACTCTAACTCATGTCTTACAAAGGCAAATGATCACACATTACATCAATTCAAACAATCTAATGCTCAAGTTTTAGATTTCTGACTGTAAAGGCTCAACCAACAACCAATTAAAAAAAGTATAAGTCAAATTCAGTGGTGGGATTATGTACTGAATAGAATCATCTGATGACACTAACCCCGGGATTCATGAAGCTTGCACCAGGCGCAGGCGTAGCGTCGGCGATCTAACACCAAATATGGCCACCGAGCGATTCAGGTACGAGCTGTTTCCATGTGCACTACTTGCATACTCCACACCCGCACAGCTCCCGGTGCATGTATGCTAATTACCTCATGCACAGCAGTGTAGCATGCAAATGAAAGTGTATAGCAATTCGGGAAGTCGTGCAGGCGTAGTATAAGCATACAGAAATGTAAACCAAAAAAAAAACGGTTTACATTTTTCAAACATAAAATCGCTCCATGACAGTGGACCAAACTCACGTTTTATACTGTTAATATATGCCAATGGCTAAATATATAGCCATTGACATAAAAAAAACATGCACAACATATAAAAAAGAACATTTAATGTCATGCCCACACTAACGCAAAGTTAAATCGCAGGGCATCGGTGCGCAAATGGGATCACAATGAAAATATAATTATATGGAATAAATCTGCAATGTAACACATTTCATGAATTCCCCATAATAAGCAATGGCACGCATGCTACACCACACCATGACACAAGGGTTGCTAAGCGGCTGTGACAGTGTTCTGAGCAGTAACTAGGAATTAGTAGGCAATGCCATGCAAATGAGATGAATCACAAAATCCCTGTTGGCGTAAGGATGTACATCACAGCGTAGCGGTACAACACCGAGATGTGGCCTGGAGATAAAGATGACATCAAGAGAGGGGTGTGCCACCTTAGCTGTAAGCACATTGGAGCATTGCTAATCTGGTTTGCCTGTTGCAAAGCAAAGCTGCAGGATAGGGGTGTGTTGAAGTAGCCATACCTTTGCTTAGCTGAGAGCACACAAGGTAACTGAATATGCATGTGAACGTGGATGAAAATGCTCCTGAAACCCGGTAAACAGCTGTGCGCGGTGAGAATCAGAGCCAAAACTGGAAGGATACGGGAAAAAAATAAGGAAATGCTACAGCATGGTAATTGGAGTACAAATTAGTAATTAACACCTAGGAACCCACAGTGGGCCATTGACAACAGCTAACAAGCCTGTTAGCAGCTACCTGCAGAACAGGAACGGGGAGGTGCTGTACTGCAAAGAAAAGAGAACTGTCACAGCAGAACAAAGCAAACTTGCAGTAGATCAGCTACATAACACATTTTGCAACACAGTCCTGGGTTGCAAAAGTACAAAACAAGAAAGCTGGCAGCTTGGATGCATGCCTGACAATGGGAGGGGAATCGGGTTGAAACGTGAAGTAAAGGGCAATAGATGAATCATGGCAGCCAAGCGTAATTCAGCACCAAAGGCCCCACAATATCAGTACCCGCTGTAAAACCCATAATTAAGATACCCTGCAGCTGGAATTGCACATACACACCCAATTACACCAGCAGCATCCATAGCACAATAGTATTAAGTGTGAAAACACCTCACACACTTGTGTATTACCAGACACTCTGCACCATTGGTGTATATAGATGGGGAACTTTTAATATGTACATGTTAGGGGCTGCCATAGCTTTAATTCACCAGTATGTGTTGGAGACTGCAGGTGGTGTGGAGGATGATGCTGACAACCAGCTCAGGCACTGGAGGAGGAGAAGAGTGTTCAGACCCAGGGTAACCTGCCAGGGGATACATGATCTGGATATAGTAGCGCGTTACAGTGTGGACAGGGACACCATACAGCAACTTGTTGAGCTGTGCCGGCCACACCTAAGAGCCAGAAATAACAGATGGAAACCCATCCCAGTAGACACGAAGGTATGTGTAAGCTTGAGAATACTATCCACAGGTACCTTTCAAAGGCCAACTGGGGATATCATGGGGCTCTCACAGGCATCAGCATCCAGAATACTCCACCAGTTCCTTGATGCCATGTTACCAAATGCCAATGAGCACATATACTTCCCCCGAATGCAGGAGGAGTTGACCAGCAATATGCGTCTCTTCCACTGTGTGTCAGACTACCCAGAGGTACTGGGTGCAATAGACTGCACGCACATACACATCAAGTCACCACTCGGTGAGCAGGGTAGGCGATACATAAACCGCAAGAGATCCCCCTCCATCATCTGCCAGGTCATGTGCAATGCCCAGGGCATTATCATGGATGTGTGCTCTGGCAGCCCTGGAAGCTATCACGACTCCCACATCTGGCATGCCTCACAGCTGTATCAGGTATTTGCCAGGGAGGACATCCCATATGGCCACCTGGTGGGGGATACTGGCTATGCACTGGAACTGTGGATGATGACTCCCATCAGAAATGCACACACACCCATGAAAGAACACCATAATGAGGCACACGCACAAACCAGAATCATCACAGAGCATGTGTTTGGGATGCTGAAATCATGGTTCTGTTGCTTGGACATATCTGGTGGAGCCTTGCAGTACTCTCCAGGCATGTATGCCCACATCTTCATAGTATGTGCCATGCTACACAATATGATCCTGTGGAAACAGCTGCAGCAGGGAGAGATTGATGAAGGCCCTCACAGCCCGCCACCATTGCCAAGGGCCCCACAGGCACAGAGGGACTCAGACCACGAACACCCTGTGCCAGCCCCAGTAGGCAGATGGAGGAGTACCCAGTATGCCCATGCCTTGGCAAAGAGGGAACGTATAGCACACACACTGACAGTGTAGGCACCTACGGACTGACACCCTTCTCCACCTGCACACGCAGTAAACATGGATGGCACACACACACGACCACCTGTAAATTGTCATGTATAGGTAGTCTACTGTGTGCATCCTACATAGGAAGCCCTCAACTATTGTACACACAACTGCCATTGGCACAAGGTAAGTCAATACCTGAACAGCAAATTAAGCTATCAGCATGTGTTGATGCTGTATGTATAGGTTCATAGGTACATAGGTGGGTACTTGGCTAACTGCCCAAGGCCATTCATAAGCCTAGCCAAAATGTGTCTGCTGTTGCCACCCTATTGATTAACTAACTGTCCCTCTGTGGAGCAGAGCCAATTGCGGGATCCCTGGAGTGTATGCACTTTTCTCCACCCACTCTGCAAGGATTCCCTGGAGTGTTAGTGAGAGGCTCTGTATAATGTAATCAGGGATGTAGTTCCAAAGCATGGGGAGTACCTATGACAGGTATCTGTCACTCCAGCATCTTCCAGTTATGGTTGTGACAAAGTGTAGCTCATTACAGTGTGTGGCTCACTGTGACATGGATTCCCATAGGTGGAGAATATCCATTAAGCCTGACTTGGACACGGCTTTGTTGGCCAGCAAATATCATCTCTAAGTAAATGAGATGCCACTGAGTAATGCAAGAGTTCATGCAGTCTGGCAGCATAGGACACATGTCTGAGGCCTTTAATCCTCTTGGCGAGGTACGTACATGGCCCTTCCAGCTGTTGGCTGTGTCTTCTGAGGTACATCCAAAATGGGTTATCATACTCAATGATGGGATTGATGAGTGATGAGTAAAGGGGCACAATAACCTCAGTCTGTCTAGATGTGAACCCTTAAGTAATCAGATGGCCTACATAGATGGATGTCCTAACTACTTCACAGATATGATTGTCAAAGGAGAGATCACTATCTAATGTAGTCCCCACATACCCATTATGTCATCTGAATTATAGTGTCTGCCACTCATGTGTTAATATGTGTGTGGGTAGTTTCCCAAAATGGAATGACCATGCAGTATGTGGCCTTTAGCTGAAGGCCATGACTCTGACACCCTGTGTTGATCTATGTGAGGCCCCTTGAAGAACGTTTGTGACAGCTGGACTGTCAGTTATGGCTCCCAGTTTGCAGTAATCGCCAAACACGGTCTGCTGTAGTCCACCTGTGTTAGCCCGTACCTCTGAGAAGTATATGGCAAACAGTAGGGGTCCCAGGACTGAGTCTTGTGGGACACCAGTTGTGACTGGTCAAGAGTTGGACCTGGAGGCTGCTAGGCTTACCATGTAGGTTCTGTGTGTAAACCTGTTGGCAAACCAACCTGTGATGTATGGGTGTATGTACTGGCTGGTGAGTTTAGAGATAATACCTGAGTGGGGAATGGTGTCAAAACCCTTGGCGAGGTTCAGGTAGTATGTGTGAACTACCACACCCCACACCTAAAGTCTAGGTGACTGTAATATGTCAAACAGGTTCAGTAGGCATGATCTACCCTCAATCAAGCTGACCTGGGTTGGGTCAAGTGTCTGGAGGTTACCATTGTCTATGTTAATAAGTGCCATGAGGATGCACTCCATAGCCGTGCAGATCAGGCTACTCAGGCTTATGGGGTGGTAGTTACCATGGTCAGTTGTGTCACCACCTTGGTGGTGTGGAATAGCTGTTGCTATGCACCATTGAATGGGCATGTAGCCTGTGTAGAGGCTGATGTTGAATTGCTATATTAGGCGGGGGGTCACTTTGTCTTGCAGTACCTGCAGGATGCAGTCTGGGACACCATCTGCCTCCACTGATGCTCTGTCATGCCATTTGAAAGGGCCATTACCACCTGTATGTCTCTGATGTCAGGGACACTGTACATTTTGGGTATTGTTGTGGGCCCTGTAGGGGGTGAAGCTTGCAGTGAATGTATCATCAAGTGTGTTGGTGATATCAGTATGGTCAGTATATTCAGTGCAATATTGCACCAGCACAGTAAAAATCTGTGGGTTACTGCTTAGATTCTTGACATAACCAAAGAAGCCTTTGTGGTCATCTTCCAAATCCATGCCTATTTACCTGTGGATGTCAGCCTTGGATGATTTCATGAGTAACACGAGTCTTACTAATACTGGTCACGGATGTCTGCATGTCTTGGGATTTGCTGTTGCTCTGGACTACTGTCCTACTTCTGTTGTATAGCCTGTATATTGCAGGGGTCCAGCAGACTGGTGTCTTTGTGTAGGAGTAGCGAGTCCTGGTTAACCATTGATGGCATGACCCATACATCTTTGTAGGTGCTTATAGAGTGCATTTGCAATTCTGTCTGTATCTTGAGCAGTGTCATCCCTGAGCATGGGGGCTGTGAACCCTCCCACCTCTGTCATTAGTACTGTGAATTTAGCTGTAGGAAAGGTATTCACTGTGTGTTCATTGGGTGAGGGAGATGGTTGGGAGTGGAAATCATCAGTGAATAGTTCATGGTCAGATCTAAACAATGACCGGTTTACCTACGCTGTAGTGCACCTGTTGCACATGAAAGTGATTACCACTTCTAGTATGTTTTCACCTCTCGTTAGTCTGTCTACCAACTGATACAGGCCATATGAGGTGATAAATCCCATGAAGTGCTGGGCCTGGAAGTGAATACTCCAGTAGGTTATCCAGTTAAGTGTAGGGTAGTCAACACTGACCAAAAACAGGGTGTCTGTTAGGACTGTCATGTTTGCCACTGTCTCCAGATAGTTGTAGTGGTGCTCCTGGGTCATCGAGGGTTATCTGTAGCAGCCCACAGTTTGCATTGCAGTCATGGCTGATGTTAGCTGCACATGGATGATCACAGAGGTGTCATGCTGCCCCACTAACTTGGAGGTGTAGGTATCCCTGATGAATATGAATACACCCCCTCCATGTCTGTGCCAGTCTATGTTCAGTGGCTGAAATGTGTGTTATGGGTTGTAGTCTGGTAGTACCGGTGTGCTCACAGGAGCCTTATACAGGTCTCAGTCACAGAACAGATGTTGATGTTGTCCATACTGAGGGGTGCTGTGAGTGTGTGCATGTTGTGAGTACAACCCCTGGTGTTAAGTAGCCTAACCCTCATTGATTCCGCTATTGTGCAATTCATGGAGGTGAGATTCACCTCTGAGACCTGCCTAAAAATGGCACCATGGTGGTGCCAATAGCCTTGCCCAGCATTCCAAAGCCTTAGGCTGATACATGCAAGTCGGTATGGCATTGTTGCAGGCATGTTTCCCATCTGTGCTTGTGTCCCATCTTTCTTGTAGGTAACCTACTGGTAAGCAATACCTATGCAAGTCTACTAGCTTCCAAGATAGGCTTTTGGAGTGATTACGTATCAGTCATCTGTATGCTCTTGCTGTACTTAACTGTTGTCTGACTACATGGTGATTTTACACTGTATACTGTGATCAGAAAACTCTGTATAATCACATATGATGTTGGAGATGGCCTGCACTGTAGAGGTTCACAGATAGGTAGCAGGCTATCTGCCCAAGGGCATTTAGAAGCATAGCTACAGTGTGGTGGCTTTATCTGCACCATTGATGAAGTAACTGAGCCTCTGTCAAGCATAGCCAATGAAGTGATTCCAGGCAGAGTTGCTGGAAGCTGTTGAAGACTGGGGTGCTGTAGGGTGATAGGGGCACATAGTGATCTCAAAAGGGCATGTTAACATGACAACCCAACAGCATTCAATTTCCCCAACAGGTCTTGCAGCTATAAAACTGGAGTGGCTCCCCTACACCCTGGCTGTATGTTTCTGGGACACATGATCCCAGGGGTGTATTTACTGTTGCCCAGTCACATCTCAAGGTTTCCCCTGAAGTGTGTCAGTGAGGGGCTATGCCAAATGTAGTTAGGATTTTAATGTATAGTCTCAATTTATGTGTTATGTTGGTATTTTGTGAAGGTCACTGGGTGTGGGTGGCTCCGCTTGTTGTGTAGCCAAGCTTACACATAGGATTTATGAACATAGGAAATAGGCAGAAGGAATGTTAATGTCAATAGTGTAATGGCTACAGCATTTGCATAATATCTGTGCATTTGTGGTTCAAATTCCAATAAGGTCAGAGATGTTTTACATGTTGCATAGCATACCTTAACCACAGCTTGCATATATAGGTAGTATTCCACAGAATAATAAACATTTGGAACACACATAAACCCATGTGTGATGGAGAGTACAGTTAACAGACAATGTAATGTTATGTAAGCACATACTGAGATGTTACGTCACTGAAATGTATATATCCTGAGTAGTTAGCAGAAGTGGCCATATTTGCGTGCACAGGTTGTAGGATGTAATGTTTGTTTAACTGTGTACAACCGCTGGTATAATGTTACACAAACACCTTTAAACCGGCTTACAACTGCTTAAATTAGCCTTATTCTGTAGTAAAACATGTCTAATACATCGCAGGTGTTGAACCCTGGACCATGCACACCATAGTCATGGGACCTAAGCCATCTAATGTGTATATATATATATATATATATATATATATATATATATATATATATATATATATATATATTTTTGGTAGTGGTTAGACTACACCTTATACTACAGGCATTTCATAGTACTGACCACAAATGGGACAGTCACTTTGTGTACATAAGTACAGTACATTGTAATGTACTGTAATGTGTGAATCAACATATACAAGTCTACATATGCATAAGTGTTAGAAATTAATTCTAAATATATATATATATATATATATATATATATATATATATATATATATATATATATATATATATACAGTAAAATCTATAGCCATATATATATATATATATATATATACATCTATGAGCACACTTTTTGACACAGAAGCATTCCAAATGGATAGAAGTGTATGCAAAACACATGCAGCTCTGGTATTATAACTATTAATATTAACCTAATCAAGGAGATCCTGTGTCAGATGTTCAATACATGAACTGGAGGGGTACACATGGAGTATGGGGACAATGTAAAAAGGACACAAAACAAGAACCATTCTCATCCATAATACACCCTGTCAGGTCACATTGCAACACTGACTTCAACAAACATATGAACGTTAACAGTTATCATACATATGTACACCAGCTGACTTACACATTTGTTTGCAGTAATGAGGAATGGCTGTAGTACACTGTACATACTAAACACAATAAAAGTTGTACATATCTCAGATGCCTCAGTGGTAAAGCCAGTGACTGTGGTGTTCATGGTCCCGGTTTCAAGACCTGCAAGGGCTGTTATGTCATTTTGAGGTCCCGAATAAGGGATGTTGGATGCAGGGTGATTAAAGCACTTTTAAGCAGTCATTAGCGGGTTATTGTGCCAGAAGTGCCAGTACGCGGCGCTTAAACATGACTACATGGATAAGCGCCACACAGGTTTAACCTTTGCTGAACATCGCGCAGATCACGGGCAAAGCCACTCACAACCACTGAAATGTGCGTTAATCACCCTTGCACCACCAGTGCCTGCTCTGAGAGGTAAAATGACCACTGCCAGGATTAGAACACGCAACCATGTACAAAATCTTCACAGTAAACTACCACTAAGCTACCTGAGATGTACCAACAGCAGTTGAGTATTCAGACAGGTCAAAACACAAAAGGGAGGATTGTGTGGAAATATGACAAACCGCCATGTACCCAATGAAAGGTGTATGCTATATATATATATATATATATATATATATATATATATATATAGATATATATAAATCGACATATATAGAGAGGGAGAGGGAGAGTGAGAGATATATGTCGATATATAGGGATATACATATATATGTAGATATATAGATAGGTTTATAACATCTACACAACCATGGAGGTACATATAAATGGGATACCTACCAAATACTGAATGCTTGACATACCGACGCGCGTAATCCCGAGGCTTAAAGACTAAAAGACCACAGTACCGAAACACCAGAAGCGTGAGTTTTAAAATCTCGATGTTAAGGGACTTTGTGCTTCTGGTGTTGCGGTTCAGGTAGGTTACTGTGTGCAAGTGTGTTTCTGAGGGCTTTAGTGTGTGTAAGTGTGTGTTCTGAGTGTGTTGTGTGTTTGTGGGAGACTCTAATGTGTGGGTGTGGGTTTGCCTTGAGTGTCTGTTTGTGCGACCTCGGAGGTAGAATATTAAAGTAGGGGAGGTGTGGGGGGTGCAGCCACCCACATGGGGGGTGTAGGGGGGCTTGCCCCCTCCTCATATGTAGTGTAGAATGGTTTGTTTGGATGTGGTGGGTAGCAGTGTGTCTGTGTGTGCATGTGTGTGTTCTGTGTTTGTGTTACTTTCCCGAGTTTGACTGTCGCGAGTTTGAGTGTTCGGTAATGTACGGTTTGGGAGTCTGAGCCCGGTACTGTGGGTGTCAGGATTGTGTGCATTCGGGATTCCATAGGTATCCCGTATACAGCGGTTGAAGTGTTCATATATGAGTATAACATGGACCATAGCAATCACACATTCTGCCACGACCAAACTATATGAACAAAGGATATGGAGAGTATATGCCTGTACACTATATGTGCTATGGACATGAGCCAAAGAGGGTCCATCACCAACACAACTCCAATGACTGCAAATACCTATGACAGAAATACACAGACAACATTCATGTAGCAACACTTTATTACATTCTGATGTATTGTCGAAAGGATTCAAGGACTAACATCACCTGCATGCTATACAGGAACCATTTAACAGTGCCTTAATGAATCAGCCTGCAATTACCATAGTATTAGTCTACTAAAGGATAGGTGTTCAAATAGGGAAGGGACCCTCACACACATATCGAATATGTATAAAAGCAGTTCCTATACACCTGCATCTGCTATGTACACCCACCATCTCCCCCACACCCAAACCAATTACAATACATACTGTACTAACATTACAAATTATTCACTCACTGTACGACATCTGCTGAAGCCTTAACATACTTTGTCAAAGACACACTAACATGGCCCTATGTGAAATAGTTGCTGTTATACAATGGAACAGCTGCTGATGTTACAGGATTTGTTTGCACTAATCCAATTTCAGAGGGTTGTATGTAGACCAGGAAGTGTTACCAATTACTGATTATCAGCACAGTATGATACACATTTACACCAAACCAAAGATGTCTGGTGAGCACACTGTAAACCACCTAACATTAAATGCATAGCCATACAGCCTTGAGTTGCTCAAACATCCTTGCCAGACTGAAACATCTGCAGAAGTATCAGGTAAAAACAAACCCTGCATCAGTAGCAATGTTCTGAAATATAACAGCTGTACTCACATGTAGAACCACATCTTCTAGGCATTACACACAATCCATGGGAGTCATGAAGCTAATATATCTCTGTTTGTCTCCATATAGCTTTTGCAATACATCACAAACAACAGATCCAGGCCGTCTTCCTCACAAGTAAGGCAAAGAGACAACACCCAAGTGGAGTACTCAATTATACACCACTGTTGCCATGGTATTGGCTAATGGAGTAGCTGCACAGCTGGTGTGCATGTAATTAACTACTTTGGAGCATCAATTGGTGGTCAGGATAGCACATGTTACTGATATCTATCTATAAAAGGATGGCTTCTCACACATTCAAACCATCTGTATATACCAGCAGAACATTAAAAAAGAAGATTGAAACACAAACTGAAAAATATTGAAATAACAGTCAACAACACCTCGAGTTATAATAAAGTATGTAGAACACTCAGTATGTCTGTGTATGTAGTACCTGTTCTGTAATAATTAAAGTGTACGCAATGCATATAGTGGAAACAGTTATCTTGTTGTGATGTATTGTTGAGCATAGTAATGCTTGTAGTATTTATATGTGTACTGCTGTAGGTCACAAGTCAAACACCTCATGCACCACAAGGGATGCTATATAAGGGCTTTGAACCCAGCAATTCCTCTCCAGCCACTGTCAGTGGCAGGGTTGGTCCAATAAGTATGTGCTATAACAGGGGGTAGTATATGTTGATATATTGTAACAGTAGGCATAGGTATGGGTGTATTACTGAGAATAACATGTCGAAGGTGGGCCTACTGTGCAATTATGATTTGCATTGTGGGATATTGTGCCAATATCTGTGCAATGTACAGTATTGTAGGCAGATATGTATTACATTTTACATAGCATTACTGCTATGTTAGGCAAACATTAGTTATGTCTATTGGCATTTACAATACACAATAACAGGATACATATGACTTGTAGCCATCCGACAGTTTATCAGCATGATAGCAAAGTAAAATGGAAGAGCTAGTTAACTATCCATGCACATAAGACATGTAATAGGTTCATAGGTTCATAGGTAGGTACTAGGCTGTCTGCCCAAGGGCATTTATAAGCCTACCTAGAGTGTGTTAGCTTCCGTCACCCCCTCAGGTTAGTTTCCTGTGCCTCTGAACAGTAGAGCCATTAGTTCCCTGTGCCTCTGTCCAGCAGAGCCACTGCAGTAATCCCCGGGGTACATTTCTCTCTCCCATCCACCCGTCAAGGTTTCACTTGAAGAGTGCTAGCGAGGGGCCGTGCCTGATGTACTTTGGAATCATGTTCCAAAGCATGGGGAGTCTCTGGGTCTGGAATCTATCCCTCCAGCACATTCTAGTTATTGTTGTGGTTAGGTGTATATCCCTAGAGCACGTGGCTGTCAGGAGTTTTTGTTTAGGTGGAGCATATCCATCAATACTGGGTTGGACATGGGCTTTGTATGTCAAGGAGAGATCACCTCTGAGTACGCGGTATGCAACCGAGTACAGCTGGAGTTTCTTTAGTTGGACTGCATAGGTCATCTGTTTGAGGTCGGTAATCCTCTTGTTGTGGTACTTTTGTGGTCTTTCAAGCTGTTGCAGTTGTCTTGTAAGGTACATCCCAAATGGGGTGTCGTATTCTTTAATGGGTCTAATAAGTGATGAGTAGAGAGGCACAATGACCTCCTCTGTTCTAGATGTGAACCCATTTGAGATTAGTGGGGCCACCTTGGCAATATGGTTATCAAAGGAGAGATTGCTATCTACTTAGGTTCCCAGATCCCTTATTACTTTTTCTGTCTGTAGGGGACTACCGCCTATGTGGTAGTCCGCGAGTAATTAGTTTTTTCCAAAGGGGATGACTATGCACTTTTTGGCATTCAGCTTGATGCCATAATATTGATACCAGGTATCCGTCTCAGTGAGACCCTTCTGGAGGGTGTCTGCATCAGCTGGGGAATCAATTATGGCCCCTAGTTTGCAGTCGTCTGCAAACCTTTTCATTCAAAGTCTTCCTGTGCTTGCCTGTACCTCAGAGAAGTATGTACCGAAAATGAGGGGTCCTAGGACTGAGCCCTGGGGGACACCACTTGTAACTGGTTTACAGTCAGACCTAGGGTCTGCAATTCTCACTGTGTGGGTTCTGTCCATGAGCCAATTTGCAAACCATCTCCTGACGTAGGGGTTAATGTTCAGGTTGATGGGTTTGTCTATAGTACCAGAATGGGGAATGGTGTTGAAAGCCTTTGCAAGGTCAAGGTACACTGTGTGTACTTCCTTACCCTCATCTAATGCCTTGCTAACTGTCTCAAAGAAGTCCACCAGGTTTAGGAGGCATGGTCTTCCCTTAACAAAGCCAAACTGGGTGGCGTCAAAGGTGTGGAGGTACCCAATGTCTCTGTGAATGAGATCCATGATGATGTGCTCCATAGCTTTGCAGACCTGGCTAGTCAGGCTTATAGCGCAATAGTTCCAGGGGTCTGTTATGGCACCACCCTTGTGGAGTGTGATAACTGTTGCTGTGCGCCACTCTGTGGGTACGTAGCCTGTAGAGATGCTGTGTTTGAACAGTGTATTTCGGTGAGGGGTTAGTTCATTTTGGAGCTCTTGTAAGACACAGCCTGGGACACTGTCTGGCAATATTGAGGTTGTGTTCTTGGCTTTGGATAAGGCTGTTTTATCCTGTTTGTCGATGATTGCTGGGGTCATACATTATTCTGGTATGGTTATGGGCCCTTTCAGAGGTGAGAGGGGTGCAAAGTTTACACTGAACCTGTCTGCTGAAATGTTGGCAATATCAGTCAGTTCAGTGTATTGTCTGCCAGTCTGCACCAACTCAGAGCAAATCTGGGAGTATCCACTTAGGTTCTTGACATAGCTAAAAAATGCTTTGAGATCATCGTTAGAGTCCTTCAAATTATCTCTTTCAAAGCTAGCCTTGGAAGAATTTATGAGAGACCGTAGTGTCTTGCTGATACTGATCAGGGATGTCTTTCCTTCTAGGGATTTTGCTCTTATCTGTACTAGTTTCCTCCTTCTATCATAGAGCCTGTTTATTGCAGGGGTCCACCAGACTGGTTTCCTTTTCTTGTAGGAGTGAGTCTTGGTTTGCCTTGGGATAGCATGATCCATGCATTCCTGCAGATGATCATAGAGTGCCTTTGTATAGGTTTCAGCATCCTGGTCATCACTGTCCATTGTCGTGGAGGCTATGAACCTTTTAACCTCGGTCTTAAGCAATGTGAAGTTTGCTTTGGAAAAGTATTTCACATTGGTTTCCTTGTTTGGGGTTGTGGGTGGAATGTGAATATCCAGAATGATTAGCCCATGGTCTGACCTAACCAGCGAGGGGTTGACGTCAGGTGTGGGACACTGGTCACCCATGTTGGTGATGACCAGGTCCAATATGTTGCTCTCTCTGGTGGGGGTGTTGACCAGTTGATCCAGGATGTTTGAGTGTATACATTTGTGGAAGCGCTGGGCAAGGGAGTTAGTACTTGAGTAGTTCTCTCAGTTAATGTTTGGGTAGTTGAAATCACCCAGTATTAGGGTGTTTGGTAGGACCTTCATATGTCCCAGTGTCTCCAGAAATGCAGATTGTGGGTCCTGGGTCATGGTGGGTGATCTGTAGCAAGCTACAATTTGGAATGCAGGTTTGGCCATTGTTAGTTGCATTTGGATGATCTGTGATGCATCATGCTGTGCTACTAACCTGGAGGTGTAAGTATCCTTGGTGAATATGGATACATCCCCGCCATTTGTGTTTCTGTTCGGGTTCTGTGGCCAAAAGGTGTGCTATGAATTATAGCCTGGTAGTGCTGTGGTGCTCTCTGGAGCCTTAAACCAGGTTCCTGTTACTGCACAGATATTGATGTTCTCCATACAGAGGAGTGCCTCGAGTGCATGCAATGTGAGGTCCAGACTTCTGGCGTTGAGTAGCATTACCCTCAGTTTATGGTTACTTGTGCTATATATGGTGGTGGGTTTGTCTTTTGAGCCTTGCATAAAGGTCCACATTGCCTAATATCCACCTCTCTAGTATTGTTTGCAGGCAATGACAGCTGTGCATATGTACATGTTCTGCAAATGTGTAATGACCCTTGTTACAGGGCTGTGCCAAATGGCTATGTGCACACCTACATAGAGTGGATACTGACAGTAGAGACACACTGGATGAACGTTTAGGTTTGTGTAGCCTAACCTCTCATTGGCAGACTAACAGCTGCTTGGAAATTTGTGGACAGTAGTGATAATGAAACAGGGTGCATATCATCTTTAACTCTAGTGTGACATCTGCTGTAGGAGTGTAAGATGTAGGAAACCGCTGCCCATGTGTAATAGCTGCTTTATAAGTGATGACTTACACTATCTGATCATATCCTGATCATGTCGCTATTGGCAGCAGAGTCTATTGATATTTGACTCTGTGTGGGAAGTGGGTGTCTGTGGCCAACAGAGCTTATGGTTCTGGTGGGAATGTGGGCATATACCCGGACAAGGATACAGCCCTGTTAACACGTGCATCATCTGTACTCAACTATCAGGATGTGATGTGACCCTCAGAGGGGGATTGCTACTAAAGGTAGCTACATGTTCCTGTAATAGCTGGTGTTGCCACGTCCATAACACAAATATGTACTTGTGAGCATCACTGTCTAAAACATCTGCATAAGCAGTAAGTAAACTAAATACAGTCCATGGTACTTGTAGTACTGAATGCTCATACAGTCATGTCCACTAGTCAGCTACTGGTGTTTATTAATGTTAGCTTTGTGTATGTAGCCATCCTGGGGGAAATGCAATCTCTAAGACATGTACACTGCCAAACCCACCTAACACAACAGCCCACACATTGTCTGGGATGCAGTTACAGGGGTGAGCTTAGAGGCAGTCCATTCTACACCAATGACTGGACTAGACAGTCAAGAGGTGTAGGTTAAAACATGCATCCCATCACCATAACCAACACATACCCTTACCAGAACACAGTAAGGACACACACACATGCCACCAGAATTCACACACATCCAAAGAGGCCTCTAAGTTTTTTGCCAAGCAAGAGGATTCCCAAGGTGGAATAGACAGACAACAGGATACAAAGACTGTATGACATAGTTTGCATAATTGTGTCACTCCTCAGAACATGTGGTCAGAAACATGGCCAACAGTATGCATTTGTAAATGCAAACTCTAGCACTATGTTACACACCAAGCTATATGAGGGCAAACATACTGTCAACTACCTGTCTGCCATGATTAGCCACATACCCATACACTCGGACCACCTTTGAACTATACACATGTCTCTGGCATATTCTATGTTGTTGTGCAGGACCTGTGATGCAGTAGCCTTGACTGCATGGAAACACATGTAGGAACCATCAGGTCTTGTAGCCCATGCAGGTATGTCCCAAGTCCTGGGTAGCATTTTGCCATTGGCCAGAATGGTGCAGCAGTACAGGGACAAGGATTGTATTCCACAATCGTGTAATGTACTGGTGTAATTCAAAGAGTATCCAGCATCTCTCTGCCTGGGATAACATGGTTGACAAACCATGATGCTTTGCCAGACAGGGCCTGCACCTATCACCCCTGAGAATCTGGATACTGGCAATGGCCTCTGCTTCACTTATAGTGCCCTCATCATGCCAAGTTCAAGTGAAAGTCCACTGGTGCATCAGGGACAGCCAAGAAATAAACTGTGGGTCTTGATACTCAATGATACAAATCAGGTACTCAATATGGACTCACTTACAGCAATCTGAAACATGGGGAACATATCTGTGCAGTGATAGTTATGATTCAATGCTCTGGAGAGCACCACTGCATGACCATGTTATAACACATACTTCACCTCATGGCCATCACCCTTTATTGAAACACATTGCCCAGAGGTGTGTCCAACTTCCTGAGGGATATGTACACCCCCATACTAGTTCCACTTACACAATGTAAGATACATTATGTTGAGCAACTACCTTTGTGCCAAAGTTTAATCCAAAATGCACCTTGTGACAGATCATCCACCATACCTCAGAATTCCCAATTGTCATTGTGCTGTAATGGTGAATACTAGTTTTGAGACAAGAAACCATAATCATGGCCACTTAGCTATCCCATTATGAACTGGGAAGACTCATCATGTACCAACACCTGTGCTCAATGCATGTTGGATGTCAGCAACAGCAATGACCTGGATCACCATAGTCACACAAACAGGGCTAACAGTATGTCACACATGGTCAGTCTTCAAAGCCAATTTTATGCTCCTTATGAACGAAGTGGTGACTGTCATGGCACCCATGCAGATGCACAATGCATGTGCAAATGCTGAGTCCTACACAAATGCACTTTAAGCACTCACATATGTACAGTGATTGTGCCATTGAAACAGGAACAGGATTCAACCAAACACAAACATGAAGGCAAACCGGTGGTACCCTGCCTTAAACCGTACCACAGAAGGTAGTAACTGTTGCAAGAGTCAACACACATGAGTGGAAGATGACCCATGGTCAGCCTCTGTAAGATGCAGATACACCGTATAATGCCACACAAAACTACTGTGAAACTAATCATCCACATATGAGGCCAACCACAGAGGATTCCATAGCTGTGTCATGAAAAATAATGGCAACAACAAGACCTGCTGTGCTTCACAGCATTATGGCATGAGAAGCACTGCACCTATGGAAATAGCACCTGTTCATCCAGATAGGGTCTTGGACAACATAAACACACTGCCCCCCCCACAGGTACACATTCATATATCCATGTACACTACAGAGCCCCTGTAACCACAACTATGCAGGTACAAGCTGCATTCAGGCTGCATGAGACCTGTCTACATCCCAGGTTGTATCATACACATATGTCAAAACAATTTGATCTCCACATAAACATAATGTAAAATCATGGCTTCATGTCAGGCTGTGTACACACTGAATGGTGCACACCAACAGTTATCACAACCCACAAAGGGGGAGACACCACTGATAGTGGGAATTACTGCACTACTACCCTGCTGAGTCTGGTCTGAAAGGCCATGAACCTTGATCAACTTATTTGATGTCAGCAGTACAGATATAGATGACAGTAAGGTTGATTTCACACAGCATATCATAACCTTGCCAGATCATAGGACATCATCACCCATACTGTGTTCCAGCTACACTCAGTATATTAGATGTACATTCCTATATCACAGGAGTGTTTTGCAACTGGACTGCTGGCAGAACCAACACCACAGAAGGTGTCTGAATAATACATGCACATCACACCAGTGCCAGCTACAGTAAGACAGGGTTAATTCATTGTACTCCCCCTCATTGTAGTCTATACCACACAGACTAACACAGAAGGCATCTGCCTATTGACGTATGTGAATTACTATGACCTAGGAGCAATAGCTGACTCAATAAGTGTTGCGGTCAACATACAGAAGGGGCTTTGTGGGTGAAGTGTGTGACATATGGCCACAATCTGACAGCTACATATTGCATTGTCACCCCCTATGTTAATAACCCTGTACCCATGAACTACCACCTAGACAGTGGTCAACATAATGGACACTGCGAGTAAGGGATGCAGCTGGACAGTTGTCTTTCCTGTGATAGTTATGTCACCATACCTGCCAGGTAGTTGTAAGTGGCAACCCTAATCATGACAGGGTGCCATCCATGAATATAAAGATCATTGTTCAGCCATACTAAACACTCAAGTGACCCATATCAGATCACATATTTCCTTTAAGGGATATTGGCCATGTTCAGATGGCCTACACCAACCTTCCCAATCCCCATCTCCACTATGTAGCATGATGCCTACCCTGAATAAAGCCATGTCCAACCCAGTGACGTTGGACATGCTACGCTTACACATCCTGATCTCAAACACATACTTCATGGACATCCACCTTCCTAGTACAAGGATCACCACATGCTGGACAGATCCTTATCCCATACACTTTACATACTCCTGCCATACTATGCATCCCTGTCCAGCAAAGCTGCACATTGCCCCTCTTTCAGACATGGTGTGATGACCGCATGGTAAATATATCATTAACCCTGTAGATCAGTTATGTGGCACTGCTTGACCTAGCCCCAGAAACCCACCTGTCGGCTACAGCTAGGTAACCTTTCATCCTAGGCTCATACATGGCCCAGGGCATATAGGCTACTAGTTGACTTTGACCGTACATGTTATAGTTGATATCCAACTCTGCAAATACCATCAGGCTAGCCAGTGTCCCATGTGTATCATTTGTGCAACACAGGTGATACATGGCAGGATGTTGAACTGCTGTACAGTGCCGTGTAGATGTATATGGCAAAACGCATACATGTAAAACCTTCCATGAACAAGTCTGCAGGGTCCCAGGTCATGTCTGTTAAGGCAGTGTAAGTCTTTATATGTGACATATACACAGCATCAAGGTCGACTGCATTAATGTGAACACATCCAGGCATGTGCTGATAGTTAAGAACACCAGTACCCAAACAGACATGCCCACATCAAGACAGCATCCGCATAGAGTATGAGCAATGTCATCAGGTGACACACACATATATGGTGATAATATCCAATCACCACTGAGTGTCAAATGTCTGACACAAGCATGTCAGTGGTGTCAGTGTCATGTATATTTGCAAAGACAACTATTTAATCATAATAAATGTGATACACATGTATGTTCAGCTGTACCTCTGTACGTCTCTGAGAATTACTGTGACCTGTCTCCATCATTATGTCTTCCAGGTATGCTGTGTGCAAGGCTGCCACCTTATACCCACTTGGAGGATGAGGTCCTCATCCCATACCTACTTGAAAATCATCATGTACTGTTCAGCCATGTGCCACAGGATGCACAGCAGCGGGATGCCCTGTGGCAGGAACTTTGCAGGAGGGTTAATGATGTGGGTGGCCACAACCACACATATTAGCAGGTGCAAAGACACTGTACAGACCTAATTAGATGGGCGAAACAGTGTGCGAATGCAATTGCCAGGAAACAAGGTGCAACAGATGGTGGGCCACCAACCCAGCCCCCACTCACACGTACCGAGGAGCTACTGGCCAACCTGGGGACACCTGCAGAACAACATCCACAAGCCTTAGCTGATATCATGGAGGTGGGTGTCTCTCAGCCACCGAGCCTGGAGTTGCCTGGTAAGTCACTACTGCACATATAACAACTATATTTCATATAGTTACATGTGTCACTGTACAATATGCAATATAACATCATATGCAAGGCATGTATACACAATTGCCACATCCTAGAGTATGCTACTCCATGTAAGCACACATGTGCATACTCCATAGTATAGTCTATTGTACTGGTGTATGTGTTAACATGCACATTGCACCCTGTAGCTATCATACAGGCGTGGATAATGATCATACTGCGGTGTCACTCCTATTTAGATACCTCTGACATTCTGCTGTGACAGCAGCCCATTGCAGGTGAGACTGTTATTATTTAACCGGCATGTTAATGCATAGATCTATCTGCCATGTGGCCATTTACCACATGTACACATAAAGTATGTTCCTGTCACAATATACAGGTCGGACCTGCAATGCATCACAATGGCTACACATATGCAATAATTGCAAACTATGTGAAACACCAACATGAAACCTCAGAAACTGTCATTGCCAGATGTGTGGACAGCTGTGAATACAATGGTGGAGGTGTTGTTCACTATAGGGACATGTACTACAGATCAGAACTACACATGTGGGGAATACAAACAGTGCTACACAGTGAGCTGGAGTATGGCCAGCCCACAGGATTCACTGGTGTGGATTATACCCCTGCTATGAATGTCACACAATGTTATGTGCTATCTGACATATCCATGACATTTATTGGGCTGGCTGCAACACTGCCTAACTATCCCGAAAAACATCCCACATCCCAAACATACCACCCTTTGTCTGTATAACCCTGTCATCAGTAGAGCATATGATATCTATGGGCGTATGTCATATGGGACAACACAGACATGTGAAATAGATGCCCGTCACAACCATTTGGCCAACACATGTTCACACATGGCCATAGAGGATGGCCAGAGACATGAAGCAACACACACAGTAGAAGTGATGTGAATGTGTGTACACCCTGTTGTACATTGGCTCCACATTATCCAACTATGGCCTTTGTGTAATGGTTATATTGCAGATGTGGAACACTAGACATCCTACAGGCCTGTGCACATCTTGTGTAGGCATGACATCAATCCACCACATAAGATATGTTGAACATCTTGAGTGTGTCACAACATGACAGCAGTCACCTGTACAGTATCCACATACATACACAGACAACCACATTAGACCACAGATACAGTACATTACCCTTGCTGGTGTCAGACATCACTGTCATCCTTGCTCTTCATGTGTGTGTGTGTGTGTGTGTGTGTGTGTGTGTGTGTGTGTGTGTGTGTGTGTGTGTGTGTGTGTGTGTGTGGTACACAGATGTCATGTGGGACATGGTGTAACAATGAGTTTGCCACATCTGGCCATAGTTGCCAGGCAGCAGCAATATGGTTGCAGATGTGCAGGGGTGTCATCCGTATACCTTTCAGTGATCTGTGTCACATATTCCGTATTATGGTTTAGTGCATATACACCTCAGTGACGTGAGTCACATTCCACAGTATAAATGTATTGTATCTGAACACAGTCATGGCTATGAACTGTGTCTGTAGCTCACACTGTATAGCAATAGAGAAGCCACATGATTCCCCTGCAATGGCCATGCACATCCGCTAAATGTGCAGTATATCTGTAGGCCGGACAGACAACACTGCGTGAGTGGAAGGTCCATGTTAGTATAACACATCCCTGTATTGGGACACCATTACTCCACTGTATATTTGAGAGGATACCATTGTGTTAAACATGTATGCATATCATTGCACATGTCAGCAGATCACATGTCATACTACATGTGATTGTCAAGGTCATATGCCACACATCAGGCAGGTGTACTGTTAACCTGTGCTGGTCTACATGGTGTATGCTAACTACTACTATAATTGTGTATTGTGCATGCCTTCTGCTATGACACATGCATGCTGTTGTGTGCAATCCAGGGATGTATGATAACTACCACTATTACTGTCTGAACTGCATGCCATCTGCCATATCACATGCATGTTTACTGCCTTCTGTCATATCGCATGCATGTTGGGTGCCATAGCATATGTGTGTGTGTGTGTGTGTGTGTGTGTGTGTGTGTGTGTGTGTGTGTGTGTGTGTGTGTGTGTCTGTGTGTGTGTGTGTCTTGTATAGATTGTAATGTACAGTTCTTGTCTGCCCCTCACATGTGTTGATGTAGGTGCATTCCTCTCCTGCGGTCCATCTGATGTTAGTGTCCCCACAGACTCTAGCAATGATGATGAAGGTATGATTGAAGCACAGCAGGGTTGTCAGGGGCTGAATCTGTGCCATTGGTTGCCATTCCACCTATACCCCCCCCTCATCCCCACACACAGTTTTCATACCAACACATACCCCATCACCAGTGGCCATAGAGGAAGGACAATTGGCATGTGGTAGCTTGGAACAGGAAAGTGTGGAGGCTATGGAAGGTGTGCCTGCACACCATGGTGTCAGCCAACTGACTGGTGATGCCCCACACAGGCATGTGGCCAGTGCTGCTCGTAGGAGGACCTCTGGCCAACATGCCCCTGCAAGACAGAGCACAGTTGCTGGTGTCACCAGACGCATGTTTCAGGCTGTAATAGAGGCACAGGCACATGCTGAATGGCACAACAGAGAAGGTCAGAGGTGTCAGTGGGCTGCTGTCAGTTCTTTAACCAACAACATTCAGGCAATGGCAAATACTCACTATCATCTTGCTGAAGTTTTGGATAGATGATTGGGTGACATGGTTGGAGTCCTTGACCGTGGCATGTCAATCCGCGAGCGTGAGATGTCTGTGCTGGAACATCTGGTAGGAGTGAGGCATCAAGCACGTGGATGTAGGCCAGCTACATCACCTGTTGCAGGTCTACGTGAATGTGCTACCTCACATGCTCACTCCCATAGTGGTGGTAGCAGCAGCAGTGCAGCTGGTGATGTCCACACCAGGACATAGCAGGCCACATGCACGTGGCCCTGGATGGTCCCAACAGGGACACGGTTCCAGTGGACATGTGTCATCAGACAGTACCCAATCTGCACCTTTGCCTGGTAGTGCCCGTGCAATCCCTGGCAGGCGCAGGTCACGTGGCCGTGGCTGGACACCGTGAACTGTAAAACCTGGCCTGTACACTCTGCAACTGTCAATAATACCCCTGTGTAGGCCAAACACATCCCAAAACTGTGTGCATACATACACGCACACACCGGAAACATATGTAGGGCACCACAACACACACATGCATAACATCCACACACTCCCAATGAGATCAAAGGCCCTAACCCACACACATGATGTCATCCAATGGTGCAGCCTAGGCCTCTGGCAAACATTATCATCCTGTGCATATGATGATGCCTGTGCCGCATCCCTGTCATCCACACCATCGGTGCAGGGACATGCTCATATGGTCTGATGCACAGGGTGAACAGACTAGGAAGAGGATTGTAGATTACAATTGTTGTGTACTGTTGACAGGCAGCAGACATACCATGTACTACAGGTTTAGAATGCATTTTCTACTGTTAACAGTATGTGTCATGTGTACCAACAGTAACTGCATGTTGGTCTTGATGTTCTGCCTTCCTCCTTCAGGTCTAATTGCATGTACCAGTGGATGTCAGTGTTTGCAGTTAGTGTCCCATATGTAAATGTGGACTACTCACAGGTATGTATGAAAATACCAACATGCACTTTGTAGCTTCCACCTCACAGTTAGAAAGTCTCACGTTCCAAACATGTCTACTGATCTACTGATCCAAGAGCATGATAGCTGTGTATTAAGCTACTGTGGCTAGAGACATGACATCCATACTGGGTGACATCACAGGTACAGTTACATGGAGTGGGGAGGTAAGAGATTGATCTAGCTGATGACAAGGGTAGAGGCCAGTGGAAAGCATGTTGTCTCATTGGGAAGCAGTAATACACATTCCCATGACAGAATGCGAAACACAAATACACCCACACACTCAGGTATTCACACATATGTATTCAGAGACACAGTAACACACCCACACACTCACAGATTCACCAACACAGTAACACACACACACACACACACACACACACACACACACACACACACACACACACACACACACACACACACACACACACAGTGGCTAGTGTTGAGGTGAGGACCCCTGCCTATGTGCAAATCATCATTACAGTACTGTGCACTTACATGATGGGCCACAGAGATTACACATGTACAGGTAGTCAGAATGGCCTAAGATCAAGGACATCAACAGGGATACTAGATTGCATTGCCTGGATGGGGGGAGGGGTCTTATCAGCTCACTATGGTAACATACATCCTCACTCCAGGGACCAGACAGCCATACATACATACACACACACACACACACACACACACACACACACACACACACACACACACACACACACACACACACACACACACACAGTGGCATTCACTATTGAATACACCTATGTCACGCACATACAGATACCTGACGTGTGAGATATACACCCCTTCCTATGTCCTGCTTTCTACACTGCAGTCTCTACAGATGTCTACAACAGTGTACAGTAGAGTGAGTAACAAGTGAGATGTATTCCCCTGCATATGTGGCATATATGGACACACACACAACCACACATGCCAGTACTGTGAGTCAAACACCTGTCTATCTCATGATACATATGACAAACTTACAGCAGTATTGCATGTGTTACAAAGTGTACTGATGCTTCCTTTGGAAACTGTGCTGATATATGCACAATATATGACTGTTACAGGTGTCAAGTGATTTACATTCGGTGTCACCCTGACCGCTGTCTAAGTTGTGTGTGTTCCCCTTCAATTAACAAAACCATAGCTTAGCAGTTACACAGGTTATTGTAGGAATGGTTGTGACACATCTGTGAGCTGTCCTCAGCAAACATCCATCTGCAAAGATGCCCCACCACTTAGTTATGTCCACACATCTGTCCATACCTGAAGGACAGCTTACCGTACTTTCAGCATATCACCATATACAGTTGGCAATGTTGAGGCTGCATTGCAACTGCATGATGTATTAAGACACACATCACCTGCAAACATCAGCAACTGCACACACATGGTATTTGAATGCACACCACTACATATACATGTGTGTAGGTCCTACATTTCTGTCATTTGGGCATGTTTGTAGGCATTGCATTTGGTGGACATGTGTAATGGCATACATGACACATGGAATGTTGTATGATATGATAGGTGTCATGGGTGACCAGTACAGAAGGAATGTTACCTCTGACAGTATTGATATCACACCATATGTACTGTTAGCATTCAGCAGCCATGGACCTACCTTCCATGTGCATGTGTGTAATGGCTGTAGCCACCTGTCTGCACAAAGGACAACAACAGCTATGCTATTTACATATATGTTGTATGTGTGTGGCATGTACATATCCAGGGCAGGTACATTTATGTCATATCCAAACATGAGAGTGTTTACTGGTGTACAGCAACAGTCATCTGTTAATGCTGTAAACAACTGAGGGACCCTGGTATGTGTACAGTTGACTTGGTTACAGACAGTGGTATAATTGCATTGCATAACACATGATGCAACTGTGTCAGTACATGGGTACTGTGCACAGTTGATGTAGAGCTACGTACTGTCCACTGGTCAAAGGTCACATGGTGTTGTACTATTATATGTCATACCACATGTATGGATGTGTGTTGGTGGTCCGAGGGCATGGTGGTATCTGAGGGTTACATCCTAGAATGCAGCTTTTGACACTGTGACCTGCATCTGACTCATCTGTGATGCCTTTTGTGGGAGTACTGGTCAGTACATGTGAGTGGCCTTTATGTATGTGGGGACATCACCACCTGGAGCAGTCTGTACCTGTGTTATGACCCACATGTCTGGTTCTGAGGTATATGGTGGTAGTGCTATTGTGCACTACAGAGCCTTCAGCCAGGTGTTCCTCATGGCACAGATGTCAGTATTCCCCACTGTTGGATCTACAGTGAGCAGCTGTGATTACGAACGCTACTCATCTAGCACTGGTTAGCATAAGCATACAATGCAGTTGTCCTCTAGGTGTCAGTGTGTTATCCTGTGTTTAGGACATTTGCCTTGGAATGGCACTATATGGGCGAATGTGACCTAGGTATTATCTCCATTCCTTTGAATCAAGGATGCATGTCATCTGTGACAAAGGCCTGTCTTCTTTCAGTTATGTCATCCCAGAATGACAAACACTGGACAACCTCATAATTACAGCAGGACATTGGCTCATTGAGTTGGTCAAGCAGTTGCCACTCCTAGCATGTTATCACTGCGAGTGGTAGTATTGTGCTTGGTATAGAATGATACATCTAAGGTGATGGGTAGCAGTAGGCATTGTGTAGATGACCAGTGTCAGATGTATGTAGTGCACCATTCCTGCTAACAATGACAACTACTAACACCGTAGTCCATTACAATGTGTTTTGTGCGTCTAACTGTAATAGCATGGCCACTGTGGCTTTCTGTGTTTAGAATCAAAGTGCATCCCAAACAGCTCTGTGCTACTAAGTGTATGAGCATGCCCAGATTAACCTTGTGTAGTTGGAGACATAGTGCATTCCAAACAGCCCTGTGCTACTAAGTGTGTGAGCATGCTCACTGACACCTTGTGTCAGTTATGTGCCTCTATGTGTATGGGCATGGCCATTGTAACCCTGTATAGTGGTAGTAGTTATTCATTCCACAGATGGGCATACTCCAGTTCAGGAAGGATTCCTGCTTTAAACACACAGGTTCACAGGTATGTACATCTTAACTGCCAGCATCCCTGTTGATGTCCACATTCCTAGAAGGTGATAATGACAGCCTTAAAATGTGTAGTCTCTGTGGCGTGACTCATAACTATGTAGTACTGTAATAGTGATCTGTAGATAGGCAGGTGTTCTGATCCCACCACTGGCGTGTGTGTGTGTGTGTGTGTGTGTGTGTGTGTGTCTCCATCTGTTTGAAGACAGAACAATGCCTTTAGACTACTCACACTCAGTGCAATTCCTATACCCAACTTTGGCAAGGCTGATGATGTCACCCACCTAGAAATACACCTCTGGGAGTGCTGTGATCCAGTAATCTCGGTAGCACATTCTGTAACAGTGTAATGCTGTAGTGTGATAAAGTAGTTAGGTCAGTGTTCTAATCCCAGACTTGCCAACTGTGTGTGTGTGTATCTCCATCTGCCTGAGGACAGAACAATGCTTTTAGACTACTCACACTCCGTACAATTCCTAAACCCAACTTTGGCAAGGCTGATAATGTCACCCACCTAAAAATACACCTCTGAGAGTGCTGTGACCCAGCAATCTTGGTAGTGCTTTCTGTAACTGCATAATACTGTAGTGTGATAAAGTAGTTAGGTCAGTGTTCTAATCCCAGACTTGCCAACTGTGTGTGTGTCTCCATCTGCCTGAGGACAGAACAATGCTTTTAGACTACTCTCACTCCATACAATTCCTATACCCAACTATGGCAAGGCTGATGATGTCACCCACCTAGAAACACACCTCTGGGA
This sequence comes from Protopterus annectens, assembly GCF_019279795.1. Taxonomy (NCBI): domain Eukaryota; kingdom Metazoa; phylum Chordata; order Ceratodontiformes; family Protopteridae; genus Protopterus; species Protopterus annectens. The sequence continues at coordinate 1,552,785,190 of NC_056746.1, read as the reverse complement.
GTACTGTGACCCAGTACTCTCGGTAGCGCGTTCTGTAACTGAGTAATGCTGTAGTCTGATAAAGTATTTAGGTCGGTGTTTTAATCCCAGACTTGGTGTGTGTGTGGGTCTCCATCTGCCTGAGGACAGAGCAATGCTTTTAGACTACTCACACTCCATACAATTCCTATACCCAACTTTGCCAAGGCTGAAGATGTCACCCACCTAGAAATACACCTCTGGGAGTGCTGTGACCTAGTAATCTCGGTACCGTGCTCTGCAACTGCGTAATGCTGTAGTGTGATAAAGTAGTTAGGTCAGCGTTCTAATCCCAGACTTGCCAACTGTGTGTGTGTGTGTGTGTATTTGTGTGTGTGTGTGTCTCCATCTGCCTGAGGACAGAGCAATGCTTTTAGACTACTCACACTCCGTACAATTCCTATACCCAACTTTGGCAAGGCTGATGATGTCACCCACCTAGAAATACACCTCTGGGAGTGCTGTGACCCAGTAATCTTGGTAGTGTGTTCTGTAACTGCGTAATGCTGTAGTGTGATAAAGTCGTTAGGTCGTTGTTCTAATCCCAGACTTGCCAACTATGTGTGTGTGTGTAAGTGTGTGTGTGTGTTTGTGTCTCTGTCTGAGTGAGACAAGTACAATGCTTTGTAAAGTATGCACTCTCTGTATAAATCACATGGCCACCTTTGTCAATCCTGCTGATGTCACCCACCTAGGAATACACCTCTAGGAGTACTGTAACCCAGTATTTGCTGTAGCACGTGCCATAACTGCATATTGCTGCATTGTGATACAGTCGGTAGGGGTTCGAATCCAGGACATGGCAGGTGTGTGTGTTTGGCTGTCTGAGCCTTTGTGGAGGTGGCTGTGAGTGTCTAACCAGTAGACATGTTGGAGAGTGGATTTTGTAGTTTTCCTATATGGTGTCCGTCTTATGACACAATGGCCACCTCACAAGGAGTACAGATATCAGTCAGTCACAGGACTGTGTTGGCAAGCCATACCCCTACATCAGGCAAAAGGCCTGGTGAAAAAAGTATGCAACCCTACTAGTACCCGGTATATGTCCTGAACCCATGTGTCATACACAAACACACCTGCCTAGGATATCCCACTCTGTTGCTAGTTCCATGCACATTGATGACAGATAGTAGGCATAGTGTGATTGCAGTGGGCTGCAGAGGACATGGCACCCTGTACAGTGGTACAATAGGCACATAATTGCGGACAATGTCCCTTCACTATGTTCCCCACTGGATGCTTACAACATATGTGGTGCCATCAAATGTGATCCATAGAGACCATACAATGATGTACACATGTGCCCTGTATGGACTGATGCCACTGACACCAGGGAATACCTGTATCATGCTATCAATGCAGGTGCAGGGTCGACCTGCTGACTATAAGCAGGTTTCACCACACCAGGCCAGTATTGGCATATTGGAGGATAACAGTCTGTGTACACAACATGTGCCTGCCAAACCAGGTACACTTGTACATGTCACTGTACAGTATTGTGGGACATGCACATCCCAGGCAATGTGCATGTCAAGGACTATCAAGCAAAGATATGGCATGCATTGCAAAGCTATGGCCATACACAGTGGTAACCAGGATGTCAGGGTAGTTCATGCAGTACCCATCTGTGAGGGACATTGCAGACACTACACCCCGTAACACACTGCACACCATTGTCGGGTAGTGCAACGCCAAGGATTACCCCTCACCCAGCCTTATACAGCCATCTTGCACAGCCAACCACTACACATCCATGAAGCAATGCATGCATGTATGTCAGTACTGGCACCTTGTGTCTGCATGTGGGTTATGATGCTCCCAACCATAGTCACTCCCAGTATAACCCTCATTGGCATACCAACAGATGTCAAACATGTTCACATGCCGTAGCCTATAGAACCTACAGATATCCCCGGTGGTGCATGTAGTCCTGTGCATTACTGCAGTGTGGCAAACTGAGTAGTTAGGGAGTGTATTTGTGGCCCTGGCAAAGATTGCCAATGTGAGTCCATTAGAGAGTGTGGTTGTGGTGACAATGGTATCTGTTCATGTGGACAGCCATGTGTGCTACGCCTACTGTAAGTATGTCTACAATAACCCTGTTGCAGATGTCTCTCACCAACACACATATATGTTCTTACAGCACAGCAACATGTTGGCTTTGTGGTACATGTAGTAACTGCATGCACATATAATAGTAATGACTAGTCAGTCAGGGGTTTGACCCCTGTACTGGTAGGTGTGTGACAGACGATGCTTAGGTTTTAGTTTCCAAGCCCTTCTCTGATGTACTTTGTCTGTCCCTTTCACACACTCTCTGGTGGATGTGGAGGTGTACACCTGCTCAGCAGCAGCATGTGTATTGTAAGTGATGGACATGATCAGGTGATGGCCTCTGCACCTATTG